>NC_056732.1:801190053-801289651 GCF_019279795.1 Protopterus annectens | reverse complement strand
CATGTTTAATAGTCCATAGTGTTCATTATGTGTTAAATCTTTCAAATTCTATTTATAATCTACAGTAGCTCTAATCAAATACCATATTTACACATTTATTTATTTAACATTTGTTTACCGGGTGAAGTCCAATTTGGAACAAAGCCAATTTTCAGCAGAGGCCAAGGGAGAAACCCTACAGATGCATGTCTTCGTAACGTGGAAGAAACTTAGACCACCCGGAGAAAACCCACACAAATGCAGGGAGGACATGCACACTCCGCACAGAAGGCACTACAGCCAAGAATCGAACCGGAAAACTTCTTGCTGTGAGGTGACAACGGTACTGCTGCACCACTGTGCCATCCATCATCAAACCTGTTGGACTAAAGTTAAAATATAATGTGCTACATCCAAAAGATTTCCACCTGTGATCCAGTCTACAATAAAAATCATTAATTTTGATATTAGTCACACTGTTTCTTTGTTATTATTATTGCATTATTGAGAAAATCACCTTCACAACAAGCACATAAAAGCATAGACCAACCAACTAAATGCTTTCAGTATTTATTATGCAAACAATTTGAGAGCTTCTAAATAAAATACAACACTACCACCACCCCATGGCAAACAATGTTATAATTACCATCCTCATAGAGAATTAGTCACTGACCTTTCATTCTAAAAGCCATTGAATCATGACATTCTTTACCCCATACTAATTAGTTACAATGAAAAACTTCAAATGATCATAAGAAGAAATGTCTGGTAGATTAACTTTTGTCTTTGAAGCCCCAAGGAAACAACGAGTGAACACATGAGAGATCAAGTTTCACAAAGTATTAATTTTATAATGGAGGTTTTAAAAAATGTAATAATGCTAGCAGCCATAAGTTTCATTCAACACCTTTTCTAATGTCTACTGTAACAAAAAAGATAGCACATTATAATACTTTTGTTGTGATGTTCCAATTAAGTTTGGATATGTATGTATATATGGATCTACTTCTAAATCCCAAAGACCACATTACTGAAGACAAAAATCAAGAGATGAAAATCACAAAACCACAAAAACGAGAACATCTGTATTTTACCATGGTAAGTAAGCACTTGGCCACTTCGAAATGGAATGCACACCAAGGTAAGTAAAACCACCCAGGTGGGGGGCTATGCCCCCGCACCCCCCCCCCAAATTAATATACCAACTCTAGGATCATACTACAGTGGAGAAAAGGGCATGTTCACCTCGGCGTGTTTTCCATTTAGAAGTGATCAAGTGCTTACTTACAATGGTAAAATGCAAACATTTGGGTTTCCATGATTTTCATCTTCGGATTTTCATCTTCAGTAATGTGGTCTACAGGATTTAGAAGAAGACTCATATATATATATATATATATATATATATATATATATATATATATATATATATATATATATATATATATATATATATATATGGGAACAGTACATAATCTCGAAAGTTTGAAATACCAAAAGACCAGAAGTGCAAATTTCAAAATCCCGACTATCGGGAGTTTGAAATTCGCACTTGTTGGTGGAAGGGCAGATAAGTATTTCTGTTAACTGTGTTGGTTAGAGGTTTAGTGTGTAAGTGTGTGTTGAGAGTGTGATGTGTGTGTCCGAGGGGGATGTAGACGTCTGGTGGTGTATTCATGTGTTTGTCTGGGTAGTGTGACCTTGGAGTTAGAATATTTAAGTAGGGGGGTGTGGAGTAGTGCCGGGTGGCTTGCCCCCCTGCTTGTCTGTAGGTTAGGTTTGTGTGTTTGTGTTTTGGGGGAAGGTGTGTGTATGCGTATGGTGTATGTTGTTCATAGGTTCATAGGTTCATACTAGGCTATCTTCCCTAGGGCATTTATAAGCCTAGCCAGACTGTGTTTGGCTTTCACCACCCATTTTAAATTTATTTTGCTATGCCCTTCTTCGAGGTTAGTATACTGTGCCTCTGTCTAACAGTGACACAGAAGTGATACCCGGGGTAATCCTACGATCTCCCATCCACTCATCAAGATTCCTATTGAAGAGAGTCAATGAGGGACTCTGCCTAACCTGGACTGGGATTTTATTCCAGAGTGAAGGGAGCCTCTGGGTTATGAATCTGTCCCTCCAGCATGTCCTATTTATTTCAGTGCTGAGGTTCAAGTCTCTCAAGCGTGTAGCTCGATGGGATTTGGATTTTCTGAGGTGCAGCATGCCCACTAATTCCGGGTTGGACATGGCTTTATACATCAGGCACAGATCGCCTCTGAACAGGCGGTATGCCACTGAGTAGAGCTGGAGTTTCTTTAACCGGGCAGCATATGGCATCTGTTTGAGCCCTTTGATCCTCTTGGTGAGGTACTTTTGGGGTCTTTCCAGTTGCTGCAGGTGTCTGGTAAGGTACATCCCTAAAGGGGCATTGTACTCAATTATGGGCCTGATGAGGGATGAGTAAAGAGGCATGATGACCTCCCCTGATCTAGATGTGAATCCCTTCATGATTAGGTGGGCTATATAAAATGTTTTTCTAACCACTTTGGCCACGTGGTTGTCAAATGAGAGATTGCTATCAACTTGGGTCCCCAGGTCCCTAATTACTTCTTCTGTACTTAATGGATTACCACTTATGTGGTAATTTGTGGGCACTTTGTTTTTGCCAAAGGGGATGACTATACACTTTTTGGCATTTAGCTTGAGGCCATGGCTCTGGCACCAGTTGTCTGTTTCTATGAGGCCCTTTTGGAGGATGCTTGTGTCAGCTGGAGAGTCGATTATGGTGCCCAGTTTGCAGTCATCTGCGAACTTGGTCAGCCACAGTCCTTCCGTGTTGGCCTGTAACTCCGAGAAATATATACCGAACAAGAGAGGTCCCAGGACTGAGCCTTGTGGGACACCACTTGTAACTGGTTTGTAGTCTGACATGGCTCCAGCAATTCTAACCATGTGGGTTCTGTCCTTGAGCCAGTTTGCAATCCATCTAGTGACATAGGGGTTTATATTTAAGCTGGTGAGCTTATCTATAATGCCCGAGTGGGGTATTGTATCGAAGGCTTTTGCGAGGTCCAGGTAGGCTGTGTGGACCACTTTCCCCTTGTCAATGGCCTTGGTGACTGTTTCAAAGAAATCAACCAGGTTTAAGAGGCAGTATCTGCCCTTAACAAAGCTGAACTGGGTAGGATCCAATGTCTGTAGGTCCCCAATATCTTTACTTATGAAATCCATGATGATCCTTTCCATAGCTTTGCAGACCAAGCTTGTCAGGCTTATGGGGCGATAGTTTCCAGGATCCGTTGAGGCACCACCTTTATGGAGAGGGACCACTGTTGCTGTACGCCACTCTTTGGGCACATATCCTGTAGTAAGGCTGAGATTGAACAGTAGTTTTATGTTTGGGTTTAGCTCTTCTTGGAGTTCATGTAGGACGCAGCCCGGGACACCATCTGGTCCCATTGATGCTGTGTTTTTTGCTTTGGAGAGGGCGGCTCTTATCTGAGCATCTGAGATGTCAGGGGGCAGCACTCTGCTGGGATAGATATTTGCCATTTTGGTGGGGAGGGGGGTGAGAAGTTTGCGCTGAACCTGTCAGCTAGGATGTTGGCAATGTCTGTGGGTTCGGTTAGTTTTTAGTAGTTTGAATTTTGCGGTTTTAGTTTTTCAGTATTGTAGTGTTTCGGGTGATTGGTCTCAGGATTTTGGGCATCAGTAGAGTGAGTGTTTGGTATTTAGTAGTGTAGTATATATTAGAAAACAAAGGACTTCCAAAAGCTAGTAGAATACAGTCCAGCACACTGAAGGACAATTTCATTGCACCTGCTGCACACACAATTTCAGAAGCCACATTGAAAGTAATTTGAGCACTTAGCTATTTAGCATAGGAAAATTACAGATTCTCCACATACCTGCCTGATTCCAAAATACATTGTGCACACCCACCACAAGTTAAATGCAACATACTGCAATGCTGACTCTGATTCCGAAATGCTTGGCATATGCTAAATGGCCCACAAGAAATGGAAGTTACAACTACAGGTTCTGCATATTGCATAACAATAGCAAAACAAATTGCAGGCTGCAGTGATACACGTCATAAATGAGGAAGTGACGTTGTGCCCTAAAAGCAGCCAGCTAGAGTCAGAGCAAGGCTGCAATTAAACCACTTGTCAGACCAGCAAATAATTGACAGGTACCAGCTAAATAGACAACTGATGAAAGCTATCTGCAACATGTGTGCTCAATACATGTCTGTGCAGACTCTGTTAGGAAAGCCCATCCTCCTTGAAAACAAAGTGTTTCTCAGCTTGGGTGTAGTTGCATCTGGGACATTCCACAGACATGTGGGGGATGCTGTGGGAGTGCTGCAGAGAGCTGACAGTTTTATTTATTTATTTTTTTATTTAACACTTGTTTTACTGGGAAAGTTCAGCTCGGAACAAAGCCAATTTTCAGCAGAGGCCTGGGGAGAAACTCTCCAGATGCATGTCATTCTAATGTGGCAGGAAACTGGAGTACCCAGAGAAAATGCACACAAATGCAGGGAGGACATGCACACTCACACAGATGGCACTCCAGCCAAGAATCAAACCGGAGAACCTCTTGCTGTGTTGTGACAATGCTACTGCCACAGTGCTGAGCCATCCAGTTGTATCCTGGTAAAACTGCTGACCACACTGTACAGCAAGGTGGTGACTGCATCCACTTTCCATTTACTCCCAAGCAGCAGAGAATTGTAATGCACCATTTCTACAGCATTGTGAACTTCATCAGTGCTCTTGATGCAACAGATTGCACACACATCCTTATCAAAACACCAGTATATCCTGAAGTAGACCAGTATGTAAACAGAAAGGGCTGTCCCTCCCTAAACTGCAAATTTGTGTTGGAAGCAGATGGCAGCATAAAAAACCTCATGGCAACACACATCCTGGAACTGTTCATGATTCTGCCATATGGAGGGAAAGTGGACTGAGGACCACATTCTAGCACGGTGAAATACCTGCAGGATAAATATTGGATAAGTACAGGAATGCAGTTAGAATGTAGGCTAAGGATATCCTTATATCCTTCCCAATAATATCCATGCTGAAATGTGTGTGGGTTTACCCCCTGCAACACATGACTGTGGTTAGCCACTTGATCCATGGCTAAAGAGCTCATACCATTAACCATGAAACCCTGCAGAGAGGGCTTACAATGGAGTGCATGTAAAACCTGGAAACAACATAGAGTATGTGGTTGATGTGCTGAAAGCTAAGTTCAGATGTCAGGACAGATCTGAGATGCACTGCAGTACACACCTGAGAATGCATCAGCACAGGTTATAGTGGTGTGCACTGTGATGCACAACATGCTAACTAGATCACATGGTTGTCCTCCAGCTGCAGGTGTGGGTGAACTACCCCAAGAACATCAAATGTCTAAACCTGACATCCTGCAGGTATCAGAGGAGGAGCAGCAGGACATAAGGAACAGAAGATACAGGCATCGGCAATGTAGAGTTCAACCACAAGTGCAAGCCCAGGCAACATGGCAGTATCTAACCCACAACTTTGAGTCATGACAAGCCACACATATATGAGTATACAAATTAAACATTGATGTTCAGGTGTTGCCCCATCACAGCAGCACAGATTGCATCTAGTGGCAATTACCCTAGTAGATGCATACACTGAGCATCAGACATAATACCATAATCATAACATACAACATTATGAACATATACAAGTCACAACAGGGATCATCAGCTCAGGGCACAGCTGACACAGTTACTCAGACTCAGATTGTTATATCAGTGTATGGCACACAATAAGGGATAAACATCACTGCAACACATTCCTATCTCTCCACTATAAAAAGCTGTAAACAGGTAAACAACACAGAACATGCAGAACTATTAATATTGCAACCCAAATATATCACTGAAAAGTATAGATAAAGTAATGTCATAAATGTATGTTTATTAAAACTGTTGGACTCACATGGACTCACATGGTATCACACTTGTCAATGATCACAGACAGATGACATTGTGAATGTTCCACAAGCAATCATCATTGCCATGGGGTGAGACTGACACAACTAGACAGAGTGGACCAACTGTTTGAGTTACTTTCATGCAGTCTAGGGTGCCCCCACTGACGGCACACACAGTGGTCTGGTCTGCTCCTACCACATATGGAACCACATGACCCAGGTTGCTCCACAGAGGAGAGTGATGAAGTGAAACCAGCATGTGGATGTGAAACAGCATGATTGTGACTTCACTCTCTGTTCATGATGGCCGGTATCAATGTGTAATGAGGAACTGTCAACATCAGCTACAGTCTCAGCTTGGTCTATTGTTCAAAAGACTCATCCTGTCCATCATCCAATGTCCCTTTATTGTTAGAATGGCTGGATAAGTTTACTTCCATATCTGAGGTTACAGTTACATCCACATGACTGTCACTATCTTGGATGGACTGTATCACCATGTCACTGTCCTGTGTGCCAGGGTCCATGTTACTCTATACTGAGACACATCAGATCCCACATCATGATCACTATATGGTCTGATGGAGGATATGGATAAGTAATGTGTTAAAAGAAGAGAGAGAGATGACAGATCAGGGCAATGTGCTTACATCTCATGTTGGATATCATTATTAACATAGGTTCATAGGTTCATAGGTTCGTACTAGGCTATCTGCCCTAGGGCATTTATAAGCCTAGCCAGAGTGTATGTGGCTTACACCACCCCTTAGGATGAGAATACTACACCCTTTTAGGGTATAGTTTACTATGCCTCTGTCTAGTAGTGACACAGAGATGACCCCCAGGGTAAACCTACGATCTCCCATCCACTCGTCGAGATTTCTCTTGAATAGCGTCAGTGAGGGGCTCTGCCTAACATGGACTGGGATTTTGTTCCAGAGTGTAGGGAGCCTCTGGGTTATGAATCTGTCCCTCCAGCATGTTCTATTTATTTCTGTGTTGAGGTTTAGGTCACTTGATCTCATGGCTCTGATGGATTTGGATTTTCTGAGGTGGAGCATGTCCATTAATTCAGGACTGGACATGGCCTTGTACGTCAGGCACAAATCACCTCTGAGTAGGCGGTATGTGACTGAATAGAGCTGGAGTTTTTTCAGTCGGGCAGCATATGACATATGTTTAAGACCCTTTATCCTCTTGGTGAGGAACTTTTGGGGTCTTTCCAACTGCTGCAGGTGTCGGGTGAGATACATCCCAAATGGGGCATTGTACTCAATCATTGGCCTGATAAGAGAAGAGTACAGGGGCACAATGACCTCTCTTGATCTAGATGTGAAACCCTTCATGATAAGGTGGGCAATATAGAAGGTCTTCCTAACCACTTTGGCAATGTGAGTGTCAAATGAGAGGTTACTGTCAACCTGGGTCCCTAGGTCCCTGATTACCTCTTCTGTACTTAATGGATTACCACCTATGTGGTAATTTGTTGGTACCTTGTTTTTCCCAAAGGGTATGACTATACATTTTTTGGCGTTCAGCTTAAGGCCATGGCTCTGGCACCAATTATCCATTTCTATGAGGCCTCTCTGAAGGATGTTTGTGTCCACTGGAGTATCAATTATGGCACCCAGTTTGCAGTCATCTGCGAACTTTGTCAGCCACAATCCTCCTATGTTTGCCTGTACCTCGGAAAAATAAATGCCGAACAAGAGGGGTCCCAGGACTGAGCCCTGTGGGACACCGCTTATGACTGGCTTAGAGTCTGACATAGCTCCAGCAACTCTGACCCTGTGAGTTCTGTCCTTGAGCCAGTTTGCAACCCATCTTGTGACATATGGGTTTATATTTAAGCTGGTGAGTTTGTCTATGATGCCCGAGTGGGGTATTGTGTCAAAGGCTTTTGCAAGGTCAAGGTAGGCTGTGTGAACTGCCTTGCCCTCATCAATGGCCTTAGTGACTGTTTCAAAAATGTCGACCAAGTTCAAAAGGCAGGATCTGCCCTTGACAAAGCCAAATTGGGTAGGATCCAATGTCTGTAGGTCCCCAATGTCTTTGTTTATGAGTTCCATAATGATCCTCTCCATAGCTTTGCAGACCAGGCTCGTCAAGCTTATGGGGCGGTAATTTCCAGGGTCCGTAGAAGCACCGCCTTTGTGAAATGGGACCACTGTTGCCATACGCCACTCTTTGGGTACGTATCCTGTAGTAAGGCTAAGATTAAACAGCAGCCTTATGTGTGGGTTTAGTTCCTCTTGGAGTTCATGTAGCACACAGCCCGGGACACCATCCGGTCCCATTGATGCTGTGTTTTAGCTTTAGAGAGGGCGGCTCTCACCTGGGCATCTGAGATGTTAGGGAGGCTACACTCTGCTGGGATAGTTATTTCTCCTTTTGGGGAGGGAGGAGAAATTTGCACTGAACCTGTCTGCCAGAATGTTGGCAATGTCAGTGGGTTCAGTGTATTTTGTGTCATTTTGGACTAACTCTGAGCATATCTGGGAGTTTCCACCCAGGTTTCTAACATAGCTAAAGAAGGCCTTGTGATTGTCTTTTGTGTCTTTTGCGATTTTTCTCTCAAAGTTGGCCTTGGATGATTTTATGAGTGATCGTAGTTTTTTGCTAGTACTGATCAGAGATGCCTTCCCTTTTAGGGATTTTGCTCTGTCATGTAGTAGCTTCCTCCTCCTGTTGTAAAGTTTGTTTATGGCTGGGGTCCACCAGACCGGGCGCCTGCCTTTGGGGGAATGGGTCTTGGTTTTATTTGGGATTGCATGATCCATGCATTCTTGAAGGTGCCCATAGAAGGCATTTGCAAAAGATTCAGCAGTGTGGGTTGTGGTTTCCACTGGCCCAGGGGCCTTAAAAGATACCACTTCAGTCTTAAGAAGTGTGAAGTTTGCTTTTGAGAAGTTCTTCACTGTGGTGTTTTGTGCAGGGGGTGGGGGCGGGATGTGGATTTCCAGTGAGATTAATTTGTGGTCTGATCTTACCAAAGAGGGATGTACTTCCGGTGTGGAGCATTTTGTCCCCATGTTTGTGATGATCAGGTCTAGTATATTGTCTCCTCTTGTGGGAATGGTGACTAGTTGTTCCATTGCATTTGAGTTTATGAATTCTAGGAACCTTTGGGCTAGGGTGTTGGGGCTTGAATAATGTTCCCAGTCTATGTTTGGGTAGTTGAAGTCTCCCAAAATGATGGTATTTGGAGAGACATTCATACTCTCCAGTGTCTTCAGGAAGGCTGTGTGGGGTTCCTGAGTTTGAGAGGGTGGTCTGTAGCATGCTACAAACTGTAAGGCAGTTTTGCCTATGGTTAGTTGCACCTGGATAGTCTCCGATGCTTCGTGCGTTGCCACGAACCTGGAGGTGTGGGTATCTTTGATGAAAATGGATATTCCCCCTCCTTTTGTGGTTCGGTCCAAGTTTTGGGGCCGGAAGGCATGATATGAGGTAAAACCTGATAGTGCTGGGGTGCTCTCAGGAGCCTTGAACCAGGTTTCAGTCACTGCACAGACATCGATGTTCTCCATACTGAGGAGGGCTTCGAGGGTGTGCATTTTGAGGTTTAGACTTCTGGCATTGAGCAGCATTACCCTTAGTTTTTTTCCACTTGTGTTTTCTAGGGAGATAGGTTTGTCATTTGAGCCTTGCCTAAAAAAGGCACTATGGGGGTGGCAAGAGCCTTGGCCAATATTCGGAAGCCCAGGGGTGACAGGTGCAAGCCATCCCTTGCGAAGCAGCATGGCTTGTCAAGCATGTCATCCCAAGCAGACAGACACTGGATCCCCTTAGAATGACACCAGTAATTAAGCCAATTGTTAAAGCTGATCATTTTGTCTTTACTGTGGCATCATTCTTGGTGAGGGTAAGATGCTGCTCAGGGTCAGGGTCATACCGGCCTGGGCTACATAATCAGAGAGCTCCTCTATGTCTCTTTTCATGTAGTCCAGGGAGGTACATCTCAGGTCGTTCACACCGGCATGTACAATGACTGAGTCATATTTGTACTTGCTGTGGAGTGACCTGAGTGCTTGTGTTGTGTGTCGGATTCTAGCTCCCGACAGGCAGCTTACTGTGACCCTCTCCTTGTTCAGTCTGGTGAGCGGGACGTCAGTGTGCCTGACTATGGAGTCACCTATTACAAGTGTGTCTGGCATGTTGTTTGGCCTCAAGGGCTGTGACTGTTTAGCACACTGACTTTGTGAACTATATGTTGCATGTGCTACGTCTTGAGGTGGTGGTTGCTTGGGTGTCTGCTTTGGAGGCCTCTGTATTTTTGGTAGATTTTTAATCAGCGCCTCCGAGTATGTTTTTGTGTGTTTATGTGTTTGGTTTGCAGTTGTGATAGTTCTATGTGAGACTGGGTTTGTGGTGTGCGTGGTTACCTTCTCCTCCTGACTGGTCTTGCCAGTACTGAATTGAGAGAGCTCAGCCTCCAGTTTGGCTATATAGTTGCATCTCTCGCATATATTTGCATTTGTTGGGAGGAGGAGAGGGTTGTCTGTGTACATGAGGCAATTGTAACATTGCCTCAAGATTCCCAGATTCACCAGCTGAACAGGAGAGGACGCCAGCAACTGACCCTTCGACATGCTAGAAATAGTGAAAAAGATTGCTGTGTAACGGAGTCAGAAAGGACCTATAAGGAAATGGGTACTCAACAGATTTTAGGTGAATGAAGTACTTTTGTTTGTTTAAGAGTGCTTTACCTGTATACAAAATGCTTTGGGAGCAAGTGCTGAGCTTTTCAGATAGAGTATAGGCTGTTTAGATTGCAAGTAGAACAGTTCTAAGGGAAAAATTGAAGAGCAGACTTGGCGGAGCCAGAAAAAGTTTAACCTTGTTTAACCAAGTTTAACCTTGTTTAACTGACTCTGCGCTATGCGCACGACCGCGCAAAGCCGTGCAAATGTGGATTTTAAGCAGTGAACTACAAAAGAGCTAGGAATGGTCCCAAACAACCAATTACTAACAGCTTCTTGTGCTGAGGTCACTTCCGCCAAGGACAGGTAGGCTGCTCAAGGCTCCCCACTCCCACTGGTGAGCAAAGAAACTTCCTTCTATCCAAGTAAGGTAATGGACAACACAGGAACTACACCACAGCCCAGAATACAGCAATGCCTGTATACTGGTCTAAACTAGTCGAGAAAGGCGGGAAAACAAGGATTTTTTTTTTGTTTTTTTGCAGAAATACACAGAAAATGCAGACAGTGATAAATTAGCTACACAGGCTAGCACACTTTAGTGGGCAGCCTCCACAGTTCAATTAAACAAACAAACAAGCAAACTTTTGACTAAATTCGACTAAATGTAACTTTAAGTGCAGATTTTAAAATAAATGCAGTAATCAGTAAAAAAAACAGTTCAGGCTAGTTCAAAGTAAGCAGCAGAAGCTATTTTCAGTGAAAAAAAAGCAAAGATACTTAAATCCAGAAGGTAGTAGCTTTTTCAAGTTCCTTGCTGCTAGGACCACTCTGTAAACCCACGTGGAGCTTGTCTGAGTAGTATAGCCAGAAAAAAATGCCCAGAGGTGGATTTTAAGCAGTGAACTACAAAAGAGCTAGGAATGGTCCCAAACAACCAATTACTAACAGCTTCTTGTGCTGAGGTCACTTCCCCCAAGGACAGGTAGGCTGCTCAAGGCTCCCCACTCCCACTGGTGAGCAAAGAAACTTCCTTCTATCCAAGTAAGGTAATGGACAACACAGGAACTACACCACAGCCCAGAATACAGCAATGCCTGTATACTGGTCTAAACTAGTTATTGTATTGTACATGTCTTGCTGTCAATATTCTCTCACCGCAGTGTTACAGATTATACTGACTTAGCATTAGGTCTTATCCGTGTATGTATCATGGGGTCTACATAACAGGGAGTTGACAATTAGTTTGACTATCCAATATACACAACATAAGTGATGAAAACAAACATATCATTCACCTGGCAAGTCCTTGCGGGAAGACAGTGCAGTAGAAGAGAGATGAACTTCAAGTATTGTAGTAAAAAAGTCAGTATTATTAATCACATCATTGCTAGCATGAACCATTTGAACATCATTAAAACATGCAGTAGGTTTTATATAGACATGTAACTTGTTTGTGCAGTTGATGAGGTTGATGCAGTTTGAACTATGAATGGGAAGAAGGGCACATTATTAACAGGACAACAGCAGGAGTAACAGAAATGACATATATGAAGATAGTTAATAACATACCGCTGACAGACTCCCGCTGTTATGAGCTATCATTTTGTACTGTGGTTCCTGCAGTGGGAAAGTAAAGAGAAAGACAACACAGTTGAGTATGTAGTGAACAGAATATTGACAGCAAGACATGTACAATACAGTAACAGGGGCTGCAGATACCCATGTGATGGACGTTGCACCTGTTGCCCAGATGTCCCTGTGTTGAAAAACAGTGAAATTAATGTCATTTATCACAGGCTGGCTACCTATTGCTGCAAACTGTGAACCTGTTGCAGTAACATACCTGGTCTGTCTGAACGTGCACCTGCAAGGCTTCGGCCCCCATTGGATGTACCTGTAGTGTACAATGTTAGGGAAATATCTGTATGACAGTACACAGCAATGTCATGATATCAGGTTGAAGAAATAACAGGTAGTGGCCACAGTAACACAGTATGGAAACACTCACCTGCTATTCCCTGGTGTTGTCTAGAAGCAGAAGGGCCTATAAATATTAATAAAAACAGCATTACACATGTTAGTTGCACTGTTCTGTCTGTACTACAGTTGTATGAGTACATATCATTACACTTACATTCACTGTCATCACCCTGTGTGGATCTGTCTGCATGATCCAGTTCTGCTGCTGTAAATCCAAAATGACAATACATTTATTTATTTATTTATTTATTTATGTATTTATTTATTTATTTATTAGCATTTGCTTACTGAGGAGGTCCACTGGCCCAAGCAGAACCCATTTTCAGGAGAGGCCCAGAGAGAAAGGCTCCACAAGAAAACAAAAATAAAGTATATACTACATCACAAGGCACACTTTGAGTATATACAACACAAAAGTAGGAAATAATTCTTAACAGTAGTACACACACACTTGATACACACATAATAACTAATTACAATGAAGTACAGCTATAGCTGACATGGTATGGGTGAATATAAAACACTTAGCACTCTGATACTGACAGAGATATTAGAGCTGGGGAAGACATTAAGAGGTTGTAGCAGTGATGTTGGAGAAGTTGTAGTGTATAGGAGGCAAATGAATGGAAGAACATGGGAAGGAACATTTAAGACGTTGCAAGTGATAGCAGCAGAGGTAAGAAGGTGGCAGTAATAGAGATGTAGGTTTGGAGAGAAGGTTGTAAGTAGTAATGGGTAAAGAGAGAAAGACACATTGTGAAAAAAATTATAGTGTACTTGAGACTGATATTTAGAGAAGTGTGTTACAAAGGAGAATAAGAGGAATGGTGGAAAGGGACTAAGGTCTAGGTAATGGCTGGAGGAGGCTTAGTGCAGTTACAGAGCCATTTGAAATGAAGGTGTGTTTGTGTGTGTGTGTGTGTGTGTGTGTGTGTGTGTGTGTGTGTGTGTGTGTGCATCTGTAAGGTGGTTTTAAAGGAGGCAGTGCATTGGGTTGTGTGAATGGGTGGAAGAAGGTTGTTCCACGTTTTAGATATTACCCAGGAGTATAGTAGCTGATAGCAGGCATCTTAGCTTTCTGAATATGGAGGAGGTGTTGGTTTTCTGATCTTGAAACTGGTGGGGTTATACTGGGAAAATAAGTACTTTAGGGCAGGGCAGTTTTGTGGATTAGTAAGTATTATGTGTTCAGTACTTAACTGGAGATAAGTTAGATAGTAGGTGAATTAGAGGCAATTTAATGTGTTTAGGGGTACGCAGTGCTGGATGGAGTGGTGGCTGTTTGTTGCAAATGTGGCTGTCTTGTAGCATATTTCTATTTTTGTTTAGAGGGAGGATTGGAGGTTGGTTAGTAATGGGGCAGCATAGACTAGAGAAGGAAGTAGATAAGTGGAAGCAATCACTTGTTTTGTGTGGAGGGAATGGAAATGTTTATGTCTTTAGAGTATTCCCAGTTATTTTATGAGCATTGGTGATTTTTTTTAATTTTTTTGTATGTGTAGGTCAAATTTTAGGTTTTCATAAATTATAGCACCCAACAGTTTGGTTTTGGTAACTAATTCAAATGAATATGCATGGAACAATAATATGCAATGATTTACTCTATAGTCATCCATGTCATGAAAAGTAAGACATACATGCTCATCCTGGAACTCCTGCTTTTATCTCACCCACTGGTATGCATCTCTCACCACTCATCATATGCAGGGAGGCAGGAAATGTTATGGTCTCATCCAGGAGGTCAATGTTGGTTTACCACCAGTGGCATCCCTCACTCTCTCATGCTGTTGTAATCCATTGGCTGCATGGAGGATCATGTCAGAGCAGTGTTGTCAACCAGGCCTCAGGTGATCTATTGCGAGACCCAACTACATTAATCCTGTCTATGATGTTGCATCTCACTTCATTCCTCTATACCTTATTCTCTCCATGTCCAAGGAGTCTCAGTCCATGTTGTTGCAAAGCATCTAGTATGATGTAATGTTCCTGTGGGAAGAAATTGCCACCCCTAGGTCTTTTTACCATCTGATAGACAGTGATATGCAAGTGATCATATTTCTGTGGGGGCCCAGTCATGCAGATGATTATGAGGATACTTTATGTCACCATAAACAGATTGCAGTCCTGTGCAATGCAAAAGTCTATAAAACACTCACTGTGACATATAGTAATGTAACATATAAAAACATACAACAATACCTACATACATAACAGTTGCAAAATCAGCATAACTTGTTTTATCTGTAGAGGATGTTTGTAGGATTTGAAACCCTTTACACTACATATCTGTTGAATGGAGGTCAAAGGTAGCAGCATCATACCACCAGAGTCTGCATACCTTTTATATTAAAATACTACCCAAACTATCAATTGAACAACTAACAGAAAGTGTTGAAAAACCTCAGTATCAATAATCAGGCCACAGACAGTGCAGATCCTTTTTATACTGATTGAGAAATTATAAAATTTGTGTTAAGAACCATTAATAAAGAAATATCCATAAAAGCAAAAGGACATAGTACATATGATTAATGTCAGAATCCATAGGTTTCCGTATGTACAGCACAGAGTGTATGGAGTCACCTGTAAGATATATGGATGATCCTTAAATATGTCTTTATGTACTGCTCACTTTTGCTACATACATTTGTCTATACAACTGCATATGAGAAATTAATGCATGTCCTCAATACAGAAAGCAACACCTGTATGCAAAAAGGTAAATCAGACAGCACCTCAGTACGTTACAAGCATTTATTTTAAAGCTCACATTTTCAATAAAAGTAACTCTAAATGGGTACTTCTGAGAATGGGTAATATTAATACAGGCAATATTCCCCAAAACAGAAATGCTAGCAGGTGACAATGTTTCTTATCAGTTACCTATGACTCAGGTATCACTGAAAGTAATAGCACCTAATGTGAATCCGTTTTAAGTACCATTTCCTCCATACATAATTAATGAGAATCATTACAATTTCAGGTTTAGAATTTCATTTGTGCATGTTCCCGTAACTTCTGGAAATTCAGTGCATTAACCAATAGCTCGGTGTAATAAGAAGGTGAAGAAGGTGCTCCACGCAAGTACCCAAATGGTATTGATAAACTGTACCATGCTTAGCACGTGCCAGCTATTTCCCAATGATATGATAATATGACATTAAGTGCCACTTTTAAAGGTAAATTTACAGATCAGACCATTGCTACCTATGAACTGAGTGGGACCTCAGTCAGCATTTTTCCATTTATACTACATTTTCCATTGGAGTATCAAGATGGTTATTTCCAGGAAGCTGCAACATTTTCAGGTGTCCAGTTGGACTAAAGAGGAGACCACACACATGCTGACCACCTACACTGACATGGAGCATTAGACAAGAGCCAGGTCAAGAAACTTCATAATGATTGATATTTGAAACTGGACCAACAACATATGGGGATCCACCAGACTGGAGTGCAGGTTTGCTGCTGACATTAGGAGACAGCCAGTGGATCCCTACAGTAAGTGTTACAATCCTATGTATACCTGATCATTCCTACAGAACTTAAGAAATATAGCCTTGTCCCAAATATATCAGATACATGGCTTTTATAACCACTAAGTAGTGGGTCTGACATTTAGCTCATCTGGATAATTAAGAAGATGTGGGGACTGCTCTCCATATAAATATGGGTTATGTTCCAGTGCTGTTAATTTGTTTACTGATATTTATAATATAAGTAATCTGAACTTTGTAGATGTAAACTGTTTTCCAGCATATAATGACATAATTTCACATGTCCACTATAGTCATGTATCACTGACATCTATAGCATCTGGGCCTCTAACGACTATATATTTTGTAGTTATCTGTTATAACATGACAGTATTGCCTAATATAGCTGTTTATGTCTGAAAAGTTAACTCATAAATAACTTTTTTGCTTCATTCCTCCAAATAAAGTGAACATTCTTACCACGGTCTCATTTGCTTAAGCCAAGAGAAATGCCTGATTGATTCCACATATGTTTTCTGTTATGTGTTCGTAGATGTTACTTCTTTACATTATAGTGGACAATAAGTATTGGAGGTTCTTGTATTCATTCTTGAAGCACAGAAATATGGATAAACATATGTAGTACCTGTTTCTTAAGAAAAAAGGAAACCAGCCATCATGCCTATATTTTGGCATGTTGTGGATTCAAATACACATAGGGCAAACATATCGTTAAATTGTTATCTTGGTTTATTTCACGGTATTTGAGCATTATTTTCTACCTAAATGCTTACTGATATTAACATTTATTTTGTGCATGGTTACGAATAACTCGGCTATTCATTGAATTCCTATGAAGATATTCGTAATCCATAATGGTCTTTTAACAGCATCTCTTTAATGGCAGGGTTAGTAATGTTTGCTGTTATGTGTCTGACAAAGTTTTGTGCGGTATATATTATTTTCAAAAGTGCTATCCAGTGTTGTTTTTTAATGCATTATTAGATTCATTTCAACAACAACCCCATCCTTATCTTTTGAGGGAGTCAGATGGTCAGCACTACAGGGAGATACACTGATGCATGCATTTGGTTTGTGATGTGCACTTTGCCAAGGAATATCTTGAAATTTAGTCTTCCCACACAACATACTGTGTCCCTGATGTACAGCACCCTTTATGTATCTAATTTAAGCTGTGTGACACATGACACTCTACCAATGTCTGAGGGACGGAGGTTTTCTATAGCTGTTAATGGTTGTGATCACAGTGCTGCCATGAATTCATTCTTGCTAATTATTTACCAATATGCCCAGCACATGTTCATTTTTTGAAATCTTAAGCCATAATCTATATTATTAGACCATCCCCCACACCAGTGATGTCATAACCCAAGTCTTTTCACTGCATTCAGAACACATGCTTTCAGTAAGATGCATTAGTTAGGCAGGTTGGTGTCCAGATTAGAGTTTGGACGTGCATTAGAGTTGCAGGTTTGTATCTCATGTCTTTTCATCTGTGCTAAAACATGTAAAAGCTTGTGTGCAGCATTAAAAAATGTGTACGGTGATTATCTGATGTTCTTCAGAAGTTAATTTTTTAGAATCTGATGTAAGCAATGCATATCCCTGTTACTTGAGGACTACAATAATCACATTTTTTTTTCAGGAGATGAAGACAGGATCCAAAATCATGTCTTGTGCATCAAGTGGATGCACAAACTTGATGAACACTAGTGGGAGAGAGGTATGCTACTTATTTTTTCTGTTTGATAAATGAAATGCATCTGGTCCTTGTTACAGGCCTGTATTTTTACATTACCATGTATTTTGCTTAGAATGCCTAAATACCTATCATAAATCAATAAGGTAAGTAAAATAGTCACATAATACCTGTGCTTAAAAGTCTGATAGAAATAGAAATATCACTTATCATCAAGCCGTGTTTTCTGAATATAGTTTTTGAAATGTAGGCCACAACCTAAATGACAGTCAGGTTTGTGTATATTTTGAGGTGAATGTTTTACATACAAGTTGTGCTTTGAATGCTGTTTATAATGTGTGTATTGAAACACTTGTATGTGCGAATGTGTTTCCCAGTGACTGATCTGCTGTGCATAGCCTGCCTGTTCTCAGACTGAATGAGTGACTGCCGTGTCAGTAATCACACAGTCCTTTGCAGACTGTGTGGCATGACCTTCAGTTCAACATTGATAATGCATCTGCTTACAGATTCTTGGGTGTTTTTGTTACAATATACTTGTGTTCTGTGTTTCTGGATACTTGTGCAGATAGACATTTTCTTTGCAACATTTCATAACCAGCAAGCATCAACAGGACATGTGCATTTTGTAGGCTACTTATTCTAGGTATGTCATGCATACAGTTGTACACATGCAATACTGTTAAACCAACATATAGAAGATTTTCATGTATCACAGGCTGTGATGATTGAACATTGTAAGTATTTGTTACTGTTGTATTTATTATGTTGATGTGGGTTCAGCCAATTACCATGCTGATATTTATCATACGGCTTGCCTAGTTTCCACAATATTGTCACCTTACTTTCTCTTCATTTTAACAATGTCACTTGGTGGCTGTTCATATCACTCACTGCATACAGACAATACAATTTACTTTCACACACACACACATAACTGCTCAGGGAACACATGCAAGGAAAAAAAGAAAGGAAATAATCACATGCCGTCAGTCACTCAGATGCACAGTTTACTGAGGCAGACAACATTACTAAACAGAGCAGGTCACAATAATATCATTATCTTGACATTTCCAAGCTTTGATTTTGTGAAATTTCAGTTATGTTAATGTGGCGTGACACAGGGTCAGGCATGATTCCATTCAAATATCATGATATGTTACATGTGCTTGCTTTGCATGTGCTTTCCATGCTTCATGCTGGCTAATAAGAAAAAGGTGATGTCATGGTTTCTATGTTATGTATGCCATTGCATGGCCTTTATTGAACTGATCACATTGGTGATGGATACATTCTTTCTAACATGTTCTGTTATCAGGCATAAAAAGTGACACAGGGAAGGTGTTGTGCGCATCAGGATCCACTCACTAGCAGCAATTGTGTTGATTATAATTGTGCTACTTGCTCATGTTTGCACCATTTCAAATTTAACTATTTTAAATGAAAACTTTGATATATGCTATTACACCTTCAATCTCGTGTTTGTATTTACAGACCTTACACGATATTAATTAATGTATGTTAGATTTCAGATGTGCACATCAGTTTCATTTTAATGTCAGCTATGATATTCTTAGGAATGTGCGGTGTGACAGACATATGCTTTTCATTTCTGTCATGTTTTGTGATTCATCTTGAGAGAACATGGGACCCATGGGCAATCATCTGTCATTTATTTACAGATTATAACAAACGCCAGGTCATTAGTGGAGTGCTCAGATGATGATGATGATGATGATAATGATGATGATGATGATGATGATGATGATGACAAGGAACCTGGACCCACACCTGACTCGGCCATCATGCCTACTGCTCCCCAGAGGAGACAATGACAGGACCAAAACAGAGACAACTATCTGGAGGAGATCCAGGAAACTGTTACCAATATATTTCAAATGCAGATGAGGGATATGATGGGGTACTTCTTCCAGGACATTGCATGGGCTATGCATGACTCATTTAGAGAGATAGCTCAGGAGATCATTTGTGAGGCTCATCCCCATCAGGCTGGTGTCTCAAGCCCATAAGTATTGGCTGTGAGCTTCAGTTATGTTATCCTGCCAATATGCCGTATTGTCATATAATTGTTTGGACTATATATGCACTTTTGGGATTGCATACTCATGTAGCTGCCATGCTTATATGTTGCATATGCAATCATACCATACAGACATCATTGTGTGACATTTAATTATGTTTCAATGTGTACATGCCACACATTAATACATTGCACTTTCAGCCCACATTCAGCTCTCCATGGATTGTTGCAGTTAAAATAAAAAATAGATCCGGAAAAAGAAAACACCTTATAACTAAACAAAAATAAAAATAGACACTTTAAAAGAAATTAAGTGCTTTCATCTAACTTATATCACAGACTTCTTCAGAATTAAAGAACCATTAAACAACACACATTTAAAAAGCCCTACAAGGGGTATCACATGCAATACAACCACCATATAATGTTTCACTTTGAACACACTTTAAATTTTAAAGAAATATACCTTAATAAAAATAAGGTGTCTGAATACATAAAAAAAACTCCAAACTTTAAAAAAACACACTTTAAACATAAATATTAAATAAATATGCCTAAAAAAACTTTAAACTTTAAGCAATATATGAATGTAACTTCAAAATACTAAACAAAGAAACCTTGGGCTGGATTTACGAAGGCTTACACAGAGTCTAAGAGTAGAGTAAGACTCCATGCAGCCAACATGTCCACCGAGTGATCCAGGAACAGCTGGTAGGGGCATGCAACAAAGCTCTCACAACTAGTCTTACAAAGACAGGGCTTGGATATGCAAATTACCTCAATTGCAGGTGAAAGCTATGAAAATGAGGTAAATTTGCAATCCAGGAAAACCGAACCTGTCTGAGTAGGAGTAGTGTTATTTGCAGAAATGTACTCAGTTGACAACTGAGTACAGTTCTGCAAATAGCAAAACGAAGCCGTGACAGCTCCAAAAAAAGGATGCATTTACAGGAGGAAGCATGCCAGTGGCCAAAAATACGGCCATTGGCAATGTGAAGTGATGCAAAATAAAATTAAAATAACTTTTTTTTTCATCCCAATCTCCGTGGTTTAAGTGTAGCGCAGTGCCGCGCAAATGCGCTGTGCCCTAAAAACCAGAAAATCAATAATTAAGATCCACAACTGTGGATTTTATTGTTGATATGAATTTACAATGCAAGTGAATGGCAGGCTGAAGACAACATGGCCACCGAGTAGAGGTTGCTAAGGGGGGAAGCTCAGTCTAAGAGATGTAACCAAGCATTAGTAGGCAATCCTATGCAAATGAGGGTTAGGATAGTGAATTGCAAGTTTACATAGCAAATGAGCACAGTCAGTGGAATGTAGGAGTAGGATAAGGGGAGTAACAGAGTAGAAGATAGGTGACATCACGAGGGGGCATGTATGAAAGAAGTGAAGCTCATTGGAGCAGAGTGGCATGTGTCAGGTGACATTTACATATCATTGAAAGAGGTGTGTCAACAGGTAGGCTAGGTAAAGTAAATAAACTGAAGATGTATGCCGTGGATAACACCAAAGTTTATTGCGGAGCGTGCATGCGCACATGTGCGCACCAGTAAACCTGAGTAAGACAGTGTGCGTACGTGTTAGTGTGTGTGCATGCGTGTAAGCCGGAGTAAGCATATGTAAGGCTGTGTAAACAGTTGCAAGCACTTTTGGGCTGGTGTGCGCGCGTTTTAACAAGAATAAGCAAGTTTTAGTCCGTGTAAGCAAGTGTGCGTGTGTGTTAGCTGCTGTGCACGTGTTTGAGCTTGGGTGTGTGGCGCTGGCCCATGAGGAAACAGAAAGGGAAAAGGAAGCACACCAAATAGTAGGAAGTTACCAGGGAGTACTAGTAGAGCTAGCAAGTGAAAACAATCAGAATCAGGCAATTACACAGGCAGTACACTAGCCCAGCCCAGCCCAGCACTTGAAACTCTGCAAACAGCAGTCCTTTATGTTTCTCTCAAGAGACACTGCAACACTGCAGTAAGCTAATAGAAGTGAAAACTGAAAAAGCTTTACTGAGACAAAAAATGTTAGGGGCTGCCATTGCTGTTATAAGGCGACATATGCTACATGCTGAGGGTGATGATAATGCAGATGCTGCTGGGCAACCCACAGTGAGGAGACGGAGAAGAGTGTACAGGCCCAGTGTAACCTACCAGGGGCTACATGAGCTGGAGATAGTGGAGTGCTATAGAGTGGACAGAGATGTCTTGCAGCAAATTGTTGAGCTGTGCAGGCCATACCTCACACACAGAACCAACAGAGGGGAACCCATTCCAGTGGAAACCAAGGTATGTGCTGGCCTAAGAATATTAGCAACAGGTACCTTCCAGAGACCAACTGGTGATATGATGGGGATATCACAGGCATCAGCATCCAGGGTACTGCACCAGTTCCTGGATGCCATGTCAGCATATGTCGGTGATCATGTATATTTCCCCAGTTCCTGTGAGGAATTGGCCAGCAATATGTGTCTCTTCCAGCAAATAGCGGAATACCCTGAGGTAGTGGATGCAATAGACTGCATGCACATACGCATCAAAGCACCAGCCGGTGAGCGGGGTAGTGTCTACTTCAACTGCAAGGGCTGCCCCTCCATCAACTGCCAGGTTGTGTGTGATGCCCAGGGCATAATACTGAATGTGTATGCTGGCTGCCCTGGAAGCTACCATGATTCCCATATCTGGCATCTGATGCAGCTGTACCAGACATTTGCCAACGGGGACATCCCACATGGTCACCTAGTGGAGGATGCTGGCTATGCACTGGAGCTGTGGCTGATGACACCCATCAGAAATGCATACACACCTGAACAGGAATGCCATAATGAGGCACACGCACAAACACGAAATGTAATCGAGCATGTATTTGGGCTGCTCAAGTCACGGTTCTGGTGCCTGGACACATCTGGTGGAGCCTTGTAGTGCTCACCAACTACATGTACCCAAATTGTCATGGTATGTGCTATGCTACATAATATGATCCTGCGAAAACAGCTGCAGCAGGATCAGCATAGGCCTGGGCCAAACAGCCCCCCACCATTGCCAAGGCCATCACAGGCAGAGCGTGACTTGGAGGGGGAACAACCTGAGCCTGCCCCAGTAGGCAGAAGGAGGCATGCCCAGTATACTTTGGCCTTGGCAAATAGGCAACGCATAGCACATACACTGGCTCAGTAGGAACTCTGGAAATTTTACCTCTCTCTGACTCACACATATAGTAAAAGGGATGCCTAAGTTGACACTACCTGCTTCCAAACATGTATAGGGAGTGTAGTATGTGCATCTGACATAGCCAGCCCTGCAGCACCACCTGAGGCATGTTTGCCATGTGTTAAGCAATATAAAGCAGTGCTAAACAGCATTTACCACCATGTAGTATATGTAAAGAAAATCGCACACACCAACTGGCACAACTGTGGTCAATATTGAGTAATATTGCGCAACATCCAGCAATGGTGGTTAATATTGAGCAATGTTGGACAAGCTGGGTGTAAGTATATGCAGGTCTCTCCAAACACCATTATATTGGGTGACTTTAAC
This sequence comes from Protopterus annectens, assembly GCF_019279795.1. Taxonomy (NCBI): domain Eukaryota; kingdom Metazoa; phylum Chordata; order Ceratodontiformes; family Protopteridae; genus Protopterus; species Protopterus annectens. Next base: position 801,266,306 of record NC_056732.1, on the reverse strand, counting down.
TACCCAAACATTGACTGGGAGCATTACTCAAGCCCCAACACCCTAGCCCAAAGGTTCCTAGAATTTATAAACTCAAATGCTATGGAACAACTAGTCACCACCCCCACAAGAGGGGATAACATACTGGACCTGGTCATCACCAACATGGGGACACTATGCTCCATACCAGAGGTATTCCCCTCATTGGTAAGATCGGACCATAAATCAATCTCACTGGATATCCGCATCCCGATCCCACCCACAGCCCAGAAAACCACAGTGAAAAACTTTGCAAAACCTAACGTCACACTTCTCAAAACTGAGGTGGAATCCTTCAAGGCTCCTGAGCCAGTGGAAACTATGGCTCAAACTGCAGAATCCTTTATAAACTCATTCTATGGACACCTTCAGGAATGCATGGATCATGCTATCCCAAACAAAACCAAGACCCAATCATCCAAAAGCAGGCATCCTGCCTGGTGGACCCCAGCCATAAATAAGCTGTACAACAGAAGGAGGATGCTACTACATGATAGAGTAAAATCCCTAAAAGGGAACGCATCTCTGATCAGTACTAGCAAAAAATGACAATCCCTCATAAAATCATCCAAGGCCAGCTTCGAGAGAAAAATGACACAGGACACTAAAGATAATCACAAGGCCTTCTTTAGTTATGTTAGGAACCTGGGTGGCAACTCTCAGATTTGCTCAGAGTTGGTCCAAAATGACAAAAAATGCACTGAACCCACAGACATTGCCAACATCCTGGCAGACAGGTTCAGTGCAAACTTCTCCCCCCCTTTCCCCCCTAAAGAGCAAATATCTATCCCAGCAGAGTGCTGGCTCCCTGACATCTCAGATGTTCAGGTGAGAGCCGCCCTCTCCAAAGTAAAAAACACAGCATCAATGGGACCAGACGGTGTCCTGGGCTGCATCCTACATGAACTCCAAGAAGAGCTAATCCCCCACATAAAGCTGCTGTTCAATCTCAGCCTTACTACAGGATATGTACCCAAAGAATGGCGTACAGCAACAGTGGTCCCACTCCACAAAGGTGGTGCCTCTACAGACCCTGGAAACTATTGCCCCATAAGCCTGACTAGCCTGGTCTGCAAAGCTATGGAGAGGATCATCAGGGAACTCATAAACAAAGACATTGGGGACGTACAGACAATGGATTCTACCCAATTCGGCTTTGTTAAGGGCAGATCCTGCCTCTTAAACCTGGTTGATTTCTTTGAAACAGTCACCAAGGCCATTGATGAGGGGAAGGTAGTTTACACAGCCTACCTGGACCTTGCAAAAGCCTTCGACACAATACCCCACCCGGGCATCATAGATAAGCTCTCCAGCTTAAATATAAACCCCTATGTCATAAGATGGGTTGCAAACTGGCTCAAGGACAGAACCCACAAAGTCAGAATTGCTGGAGCCATGTCAGACTCTAAACCAGTTACAAGTGGCATCCCACAAGGCTCAGTCTTTGGACCACTCTTGTTCGGCATATATTTTTCGGAGGTTCAGGCTAACACGGGAGGACTGTGGCTGACCAAGTTTGCAGATGACTGCAAACTGGGCACCATAATTGACTCTCCAGCTGATGCAAGCATCCTCCAAAAGGGTCTTATAGAGACGGATAACTGGTGCCAGAGCCATGACCTAAAGCTAAACGCTAAAAAGTGTATAGTCATACAATTTGGCAAAAACAAAGTGCCCACAAATTACCACATAGGCGGGAATCCATTAAGTATGGAAGACGTAATTAGGGACCTGGGGACCCAAGTTGACAGTAATCTCCCCTTTGACAACCACATTGCCAAAGTGGTTAGAAAGACCTTCTATATAGCCCACTTTATCATGGAAGGATTCACATCTAGATCGAGGGAGGTCATTGTGCCCCTTCATTCATCCCTCATCAGGCCTATAATTGAATACAATGCCCCATTTGGGATGTACCTTACCCGACACCTGCAGCAACTAGAAAGACCCCAAAAGTACCTCACAAAGAGGATCATGGGACTCAAACAGATGCCATATGCTGCTCTGTTAAAGAAACTCCAGCTCTACTCAGTTGCATACCGCCTACTTAGAGGCGATCTATGCCAGACGTATAAAGCCATGTCCAACCCGGAATTAATGAGCATGCTCCACCTCAGAAAATCCAAATCCCTTAGAGCTACGCACTTGAGGGACTTGAACCTCAGCACAGAAATAAATAGGACATGCTGGAGGGAAGATTCATAACCCAGAGGCTCCCATCGCTCTGGAATAGAATCCCAGTCCATGTTAGGCAGAGCCCCTCATTGACTCTCTTCAAGAGGAATCTTGACGAGTGGATGGGAGATCGTAGGTTACCCCGGGAATTACTTTGGTGTCACTACTAGAAAGAGGCACAGTAAACTAACCTTAAAAAGGGCACAGTAAAATCAGTGCAGAGAGTGGTGGAAGCCAAACACTCTCTGGCTAGGCTTGTAAATGCCTTAGGGCAGATAGCCTAGTATGAACCTATGAACCTATGAACCTAAGTAGGGCACAGCTGAACAAAAGCCAACATGCTCATATTTGCTCTTCTGGCCCTTAAGCAGTCTGGTCTGCTCAGTATGAAAATGTAAAGCAGTGATGGGACTCGAACCCAGGATACTGTGCACTATAGTCATAATACTGAACCACTAAACCATGACAGTATTGCAGTGGTCAGCCTGTATGAAGAAATGTTGATAAGTCTATGCAAAGCATTCCATGGAGACCCTGCAGGCACAGCATAATCCCTGTCGAGTTATGACACAAAGGTGAGTCCTGCAGTAAGAATAGAACCTGACGTTCAACACACACAGTAGAAATGTTAATCTTGGACATGTACACATACATCAATAAATGTAGAGGACCTCAGACAGCAACATACTGAAAGGTCACACTGGGCATGCTCACACATGAGCAAATGTCAGGCAACAGAACACTGACAGTCTGAACTGGGCATGCTCACACACTTAGGCCATGTCGGAGTACAGCAGTGGGCCACACATATCAGGCAGTTGCATGTGTTAACCCAGGAACCTTTCACTATCCAGCAATCTGCCCTGTGCACACAGTTATATGACAACAAACACATATATAATATAGTGGAACCCTATCATAATCAAATATGTTCTGCAGATACCTAAGTTGTTCATAGAAAGTGGGAAAGCAAAGATGATAAAACATGCAAACAGTATCAGCAATAAACAATGTGCATCCTGAACATTATCATAGGTTCAGAGGTTGATACTAGGCTATCCGCCCTAGGGCAAGTACAAGCCTAGCCAGAGTGTGTTTGGCTTTCACAACCCTGTCAAAGTAGAACACTGTGCCTGTGAATAGGAGGTCACACAAGATAGCCCATTTACATTTAGTGTATTGTGCCACTGTCTAGCAGGGACCCAGAAGATATCCCATGGGCAAATATACGATCACCCATCCACTTGTCAAGATGTCTCCTGTAGGTGGTCAGTGGGTGGCTCTGCCCATGCAAAACCGGGATTACAATCCGGAGTGAGTGGAGCCTCTGGGAAAAGAATCTGTCCCTCCAGCATGTCCTATTAACATCTGTGCTGAGGTATATGTCCCTGGAGTGTGTAGCTCCAAGGGAGTTGGATATCCTGAGGTGGAGCATGTCCATTAAATATGGGTCAGATATTTCCTTAAACTACAGGCACACAACACATCCGAGTAGGTGGTAAGCAACTGAGTAGAGCTGGAGTTACTGTATCTGAACTGTGCAGGGCATCCATGTGAGTCCCTACATCTGCTTGTTGAGGAACATTTGTGGCCATTACAGTTGCTGCAGGTGTCGGGTAAGGTACATCCCAAATGGGGTACTGTAAACAAGCATGGTCGTGATGAGTATAGGGGCACAATGACCTCACTTGATTAACATGTGAAACCATATGGGATAAGGTGGGCTATATAGAAGTTCTGTCTAACCACTTTGGCAACGTGATTGTCAAAGGTGTGAGTACAAACAAGTTTTGTCCACAAACCCCTAACAGCTACTACCGTATGTAATGGATTACTACCTATGTGGTAATGTGTGGGCATGTTGTTATTCCCAAAGGGGATGACTATGCAACTAATGGCATTTAGCTGTAGGCCATGGCTCAGGCACCATTCATCCTATCTCTGTGAGACCCTGTTTGAGTATGCATGTGCCAGCTGGAGAGTTGATTATGGCACCCAGTTCGCAGTCATCTGCGAACATGGTCAGCCATATTCCTCCTGTGTTAGCCTGTACATCACACAAATATTTACTGAACAAGCGAGGTCCCAGGACTGAGCCTTATGTGATGCCATGTGTAACTGGTGTATAGTCAGACATGGCACCTGCAATACTGAGCATGTGGGTGCTATCCCTGATCCAGGTAGCAATCCATCGTGTGAGATATGTATCAATATCGACGCCGGTGAGCCTATGCATAATGGCCGAGTGGGGTATTGTGTCAAAGGGTTGTGCAAGGTCCAGGCAGGCTGTATGGACAACCGTCCCTACACCGATGGACCAGGTAACAGTTTAGAGAATATGAACAGATCCAAGAGGCAAAATCTGCCCACAACAACACTGAAATGTGTAGGACACAGTGTCTGTAGGTTCTTGATGTCTATGTGCATGAGTCCCATTACAATACGCTCCATAGCTTTGCAGAACAGGCTAGTTAACCTTATAGGCCGATATTGTCTGTGGTCCGTTGTGGCAGCAACTCTGTGGAGCGGGACCACTATCGCTGTACGCCATTCCATGGGTACATATCCTGCAGTAACTCTGATATTGAACAGTGACATAATGTGAGGGTTATGTCTGTCATGAAACCCGTGTAAGCCGCAGGCCAGGACACCGTCTGGTCCCATTGATGCTGTGTTGTCCGCTGTGGGGAGGGCAGCACTCACCTGTTTATTTGTGATGTCAGGGAGGTTACACTCTGTTGGGATGGACAGTAGCTCCTTAGGGGGGATGGGGGAGGAGACATTTGCACTGAACCGGTTTGCCAGGATGTTGGCAATGTCTGTGGGTTCAGGGTATGTTTAGTCAGTATGCAGTAACTCACAGCATATCAGTGAATGTCCACCCAGGTACCTGAATTAACAGAAGAAGATCTTGTGGGTGTCCTACGTGTCTGGTGCAATTGTCCATTAGAAGCGGGCCTGACATGAATACATGAGTGATTGTAGCTGTCTGCTAGTACAGATCACAGATGCCTTCCCTGTCTGGGATTGTGCTCTATCATGTAGTAGCATCCTCCTTTCATTGTATAGCTTATTAATGGCCAGGGTCTACCAGACAGGTACCCTGCCATTGGAGGAGTGAGTCCAGTTGTTATTTGGGATAGCACAATCCATGCAGTCCACTAAGTGTCCATAGAATGTGTATGTAAAGGATTCAGCAGTCTGAGCCATACTTACCACTGTCCCAGGGTCTCTGAAGGATACCAACTTGGTTTGGAGAAGTGTGATGTTTGCTTTTGAGATGTTCACCAAGATTACCCAGGATGGGTGTGGGGACAGGATATGGATGTCCAGTGAGATAAATGTATGTACTGACCTTACCAATGAGGGGTATATCTCAGATGTGGAACATAGAGTCCCCATGTTGGTGAGGATCATGTCCAATATGTTGTCCCCTCTTGTGGGTGTGGTGACCAGTTGTACCATAGCATATGAGCTTACAAATAGTAGCAACTGGTGGGCGAGAGTGTTGGGGCCTGAGTACTATCCCCAGTCAATGTGTGGGTATTTGAAGTCACCCAATATAATGGTGTTTGGGGAAACTTTATATTGTCCAGTGTTCCCAGGAAAGCCGAGTGTGGTTCCTGAGTTTGGGAAGGTGGTCTGTAGCAGGCAACAAACCAAAAGGCAGATTTGCACAATGTTAGGTGCATATGTATGGTCTGTGATGCTTTGTGCAGTGCTACCAACCCGGAGGTATGTGTATCTGTGATGTATATGGATACTCCTCCTATTTGTGTTGGCCATTCCAAGTTTTGTGGTCAGAAAGCATGGTATGAGATATAACCTGGTAGTGCTGGTGTGCATTTGGGAACCTGAACCAAGTGTCTGTTAGTGCACAGATATCGCTGTTGCCCATACTGAGGAGATTCCTGAGTGGTCGCAATTTGAGGGTAACACATCTGGTGTTGAGCACCATTACCCTCAGTGTCATGTACTCTTTAATGTCTATGGAGGTGGGTTTGTCTTTTGGGCCCCACTTAAAAAAGGCAGTATGTTGGTAGCAAGTGCCTTAGCCAGTATTCGAAAGTCCAAGAGTGACAAGTGCAAGCTGTCCATAGGGAAGCTACGTGGCATGTCGAGCATGTCACCTCAGGCTGACAGACACTGTATCCCCTGTGAATGACACCAATATGTTAGCCAACTGTTAAACGTGATCAGTTTGTTGGTATACTGTGACATCATACTTGGTGAGTGTAAGATGCTAGACAAGGTCAGGGTCATACTGGCCTGGGCTACATAATCAGAGAGTTCCTCTATGTATCATGTCATGTGGTCCAGGGAGGAACGTCTGAGGGTGTACGCACCAGCATGGACAATGATGGAGCCAGTCCCGTACTTGCTTTGGAGTGACCTGAGTGCATGTGTTATGTTGCAGATCCTGGCACCTGAGAGAAAGCTCAAAGTGACTATTCCCTTGTTTGGCCTGGTGAGTGGGACGTTAGTGTGTCTGACATTAAGTGTCACCTATTACAAGTGTATTAGGTGTGTTGTTTAGCCCGAAGGGCAGTGACTGTGTGGCACACTGACATCGTGAATTATGTGATATGTGGGTATTGTAGTGGGGTAACAGTTGTTTGTGTGTCTGCTTTGGAGGTCTCTGCTGCCTAGGCAGAGATTATGTAGAGCCTCCGAGTATGTTTATGTGTGATAATGTGGTTAGATTGCTGTCGCTATAGGTTTATGTGAGACTGATATGTAGTGTGTGTGGTTACCTTCACCACCTGATAGACTATGCCAGTCATGGGTCGAGAGAGCTCAGCCTCCTGTATGTCAGTATTGTTGCATCTCTCACATATATCTGAGTTTGTTGGGAGGAGGAGAGGGTTGTCTGTGTACATGAGGCAGATGTGACATTGTGACAAAACCACAATATTCACTAGCTAGACTGGAGAGTACACACGAAACCGACCCCTGGAAAGGCCAGAATATTATGATGACATACTCCCTAGCCTGATCACAAAGGATCGGTAGGGTGTTAAGTGTGTAAAAGAGTATAACAGGGATTAGTGCTCAGGTTTGTTGGTGTTTTGTAAAGAGTAGCTGAGAAGGATTCCAGACTGAATCATGACACCTCCTTCAGTTATGTCATAAAAAGCAATCTACACTCATATATGTCCTGAAACAGGGCCAACTGTACCTGACTGACAATGCCGACATCCTGTCAGACAGGCCCATATAGACATACCCACCTCCCATTGATGATAGTCTCAGTCATCATACCAGGAGATATCACATGTAGAATGGCTGAACAGCTCCCCCCAAAGACAAAAGCATGACAGCAATTGGATTACATTGTTTCCCAATATGTGTCATGCAAGAACTACAGAACAAACAGACCCTGCACCTGAACAGTCTGTTGAGCCTCACCCTCTCCACAGGATCTGGAACCATTGATTGTGTTACAGCAACATATGGCACTCCCCACAAGTGTTGGTGCACAACACACCATGGTAAGTATAGTCCAGTAAGCCTATGAAGTCTGATCTGCAAGGCCATGGAGTCCATCATGGTTGAAGTCATAAACAGAGCTATTGGAAGGTGACAAACACACAACCCTACCAACTGTGGTATGTTCATGTGCAGATCATGATTCCCAAACATGATAGACTGTTTGCAAGGTAGACACCCAGGACATAAATCACTGAACAGAGCTACACATGTCCCACATAGACTTTGAATAGCCCTTTATCAACATCCCAGACACATGTCGTATCCACAAAATCAACAATCTGTGCATAAATATGTGTTGACATATGAAGGAATGTCAATGAGTCCACAGATAGATCACACAAGGTAAGAATTATGGGGTCCTGTTCAAGCTGTTGACATCTGCCGACCCACATGGCTCATTCCTGGGATTGCATAAAACAAAGTGTACACGCATTACCATGTCCAGTCTGATGATGTCAGCATCCTACAAATATAGCAGGAGAATAGAAACCATCCAGTAAAGCATATAGTGCGCCGTGTTAATGCGTGTCTCTCTAGTATCATAACATAGTTAGGTAGGGGTTAGAATCCTGCAAACGCTGACAGTGTGTGTTTGGGTGTGGGGGGGAGTGTGTATGTGTGTGATTTCCTATGAGAGGAGTGCCCTTTTTGGGGACTGGGAAAACACATTAAAAGAGGTACATTCCTCTTTGGAAAGTCTGATGATGACAGCATCCTACAAATATAGCAGGAGAACAGAAACCACCCAGTAAAGCATATAATGCACCGTGTTAATGCGTATCTCTCTAGTATCATAACCTAGTTAGGTAGGGGGTTGAATCCTGCAAACGCTGACTGTGTGTGTGTGTGTGTGTGGGGGGGGGGTGATTTCCTTTGAGAGTAGTGCCCTTTTTGGGGACTGGGAAAACACATTAAAAGAGGTACATTCCTCTTTGGAAAGTCTGATGATTGCAGCATCCTACAAATATAGCAGGAGAAATGAAACCACCCAGCAAAGCAAATAGCACACTGTGTTAATGCATATTTCTCTAGTATAATAACATAGTTAGTTAGATAGGGGTTTGAATCCTGCAAACACTGACAGTGTCTTTTGGGAGAAGTACCCTTTTTGGAGACTGGGAAAACACATTAAAAGATGTACATTCCTCTTTGGACAGTCTGATGATGTCAGCATCCTACAAATATAGCAGGAGAAGAAACAACACCCAGCAAAGCTTATAGCTCGCTGTGTTAATGCATATTTCTGTGGTATCATAACATAGTTAGGTAGGGGTTTGAGTTCTGCAATTGCTGAGTGTGTGTGTGACACAGTTGATCAACACAGTCATAGTACAGGTGAAAGCGCTTGATTCACGTTACTTTTCCAACTTGGATTTAGACTGTGTTTTACTTTATTGTCTGTTCGTGCAGTTTTGGTGTGTTGGATTTCACAATTAAAAGATTTGTACACTATATTTGGAAGCATCATTTATCCCGGTGAGAAGAGTTTATTGGATTTCAGTGCTTCTGCTTATTGTTCACAGTGTGGGTTTTGCTTTTACTATGGTATGACATATCATGATTAAAACAGTATGTGCATTGCACACATCAGGTATCTGCGTGGCAAATAAATATGTGTACATGTGACCTTAATCAGTGCATAGGTGTGAAGCCTGCATACTACATGAATACATTTGTTTCCTTTGACAGATTGTGCCGCTGCTTCTCAGATTGTAGGTCACATATGTATGTATGTGACAAGCCCGGCCACTGTAGTGATCTGCGTCCAAGGTCATCTGTGCTACACACACCCATGACAGTTACTATAAAGTACTGTGAGTGAGGGTACATGCCTGGAGTGTATGTCAGACATGTTCATACACAACAACGACTGGCAATAATGGACAGTCATTATAGGTGTACAACAGCCCTGTGGATATGCATTCAGGCCCCTAATGTCTTATGTGACACACCGAGGGACTCCACAATACCTATGGATATGTGGATACCAAGGGACAGATGACATAACACGTGACTGTATGTACACATTGGTAGCCAACATACATGTTGAGTGCTACCACCCATGTGGTACTGTCTGGAAAGTATGTATAGTAAATGTGGATGACTATGCCATAGTCGGCTTTCTGCTATACAGCATGTATTGGACAACAGGTATCTGTCTGTATGATACCCTTGTGCAGGATATGCGTCCCATCCAGGGAATGCATTGTAGGCCAATGCATGGATTTCCAGATGTAGATGGACATATCCCTAGTGTGTTTGCATGTACCTAAGAGGGCTATATACCAAACAGGTGTGGTCCCAGGAACGGGTGGCTGTCAATACCACTGGTTACTGTTATAGTATAGTACCGGAAGGATCCAACTGTTACCGAGTTCCCTACAACTGTGTGTCATTTGTCAGGACATCATCTAATGATTGGTTATAGTCATGCTGTTGAGGTTGTGTATGCTACCAGACTGTAAATCATTGACAGGTATTAACAGTATCACCCACAGCATAGTGTCAACCCATGTCATACACACATGTGTACCCATGTTAGTACATATCTGTAGTAGAATGCATACTGGCCATCAAAAGATACTATGAGATGTTAACAATGTGTACAACAGGGTATGTCACACATCCCATGTGTCCACTATGCACGTACATGCAGACAGTGCACACCCACCATGTTCACAGATGTGCACCTGCTAATCTGTAATGCACACACCACACACGTACTGTCCACTCACTAACACATATTGGCAACACTGTACATTTCAGCCAAGTGGCACATGGGTGGACAATACATACTCAGACCTAACACTGGTGTAAACAATGCTACATTGACAATCAGAGCTGTGATGCATAATGCCTGCTGAGATATACCTACAAGGATATCATTACACTTTCCTGTTGACAACTTGCTAATATTGCTACACTGCTATAATGTCACCCTGTGCATCAGAACCATGTTAGCCTGTTCCTGCATCAATGTTACAGATGACAGGAGGTGGCACAGGTGTCATCATATGCACAGGGTGTGTTGTTGTTTTGCCAGAGCCCGACATTGACCCATCCAATTGACATGTGTGTGTGTGTGTGTGTGTGTGTATGTGTGTGTGTGTGTGTGTGTGTGTGTGTGTGTGTGTGTGTGTGTGTGTGTGTGTGTGTGTGTGTGTGTGTGTGTGTGTGTGTGTGTGAGGGACAACAGTACAGTATGGGCCAATGTTGATGTAATGTGTGTGTGTATGTGTGAGCCCTAGTTTGGTTAATGTGTGTGTGTCTGCATGCACACAGCTCCACCATGTGGCTGCCATATTCAGGAGGTTGTGGGACAGCCACAGACTGTACCTGCTAGGCTGTACAGATCACTGTCTCTGGGCACAGACACGGTACCTGTGCCTGGCAGGGGTGCTACGGGCAGTATCAGGTACCAACCCTGACTGGGTACTATCATCAGAGGCAGAGGTTTGATGACTGGACCCATGTCCCTGCTGGGACTGGCCAGAGTCACGTGCACGTGGTCTACTAGGACGGTCAATAGACAGACCAGCCCCAGCATTGCTGGGGCTGATACTGCCACTATGGGAGCGGCTGTGATCTGTGTGCCGTCCGCGATGACTGCCAGCTGTTGCTGTTGCTGGCATGCATCCGCGTCGATGTCTCAACCATCCTGCATGGTCCTGGCTCATGGAAGACAAATTGTGGAGGGCATCTAATCTCTCCCCCCAACGTCTATCAATGACCTCGGTGTAATTCCGGATGGCACCGGCAAGGTTACGGATGCTGTCATTGATAGCAGTGTAATGGGCCCTCTGTGCCCTTAGTCCCTGTCTGGTGTACCGTTCCATATGTGCCTGTGCCTGCATTACAGCCCGGAACATACTGGAGGTTGTAATACCTCTGGAGGCACGTCTGCCAGGGGCAATATGACCAGTGGTGCTCCCCCGAGAACCCCTCGACATCTGCCTATGTGGTACAGTTCCAGGAATCCGGCTATGGCTGCTGTGAGGGGATGCAAGTGCCATGGGTACCACACTCTCCTGGTCAATGCCAACTGTATGCTGTCCCTCGGCTAAGGCCATTGGTGATGAGGGATGTATTGGCAGTATGAGTGTGCACATAGATGGGGTTGAATGCTGTGTACTGTCGATTGGTGGACCAACGACAGACCCTGTCAAACCTTCCTGTGCCAGAATACATGTCTCATCATCTCCACTATTAGTGGCAGTGACTTTAGGTTCCCTGCTGCTTTAAGCCACCCCATACTCAGCACCTATGAGAGGAAGACAGGAAACACACTTTACAATCTGTACATGATGTTAGCACACATGCACCCATGCACACATGCACACATGCACACAAATACACTCCTCACTACAGCACATACACACACACACACACACCAGCAAGCCAACACATACTCAATAGTGGGTGAAGGTGGGTGACAGTATCACAAGGCAAACAGTCACCTCACACGTGTCAGCATGCAGAATATGTGTTACTCAAGACCATGCAGTGCAAGTGTAGATGGCCCTATTTAATGACATTATACATGGCTTTGATGCATGTGTGTCATTGTTCAGTGATTGGCTACACCCTGGAACACAATGTGTACATGGACACAACATTGCTGTCCATGTATTATAAGATCTGCAATGTCCTGTGTACCATCACTCACAGGTATATATACCATGGCTGCATGTGATATCTGTGTGACACATAGATTGCCATGTGTGATTACAGTGTCTGTGTCCATAGCAGAAAATAGTGGGCACAGGTGTAGCACATGCATGCTATGTACACACACGGGATGAGTGGTGCATGTAGACGTGAAGGAATCCCAATGCTCAACATGGTACTTGTACAGTGTTTATGGTGAGTGTGGACATATTGCAGATATGTCAGTGCCAGCCATGAAATGACATGCTACATGACTGCAACATTAAACACCACACATACCCAATGTGTGTCATGTGACCTATACACCCAATAGCATTCCAGGACATATATGTGACACTTTGTACAGATGGTGACTGCTGTGCATATTGTGTATACTGGCATATGTAAGCACACACACAACATGCTATGCATATTGTGTATAGGTGCATATGTTTGCACACACAACATTGAGGTGCATAGCAATGACTGCTATGTGTACTACTGTGGTCACTGTAATTGGATGGGGTGCAGTACCATGTGCCATCATCATCATGCATCTTGTGGTCACTCATGGCTACTAATGTGTGACATGCCACCACCTAGCATGCTGTACCTGAACTGCAGTGCCATGGCTACATTCACAATTACACAGCCACTTTGTACATGGGTGTGTGAGGTGCCCAATAGAGAGCATTGCCTAACACAACTGTGTTATGTGTTGAAGAGTGTTGCACAGCCCCATGATAGGCCTCTACCCCTGAGGTACATCATGTGTGTGTGGATGACATGAGAGATACTGAAGTGTGACCTTACAGCGGGTGTGTGTCACACCATATGTAGCATGTTTTTGTGTACTGCGTATGATAAATGTGTTATGTTGTGTACAGCTGTAGCAACTATGCCTATTCAATGTGCAGTACGGTGTTGCCACAATTGTGCCTGATGCTCTGTGTATTGCATGTCATTGAGGCAGCTACTGACATTACTGAGCTGTGCAACGTCTTACAGCAAACATGCACGGCATGCATTATGAGTAGGTGTGTTACGTGTACATGGCCTACACCTCACCTATGACATGCACATTTCATTACCAACATTACAGTTATACCACACTCACCAGCATGGATTGTCTGCCCTGCTGACACACCAGAGGGACCTACGAGAATATGAGAGAGTTCGTCAGTGGCCACAACTGTGGCATTGCTGCAGTGGGTATGCTAAACTACAGTAGAACAACAGTCAACAGCCGCAGGTGTAGAGATAATATTCCAAATATCAGTATTGCACAACACTAGGCAGGACAACTGCTAAACACACAGTACACATCTCACGTAGACATAATCTAACAATACAGTTAACTGTAGTCTACAGATAGGGCATGTTACCTGCTCGCTCCATGTGGACATGCTGGGTGGCTCCGGCCTCCATGACAACACATGTCAGAGGTTGTTGCTGCTGTTGTCCAGGAGCCACCATGCTTAGGAGCAGCTGCTCCACTATGGTGAGGGGGGATGAATGGCCACCCCACCACCTGTGGCAAGCTGTTGTCTTTGGATATCAGGCCTCCGCGGACATGTCTAATTTAATCACTGCAGTGATGGCGTACCTACTCATATGTCTGGTTATGCATGCCTATGTCATTTACCTGGCTAATAAGATCCTGCTACAGTGCAGTTAGCTCCTGCTGGTGATGGCTGCTTTGGGAAAACAGCATTGTGTACTGCTCAACCTATGAACCTATGAACCTGTACCAGGCTTTGCACAATCTCATCTTCCTCCACTGCTGTGTACGACTGGTTGCATTGGTGGGCCATCTGGCTGAAAAAGATATGAACAATATGTGTGAGCGAGTCCTGTGGCACACTTTAAACCTTTAACCAAAGATATCACTTTACTGACATATATACCATTCATTTGTCTGTCAGAGGTTACACACGTTCAATACCACTTATTGGTTCTCAGGCCACAACTGACTAACACTGCCTGGCACACTCTATATATCACACCACTATACAACAGTACCCGGCACACAGTTTGTGACACAATGCACAACCTCGACAGGGGGTATATATCACAATGCATGAACAGAGATGTCATCCATTGCAATGAATGTAAAGTACAATTACAGTAGTACCAGTCAACCGCCCTAGTCATTGATGCCATAGCCCTGCCTAACATATGTGTACAGTTGTTACTATAGGTGGCATACTGCTGTAACAGAGTATATATGTTGCTGGATACACACGTATACCCTGTAACACACATATGATGGCAGCCATGGTACAGGCATAATTACACACACATCAGACAAACATACAATGCACCACTGTATGCCAACACAGATGAGCATTACCTGTGTACCATACAGTACTGTGTGCCACTACTTACACATCCTTATGCCTGAGTTATGTCCTCTGCGCAGACTACAGGAAACACACAAGACAGTGTTTCCAAGCAATGTGAACACACACCATACTGTGCTGTTTAGGCTTACAGCTTCAGGTAGTGCTACAGTTCATATGGGAGTTGGATTCACCAGCAGTACCACTCACTAAGCATACATGTCTTGCTTTAGCCTACAATGAGACACCACGGTCGTCAACAAGGAACTAAGTCACATCATTATGCCATACTACTATGTCTGCCTAACAGTACAATACACATCTTTTGTTGGCGCCACAGCTAGGATAGACACTACCATGTCAGATACAACTTCACACTAACCTATCACACCTTTACAGACCTTGCACACATTCAGCGTTACACTTATTCAACCTCACATAGCAGGTATTGCATTGAGTACATGTGTGAGTGCATAGTGTCATAGGTAGGTAATATGCTATTTGCCCTAGGGCCTAAAGTAGCCTAGCCATATGCTACCCTGGTCTTTGACACACATGTACTTTGATTTCACTTGCCCCTGCCAACCAAGACCACAGAGGGGGTTCCTGGGGTGTATTACCAATCTCCCAAACAATCATCAGGGTTATTTATGACAACTGCTAATGAGGAGCCTTGTTTGCTATTGGTAGGTGGTCTATTCCAGTGTATGGCATATCTCTGAGGCAGGACCCTATCCTCCAGCATGTACTGTTTAGTGAGCTGACGAGGTTTAGGGCCCTAGACCGTGTATCCCGGAGGGATTGTGTTATGTTGCCATGGTGGTTGTCAACCAGCTATGGGTGTGACATATCTCTGTATGTCTGTCAGAGGTCACCTCTGTGTGGCAGTATGCAATACAGTCTAGAAGTGGTTTTGTGAGTCAGTCTGCATAGGGCATCTGTTTGTGGCCAGTATTACCCTTTGTGAGGTATGACTGTGGCCTTCCACCTGCTGTAGTTGTCATGTGAGGTACATACTACACAATGCATTATGATGAGTAGAGGGGAACACTGACCTATATTTCCCTAGATGACACACCAGTTGTCATGACACATACCACACAGACAGATTACAGGTCTAGTGTGGCACTGTCTTTATCAAAGAGGTGGCTACTGTCCACCTGTGTCCCATATTCCCTTATCACACCTTGATTGTTGGGTAGATCTCTACCTATGTGGTAGTTAATGGGTACAGTGTTTTGAAAAGGAGGAATGGGCACTGCAGTATCAACACTTGTCTACCGTCCATGCCTTGGTCACCACACACCTGTTGCAGTACATATGGCCCCATGTCTCTCTCTCTCTCTAGATATGTATATATTTATCTATCTATATCTATCTATATATATATATATATATATATATATATATATATATATATATATATACATATCTATACACATACATGTACACATCCATTGCTGTACACATAGATGTACATATAGGCACAGGTACAGCCCACCTTTAATGTTGGGGATATCAGTTATGCGACAGTTGTGGGATGTACAGTTATGTGATTATATTGCATAGTGTTGTGCAGAATGCATTTGGGTGTCCTCGGCCCATGTGGCTTTAGCAGGCCTCACTGGCTGTAACACAGCAGATCTGACAAATCAGTCCCACAGCGTTTAACCAGCACATGACATATATCAGCACTGCATGCTGTTTTCTATGCCACACACTACGACTTACATAGATATATGCATAACAACCTTAAGCGACAGATATCTGTCACCCTTCACTAACAGTTGCAGTATGTCCCTTGCCCTATGCAAATGTGCAGATACAGATAGATAACTACTGCTGCCACACATGGATGATTTGCAGTGTGTAGAGTACTCTTCAGGAACATCCACTACATGCCAACACATACATATGAGTTACATACCTTACCTTTGTATTTCCCTGCTCCAACTGTTACAGTTTTGTAGGTTTTTTTTTTTTTTTTGGTTGTTTGTTTTGGGTTTCTCCTCTGTTTC
Source organism: Protopterus annectens (assembly GCF_019279795.1). Taxonomy (NCBI): domain Eukaryota; kingdom Metazoa; phylum Chordata; order Ceratodontiformes; family Protopteridae; genus Protopterus; species Protopterus annectens. The sequence goes on along the minus strand of NC_056732.1, from coordinate 801,249,613 downwards.
TGTTAACTGTAGTCTACAGATAGGGCATGTTACCTGCTCGCTCCATGTGGACATGCTGGGTGGCTCCGGCCTCCATGACAACACATGTCAGAGGTTGTTGCTGCTGTTGTCCAGGAGCCACCATGCTTAGGAGCAGCTGCTCCACTATGGTGAGGGGGGATGAATGGCCACCCCACCACCTGTGGCAAGCTGTTGTCTTTGGATATCAGACGCACTCCGCCGGACATGTCTAATTTAATCACTGCAGTGATGACGTACCTGCTCATATGTCCGGTTATGCATGCCTATGTCATTTACCCGACGAACAAGATCCTGCCACAGTGCAGTCCGCTCCTGCTGGTGATGTCTGCTTCGGTAAAACAGCATTGTGTACTGCTCAACCTATGAACCTATGAACCTGTACCAGGCTTTGCACAATCTCATCTTCCTCCACTGCTGTGTACGATGGGTTGCGTTGGTGGGCCATCTGGCTGAAAAAGATATGAACAATATGTGTGAGTGAGTCCTGTGGCACACTTTAAACCTTTAACCAAAGATATCACTTTACTGACATATATACCATTCATTTGTCTGTCAGAGGTTACACACGTTCAATACCACTTATTGGTTCTCAGGCCACAACTGACTAACACTGCCTGGCACACTCTATATATCACACCACTATACAACAGTACCCGGCACACAGTTTGTGACACAATGCACAACCTCGACACAGGGGTATATATCACGCCAATGCATGAACAGAGATGTCATCCATTGCAATGAATGTAAAGTACAATTACAGTAGTACCAGTCAACCGCCCTAGTCATTGATGCCATAGCCCTGCCTAACATATGTGTACAGTTGTTACTATAGGTGGCATACTGCTGTAACAGAGTATATATGTTGCTGGATACACACGTATACCCTGTAACACACATATGATGGCAGCCATGGTACAGGCATAATTACACACACATCAGACAAACATACAATGCACCACTGTATGCCAACACAGATGAGCATTACCTGTGTACCATACAGTACTGTGTGCCACTACTTACACATCCTTATGCCTGAGTTATGTCCTCTGCGCAGACTACAGGAAACACACAAGACAGTGTTTCCAAGCAATGTGAACACACACCATACTGTGCTGTTTAGGCTTACAGCTTCAGGTAGTGCTACAGTTCATATGGGAGTTGGATTCACCAGCAGTACCACTCACTAAGCATACATGTCTTGCTTTAGCCTACAATGAGACACCACGGTCGTCAACAAGGAACTAAGTCACATCGTATGCCATACTACTATGTCTGCCTAACAGTACAATACACATCTTTTGTTGGCGCCACAGCTAGGATAGACACTACCATGTCAGATACAACTTCACACTAACCTATCACACCTTTACAGACCTTGCACACATTCAGCGTTACACTTATTCAACCTCACATAGCAGGTATTGCATTGAGTACATGTGTGAGTGCATAGTGTCATAGGTAGGTAATATGCTATTTGCCCTAGGGCCTAAAGTAGCCTAGCCATATGCTACCCTGGTCTTTGACACACATGTACTTTGATTTCACTTGCCCCTGCCAACCAAGACCACAGAGGGGGTTCCTGGGGTGTATTACCAATCTCCCAAACAATCATCAGGGTTATTTATGACAACTGCTAATGAGGAGCCTTGTTTGCTATTGGTAGGTGGTCTATTCCAGTGTATGGCATATCTCTGAGGCAGGACCCTATCCCTCCAGCATGTACTGTTTAGTGAGCTGACGAGGTTTAGGGCCCTAGACCGTGTATCCCGGAGGGATTGTGTTATGTTGCCATGGTGGTTGTCAACCAGCTATGGGTGTGACATATCTCTGTATGTCTGTCAGAGGTCACCTCTGTGTGGCCGGTATGCAATACAGTCTAGAAGTGGTTTTGTGAGTCAGTCTGCATAGGGCATCTGTTTGTGGCCAGTATTACCCTTTGTGAGGTATGACTGTGGCCTTCCCACCTGCTGTAGTTGTCATGTGAGGTACATACTACACAATGCATTATGATGAGTAGAGGGGAACACTGACCTATATTTCCCTAGATGACACACCAGTTGTCATGACACATACCACACAGACAGATTACAGGTCTAGTGTGGCACTGTCTTTATCAAAGAGGTGGCTACTGTCCACCTGTGTCCCATATTCCCTTATCACACCTTCGGTGTTGGGTAGATCTCTACCTATGTGGTAGTTAATGGGTACAGTGTTTTGAAAAGGAGGAATGGGCACTGCAGTATCAACACTTGTCTACCGTCCATGCCTTGGTCACCACACACCTGTTGCAGTACATATGGCCCCATGTCTCTCTCTCTCTCTAGATATGTATATATTTATCTATCTATATCTATCTATATATATATATATATATATATATATATATATATATATATATATACATATCTATACACATACATGTACACATCCATTGCTGTACACATAGATGTACATATAGGCACAGGTACAGCCCACCTTTAATGTTGGGGATATCAGTTATGCGACAGTTGTGGGATGTACAGTTATGTGATTATATTGCATAGTGTTGTGCAGAATGCATTTGGGTGTCCTCGGCCCATGTGGCTTTAGCAGGCCTCACTGGCTGTAACACAGCAGATCTGACAAATCAGTCCCACAGCGTTTAACCAGCACATGACATATATCAGCACTGCATGCTGTTTTCTATGCCACACACTACGACTTACATAGATATATGCACATAACAACCTTAAACGACAGATATCTGTCCACCCTTCACTAACAGTTGCAGTATGTCCCTTGCCCTATGCAAATGTGCAGATACAGATAGATAACTACTGCTGCCACACATGGATGATTTGCAGTGTGTAGAGTACTCTTCAGGAACATCCACTACATGCCAACACATACATATGAGTTACATACCTTACCTTTGTATTTCCCTGCTCCAACTGTTACAGTTTTGTAGGTTTTTTTTTTGTTTTTGTTTTTTTTTTTGGTTGTTTGTTTTGGGTTTTCTCCCTCTGTTTCTGTTTCTGTCTCTGTTTCTCTCTCTGTTGTCTGTGTCTGTGTCTCTCTTTCGCTCTCACTCTCTATCTCCCTGTACCTGCAATGATATTATTGCATGTGTGGACAGCAGGTACAGCCTGCTTTTCTAGGTATCTGCACTTGTGCATGTGACAGCCTCTGCACCAATTGCTGCCACCATTCAATAATTGCATGCAGCCTGCTGTGTGGTGATTGCATTACTCACTGTAATTGCAGCCCACTGCTATAAAATGCTAGGTTAGGTAGGTGTAGCCCTTTCAGCTTTCCAAGGTGGGGCCCATGCTTGTTTGCTCTGGACACCATTGTGTCAGTCAGAAGGTTGGTATATCTCTCTTATCTGAAGCTAGGGTTGTAGCAAGTGATATGCATTTTGTACTCAAACCTGACTGTTGCTGCTTCCAGTACACACTTCTCAGTGTAGACATGTACTCACCCCTCCAAATGCTAACACAGGATACATGGGAGTATGTACTTTCTTTCTGAATTAGACATTTAACTGCCATACAAATGTGGTTAGTGCACTGTATTCCTATGGCACATGCAGTGTTTGTGAACTGCTATACTGTAATTATTACGTTACTCACTTCTGAACAGTTTGTGGTTTGGTTGTGTTGACATTAGCACAGGCTGCTCAATACAACTGGACATATTTCCGTACTGAGTATGCCTTCCTACACCCTGAATTTTGCCTGAATACACAGGTGTTTTGTACCTTTAGGTAGGGATGCAGAACTGTAAAGAGCATTTTTTATTATCATGTGAGGTTTATCTTGATGAACATACAGGGTTGCTGTGTACCTGTTAGTCTATCAAGGCAAGCAGTCTGTATGTGTAGCTCCCACCTGTGGACATATCCAGATGGTAGCTAGAGTTTAGCCTATTATACTTTGTGCACCACACCAGTCTTTTCAGCACTGGTACATTGGCATTGTCACAGCTGGTTGCTAGCAGTACATGGCTACATCCTGTGATAATTCTGTGTTGTACGTCTACATAAGGGCATGCTTGTGGAACTCCTTCTAAAGCTATTTGCAGAGTGTGTAACAGCAGTAATGCTGATATGCCTGTGTGTTTCTGCCTCTGCCAAGCCTCATATACTCTCAGGTATATATTTGAATGGTCTCAGTGAAAGGTACATATACGTTAGATACACCTGCAATATATTACAGACATATTGCAGTTGAGACTTTCTTGGGAATCAGAGCATATGTATACCTACACCTTTTCTGACGTGCAAGCAGTGTCTACTCTCACCTATTGATGTTATTCATTATGTGTGATTCCACACTTGTCTGCCTAATGTTAGTACTTTCCAGAGTGATTCAGTGGGGCACAGCTAACATTTGTTTAGAAATCAGGGACATCTCTATAAAGCAGTCACAGTTGGGGTGTCTGGCCTCTGCCCTATTCAACTTTGCCAGTATTTATCCTGGTCTAATACTGTGTGGTGTTTGTAAGGTGCTACTGTAACATTATTCCCTGCTTGGATGGCTGGTTCTCTTTTCACAGTCATGTCATGCAATTCCACAACAACTGCTTTTAAAGACCCACAGAGCAGGATTTGTGTTATACAATTCCTAATTTCCATTTACATTCCCTCATTGTAATGCATGATATATTTATTTCAGCGCCAAGTTATTTGTATATCTGCTGTGGCTTAGTGGTAATTCATGCAGTCTATTGTGTCAATAGTCTGGGGTTCGAAACTGGCAGAGGTATTTTCTTTTGCTGCTGAGCAGAACAAGGGCCCTTCCATAGAGTGACTAAGGCACATTTAAGCAGTTGTAAGCGGGTTTGCGCGGGTTTGCGTGACACTTAGCGATGCTTAGCTAAATGCACACATGCGCACACTCTCTTAAACTTGCTTACTACTGCTTAAAAGTGCTTACTCCCGCTAACCCCCCTGGCAAATTTCTTTTAAAGAAAAGAAAATGGGGAGATAGGAAAGTGGTGAAAAAGGGGGCACAAAGAGGGACAGACAGTAGGTAAACAAGCTCGGGATGTGCAGGATGGGTGTAGGGAAGGTCCATAGCTGCCCATTTCTTTACCAGCAACAGCTGTGCATATGCAATAAATTTGGAGTGAAATTGGAAACCATCCACCCCTGGGAGTGGGGTGATGACAACAAAGTATGTTGTACTGCCAATTATAACTATCAGTTACATGTGTGTGAAATGGGCAGCTATGTATGGGGCATAATTTTTTTTTGTGGGTTCAGATTGCCCTTTTTTTTTTTGTCAGGTGAGAGTGGAAAGTGAGGTAGAGGAAGTAGGTATGTTCAGGGAGGTAGGTTGGGGAGGTAAACAGAAAAGACGCATACAGGGGCTGTGTATGACACATGGGGTGGGTGAACACAATTGACGGGGTCGGATGTTTGGAATTCGCAAGCCCATGAGCCCACAGATGGTAACAGTGGAACTGAGATCCCCACCCTTGGGCAGTCACCACTGCACCTTCACAGCCCCGAGGGTGGCTGTGCTGGGGGCTGCATAGGACAGGCAGGCTCACCCGTGAGACGTGCCACTCTCGCCTCAATCTGGTGTAGGGGATCAGCGCCTGAACGCTGGATCTTCCTACGCACCACAGCCTGGACCCTTCGAAGGGTGACAGGTGGCCCTTCTCCGCCCACGCTTGCACGGGTGGGACGAGCCCCATCCCCTGCAGCGCTTCCACCTGAAGGTGGCACAGGACCAATGGAGGTGGGGAGCCCGGGCTGGGCACCGGACCTGCTGGTGCCAGGTGCACTCGCCAGCTGAGGAGGAACAGGTGGGTCAACTGGGACCGGCCTTCCCATACGTTCTGCTATTAGGTGTGTTTAATTACAACATAAACACAGCATTCCAGATTAGTTGTAAAGGCATGCAGTAATATTCCCATTAACCCAACACTCCATGGTTCCAACAGTTGAACAGCAAGCATACCACATGCATATATTGAACAACAGTGGATATTTCAACAGCATGCAGGGATGTTTGGTAGCAACAGGCCACCATGATTGTGGTGTTTGAACAGGGCACATGCATCAACGTGAATGCAAATATTTATAGAACAATAGGACATATGTCCCAACAAATATTTAAGATTACACATACCCATTGAGGTGTGGGATTGCATGGTTTATGCACATACAGTAGGGTGTAGAAAAAAACCTCGATTAACATCTTATAATTACTTTTAGTCTACACTACATTCCTAGTGACTGCAAGTGTATATCCCCTGCATGTATTATTACACTTGCCACCATGCATTAGGTTGTGTAATGGGTTTGGCTAGTTAAGCTAAGAACTTGGTTATATTCAACTGGACGTATAAGAGAATTTAAGTACCTTTATCTGCACTTTTTTTAAAAAAAAAATACAGTATTATACAGTATTTAATTTGATTTAAACTGTGTATGAAGGAGTGTTGAAGGAATTTTTAACTGAAGTTATTCTGCTCTTCAGTAACTTGAACTTAAGCTTATTTCCTGCCTTTCTTGTTAAGTGGTACAGACTATTTGTAGGCTTCTGAGCCCCCAAGCCCTTCTGTGTTTGAGGGAAGCCTTCTAGCTTGTTTTTTTTTTCTTATAACTAGCCAGTTTTCTAGTTTCAGCACTCAAATCTGTTTCTTTGATCTCAGCACTTGTTCAGAAAAAAAAAAAAATTTCATCTGCTTTTACTGTACTTGTGTTTTTACCTACTTCTTTTTACTTTTGCATCATCTTAAAATACTCAATTGTATTTATTACTGCTTGGTGTAACTCATTCTAAGCCTTTTGGTTTAAACACTTGGGCTTCAAACCAGTTAGTTGTTTTGCACTGAGAGGGTTTGTGGTCTGCACTGTTGTGGCAGAACAGGTAGCTTACATCCTTCTAGGTTGAGAACTGCTGATTGAGGGCCCAGTGTCTGTTATTCTAAAAGTGTATTAATTCTGGTTTAAGCACTTGGGCTTTCAAGCCAGTTATTTTACATTAAGAGGGTTCGTGGTCTGCACTCTTGTGGGAGGAGAGGCTGGACTCTGCCCTTCTGAGCTGGGAATTTCTGGTTAAAGGCTTATAGTGCATGCATATCTGAACTGTTTCTTACTGAAGTTGGTGCGCCTTGTTTGCTGTGGCATCGACTGGATTCGGGCCTGCTGGATCTAGCTTTGTTTGTGTAACTTGAGCACTAATCCAGACATTCTCTAAAGTATTCAATGGTATTTATTACTGCTTGGTTGTAACTTGATTAAAGTGTAGCTATCATTCAAGTCTTTTGGATTAAGCACTTGGGCTTCAGACCAGTTGTTTTACATTAGGAAGGTTTGTGGCAAGCACTGTGGTGGCAGGACAGGTAGCTTTCATCCTTCTAAGTTGGGAACTGACACTAAAGTTCCTGAAGTCCACAACACAACTCACAACTTGTAAGCCCAACACAGCTCAAAGAGTCAGGAACCACGATAGTACTGCAGTTAGTTTCTTTTATTATAAAAAACCATGCACCAACGATGACACTATTAGTTGAGCGCTTTCATCTAGTGAATCTAGATTTCTTCAGAACCACCTGGCCTAAATGAAGTAATTCCTACTAAACCCTTAGTGAGGGTATAATCTTGATTTTGTGGAAATATTGAGGCAAATAAAAAATGTTAGATATTATACAAGATAAGCTATCACTATGTATGTAACAACAGTTATTGTGTTGGTTGATTCTTTTTGTATTGCATTTTTATCAAATTATTTATCAAATTGTGTATATTTTTTTTGGCATAACATATATAGTTTATTTATATATTTTTTAATTTATAACAGCAGTATTTGCACATACAGTAACAATAATATTATTCAATTGTGAATACTGATGCGTTTTCAAGTTATATTTTAACAACAGCACATTATGCAGTAAGTTTGCAATAGAGTTAAAGGATAAGATGGTTAATCAAGTTTGAGATGGATATTTTACTGCATAAGTGATGCATAGGGTTAAATGTATGTAATTGGGTAATTGTTTTTAGAAAAAGGCGGGAAATTAAGGTATTTAAAGTGTATTCAAACAGTTTGTCTGATGTTCTGAAGAAATCTAGATTCACTAGATGAAAGCACTCAACTAATAGTGTCATCGTTGGTGCATGGTTTTTTATAATAAAAGAAACTAACTGCAGTACTATCGTGGTTCCTGACTCTTTGAGCTGTGTTGGGCTTACAAGTTGTAAGTTGGGAACTGCTGATTGAAAGCCCAGTGTCCAAGTGTATTAGTTCTGGTTTAGGCACTTGGGCTTCAGGCCAGTTATTTTACATTAAGAAGGTTCGTGGTCTGCACTCTTGTGGGAGAAGAGGCTGGACTCTGCCCTTCTGAGCTGGGAATTTCTGGTTAAAAGTTTATAGTGCCTGAATATTTGAACTGTATCTTACTGAAATTGGTTCACCTTGTTTGCTCTAGCATAGACTAGATCCAGGCCTGCTGAATCTAGCTTTGTTTATATGCTTGTTGTTTGTTTGCTTGTTATTTCCCTGGAAGCTAATTCCACCTAATACGCAACTTCTCAGCGCTTCTGTGGATCACTAGTGATATCTGCATTGCTTACTGTACTTATTTCCTTGTTTCACTTGAAAGAAAGTTACTGTTTGTCGTTTTTGCATTTAGTTACTTGTAACACATTGCACTCAAGTTACCTGGCACTTGCTCACTAAAGCAATTATATAAGTCAGCACTAAAAATTAAAAGCACTACACCCTCACTCCCCACTGGCCCTTGTTTTCAATTAAGGATTTCCCAATATTATTCTAGCATGTCCAAAGGTCAGTTGTCAATCTCCTCTCCGGTCCAGCTGGTGAATCTGGGAATCTTGAGGCAATGTTATAACTGCCTCATGTACACAGACAATCCTCTCCTCCTCCCACATAACACAAATACTTGCGAGATATGCAGCTATTTAGCCAAACTGGAGGCTGAGCTCTCTCAACTCAGGACTGGCAAGACCAGACAGGAGGAGAAGGCAACTACACACACCACAAAACCAGCCTCACATAATGCTACCACTCCACTGAATCAAACACATAAACACACAAAGACATACTCGGAGGCTCTGAGTAAAAATTTACCTAAACAGCAGAGGCCTCCAAAGCAGACACCCAAACAACTGCTACCTCAAGACACCCCACAAGCAACACATAAACCACAAAAGCAGTGTGCAAAGCAGTCACAGCCCTTAAGGCCAAATACAACACCAAATATACTTGTCATAGGTGACTCCATAGTCAGACACACTGACGTCCCACTCACCAGGCTGAACAAGGAGAGGGTCACAGTAAGCTGCCTATCGGGCTAGAATCTGCCACATAACACAAGCACTGGTCACTCCACAGCAAGTACAAATATGACACAGTCATTGTCCATGCTGGTGTGAACGACCTGAGACGTACCTCCCTGGACTACATGAAAAGAGACATAGAGGAGCTCTCTGATTATGTAGCCCAGGCAGGTATGACCCTAACCCTGAGCAGTATCCTTCCTTCACCAAGAATGATGCCACAATATAGAGACAAGATGATCAGCTTTAACAATTGGCTTAATGTCTGGTGTCATTCAAAGGGGATCCAGTGTCTGTCTGCTTGGGATGACATGCTTGACAAGCCACGCTGCTTCGCAAGGGACGGCTTGCACCTGTCACCCCTGGGATTCCGGATATTGGCTAAGGCTCTTGCCACCCCATAGTGCCTTTTTTAGGCAAGGCTCAAATTCTAAACCTACCACCCTAGAAAACAAAAATGGGAAGAAACTGAGGGTAATGCTGCTCAATGCCAGAAGTCTTAATCTCAAAATGCATGCACTCGAGGCCCTTCTCAGTATGGAGAACATTGATGTCTGTGCTGTAACTGAAACCTGGTTCAAGGCTCCTGAGAGCACCCCGGCACTATTAGGTTTTACCTCATATCATGCGTTCCGGCCCCAAAACCCTGACCACACCACAAAAGGAGGGGGTGTATCCATATTCATAAAGGATACCCACACCTCCAGGTTGGTGGCAACGCATGAAGCTTCGGAAACCATCCAGGTGCAACTAACCATAGGCAAAACTGCTCTACAAATTGTAGCATGCTACAGGCCACCCTTTCAAACTCAGGAACCCCACACAGCCTTCCTGAAGACACTGGAGGGTATAAATGTATCTCCAAACACCATCATATTGGGTGACTTCAACTACCCGAATATAGACTGGGAACATTACTCAAGCCCTAACTTTCTAGCCCAACGGTTCCTGGAGTTCATAAATTCAAATGCCATGGAACAGCTAGTCACTGTTCCCACGAGAGGAGAAAATATACTAGATCTCATTGTCACAAACATGGGGACAAAATGCTCCACACTGGAAGTATATCCCTCATTGGTGAGATCTGATCATAAACTAATCTCACTGGAAATCCACATTCCACCCCCACCCCAAACAAAAAAGACCATAGTGAAGAACTTCTCTAAAGCAAACTTCACACTACTCAAGACTGGTGTGGTATCCTTCAAGGCCCCTGAGCCAGAGGAAACCACAACCCAAGCTGCGGAAGCCCTTACAAATGCCTTCTATGAACACCTCCAGGACTGCACGGATCAGGCAATCCCAAATAAAACCAAGACTCTTTCCACAAAGGGCAAACGTCCAGTCTGGTGGACCCCAGCCATTAACAAACTTTACAATAAGAGGAGAAAGCTATTACATGATAGAACAAAATCCATAAAGGAAGTCACCCCTGATCATTATTAGTAAAAAATACGAGCACTCATAAAATCAACTAAGGCCAATTTTGAGAGAAAAATTGCCATGGATTCAAAGGACAATCATAAGGCCTTTTTCAGCTATGTTAGGAACCTGGGTGGAAACTCCCAGATATGCTCAGAATTAGTCCAAAATGATACAAAAATCACTGAACCCACAGACATTGCCAACATACTGGCAGACAGGTTCAGTGCAAACTTCACCCCTCTCCCCTAAAGGAGAGATAACTATCCCAGCCGAGTGTAGCCTCCCGGACATCTCAAATGCGCAGGTGAAAGCTGCTCTCTCTAAAGCTAAAAACACAGCATCAATGGGACCGGATGGTGTCCCCGGCTGTGTGCTACACGAGCTAAATGAGGAATTAAACCCGCACATAAGGCAGCTGTTTAATCTCAGCCTTACCACAGGATACGTGCCCAAGGAGTGGCGTACGGCAACTGTGGTCCCACTCCACAAAGGCGGCACCTCTACGGACCCTGGTAATTACCGCCCCATAAGCTTAACAAGTCTAGTCTGCAAAGCTATGGAGAGGATCATAATGGAGCTCATAAACAAAGATATAGGGGACTTGCAGACATTGGACCCGACCCAGTTTGGCTTTGTCAAGGGAAGATCATGCCTTTTGAACTTGGTCGACTTCTCCGAAACAGTCATCAAGGCCATTGATGAGGGAAAGGCAGTCCATACAGCCTACCTTGACCTTGCAAAGGCTTTCGACACAATACCCCACTCGGGTATTGTAGAAAAACTTACCAGCTTAAATGTAAACCCATATGTCACAAGATGGGTTGCAAACTGGCTTAAGGACAGAACCCACAGGGTTAGAGTTGCTGGCGCTGTGTCAGACTCCAAGCCGGTCACAAGTGGTGTCCCACAGGGCTCAGTCCTTGGCCCCCTATTGTTTGGCATCTACTTCTCAGAAGTACAGGCCAACATGGGAGGACTTTGGCTGACAAAGTTTGCAGACGACTGCAAACTGGGCGCCATAGTGGAAAGTGCATCGGACACGGATATCCTTCAGAAGGGACTCACGGAAACAGATAGCTGGTGCCAGAGCCATGGCCTGAAGTTAAATGCCAAAAATGTATAGTCATACCCTTCGGGAAAAACAAGGTAACCCCAAGCTACCATATAGGTGGCAATCCACTAAGCACAGAAGAGGTTATCAGGGACCTGGGGACCCAGGTTGACAGTGGCCTTTCTTTTGACGCTCACATTGCTAAAGTGGTTAGAAAGACCTTCTACATTGCCCACCTGATCATGAAGGGATTCACATCCAGATCTAGTGAGGTCATTGTTCCCCTGTACTCTTCACTTATCAGACCAATGATCGAGTACAATGCCCCATTCGGGATGTATCTCACCCGACATCTGCAGCAATTGGAGAGACCCCAAAAGTTCCTCAACAAAAGGATAAAGGGACTACAAAATCTGTCATATGCTGCCAGATTGAAGAAACTCCAGCTCTATTCAGTCGCATACCACCTGCTCAGAGGTGACATGTGCCTGACATACAAGGCCATGTCCAAACCGGAATTAATGGACATGCTCCACCTCAAAAAATCCAAATCCACCAAAACCACTAGAGCAAGCGACTTAAACCTTAGCACGGATATAAATAGGACGTGCTGGAGGGATAGATTTATCACTCAGAGACTCCCTATGCTGTGGAATAAAATCCCGGTCCATGTGAGGCAGAGCACCTCACTGACTCTGTTCAAGAGAAATCTAGACCTGTGGATGGGAGATCGTAGGTTTACCCCGGGAATCATATCTGTGTCACTGCTGGACAGAGGCACAACAAACTAATGGGCACAGTATTTTTTCATATAAGAGGTGGCGTAAGCCACAAAAATTTGGGCTAGGCTTATAGATGCCTTAGGGCAGATAGCCTAGTATAAACCTATGAACCTATGAACCTATAAATATATGCCTGACCTATATCTGACATACTAACTGCCCAAGATGCAGATGTTACTGCTACATATTCCTTGATTGCATTTATATTTCTTTATCTACATATCTGGATGTTTTCACATGACATTTTCACTTCTATTTGTACAGAACCCTGCATTTCTTGACACACACTCAAATTTCTGGGGAACAAATTAGCATGCTACTCGTGTGCCAGATTTACTTATGCATGCCAGCCAGTAACTGACTGGTGAGGACTGTATATATGCTTCACAGCTACTAGCACTTCTATCACCCACTTTATATGGGACTGCACAACTCTGGGTTGCCAGCACTTTTTAAAACAGTACTATTTGTATAATGCAAGGGTACAACAACATTTCAAACTAAGTGACACAGACACACTCTGGGCTTTAGACCTTTATTAATGACATTACACACTTTTCCACAGGCTCACTCCTTTATTTATTATAACGGTGCATATGGAAGACATATTCAAGACATATTATACCTTTATTAATAGGTTAGAACACTCTTTTTCAGGCTCACTCACTTATTTTATATGACAGTACCTGCAGAGATATTATTCCAGACATATGTTACCTTTCTTAATGGGTTACTACACTCTTTTTCTGGCTCTCTGACTTTTTTATCTGACAGTACATGCAGAGGACTTATTCAGGCCATTTTATGGCTGCATTATTGGACTACAACACTTTATTTCATGCTCTCTCCCCTATTTTATATAACAATACATGCAGAATAATCACTAACCTGCCTGGTGGCACAGCCTTAGCAGCCTATCTGCATAGGCTTGCTGATTCGCAGCACGGTCACCTGCAGCTGTAAAGTAAATAAAGGGATATTGAGACATACCTATCCATTATATAGAATCAATTATCAATTCCTACATACTGCATTCCATGGCTACCTACTCAGTTGTGGGACATCCTGCATCCCATGGGCCTCCTGTATCCATTGGTTCAGGCGGTCCTGCTTCCATCTCTTCAGGTCTGCATGGTGGTAACGGACCTGCTCACCAGTCTGAGGAATGCCTATGACACTGGTGAGGTCATGAGCTAACCGGTTCCAACCCTCTGCCTTGTACTCCGTCCCTTGGAACTGGCCCTGCAGGAGTCTTGACTCATGACAGTGGACAAGGAGCCAAACCATGTATTTTGACTCCTCGATGCCCCAATGTTGCGCTCGGAAGCATGTACCCTCTCCAGCACCAGCCATTCTAACTGCAGATGTGAGCTACAATCAGTTATGGTGAGTATTCCCGCCTATGGGGCTTAAATATGCCGCATTTCCCACACTTTTTTGTGATTGGCTGTTTTTGAAAATTCTCGGCTGACTGCAGACCTGCTTAGTAATGGTTAATCTACCATTATTAAGTATATGTACGCTAACAGTGGCTGCTTCTCCTAAGTTGTCATAGCTTAGTGGTTCTGTACTTTGTTTATGATGCACAGAGTCCTGGGTTCGAACCTTGTCATTCATTTTATTTTCATACTGTCCTGACAGGCTAGGGGGTATGGCTGCGTTTAAGCAACTTTGCTCTACATTGCTCCACAGTGCCCTACGGTGCCCTGGTTGGCGCGGCGCACACGTCCGCGCAAACACATTGCGCTGGTTAAAGTGCTATTTCGCTATGGGCACCTCTATTGCACTGGGTAAAGTGCTATTAAACTAAGGGCACCTCTATTGTGCTGGGTAAAGCGCTCTTAAACTTTGAGCACCTCTATTGCGCTGGGTAAAGTGCTATTAAACTATGGGCAACTCTATTGCGCTGAGTAAAGCGCTGCTTAACTGCAAGCAATTATATATCTGGATCCTTTAAAAATATATATTTTGTTCACTGATACATTGACCATTTCACTGCATTTTACTGTTATTTTAATCATATTTGTCAGGTATTATTCCATGTATTGATTTAAAACATAAATAAGAAGGGGAGTGGTGGGACTCGAACCATGAATGTCTCTTCTTTGTGCGAACACTCTACCATTACACTATTGCTATTTGGTGTGATTTGCATAAACATTCTTTCTTATGCTTTTCCATGTCGGAATTTCTAACTGCAGCTAAGCAATGGGCACACCCACGCACACACACGCAAATACGGGCAGCTATTTTTGGAATTTAAAAAAAATAAAATTAATTTTTTACTTTTTATAACTGTGATGGGGGTTTACAATGTCAGGGAGTGTGGTGTTGGGTGCAAGGACATTTGAGAGGACTTGTTCTTGTGTACTTTCATTTTACTTTTCCAAACCTTGCAGGGGCGTGGACATTTAGACTGCTCGGCAGTCGGACACGCCCCCTGCTTTCCTACTAGGTCCGTGTAAGACTTACGGTTGAGTCAGCATGCCCTCATGAATATTCATGGCATGCTGACATTATACCATTCAACTGCAGCCTCCGACTAAGACTTATTAAGTCTTACACGGAGGATTCATGAATCCGGGATCTTATCATTCAAGCTTGGGTACATACAAGCATTTAACCTATTCTGCCATTTCAACTCCAAAGCTTCAATCCAGTCAAACCATGGGCCCCCATGGAGTCCTTAATAACCTGTTAAATACCCATAAATTCAAATTTATGCCCTGGATTTTTTGCTATATATTTGTAAAGGGCATTATTAACATTCTGATTTTTAATATCTATGGAATGTTCATAAATACGGCCCTTAAACCTTCTTTGAGTCTTCCCCAAATAAAAACAATTGCTCATTCCACACAAAGCAAGATATATTACACCAACAAAATTGCAAGTGCAGTGAAACCATGGTTTAGCTATAATGTTATTAACACTTACAAGCCTCTTGTCAGATACAATTTACACTGATTACAAGAGCCACATTTGAAATTGCCTTGTCTTTTTTTCCAAATTTTCTTTCAAAATATTAATCTCTCTTTCTAAAATGTCCTTAAATACTCTACCTTTTTTATAAACAATATTGGGACACCCTCCAATTACTTCAGTATATCCACTAAAATAAGAAAAAAAAATACCATATTTTTAAGTGAGCCAAAAATAGGTTTGTGTTTAGAGATATAGGTAGTAATAAAGGTTAAGGTGTAATCTTTAACCAAAGTATTTTGGTTAGCCTCATCGTTTGCTTGTAAACCACCTACACAGCATAATAATGGTGACTGTATCCCCTCTCTCATCTTAGTTGTTACCTCCTTCACCACATTCTGAATAAGATTTAATGGGTGTACTCAAGCTAAAACATATAATTTAATTTCTGGAATTTTAAATATCTCATCTTCGGATACCATTCACATCAGTGTCACAAACTGCCCCTTAACAATTCCCTTTTTCTGAGGCTCATGGTGGGCACTAGAATAATGCAACAAACTGTTAGAGTGTGTAGGCTTTCTGTAAATGTTACTCACTAACCTTTGATTTTTTAACATCTTTACTAATTTCTACTTACAGGTAGTTAATGCACATATTATTGTAGGAACAAGTGCATTTCAAAAAGGTGTCATAGCATTCTGATATAAAACAAATTTACCAGTGTCACCTATTGGTTTATTCCAAACCATGAACACATCATTCAAAAACCAGACATGCTTGCCCCAAGGTGGTAGGTTAAATAATTCAAACCAAAATCTCCTTTCCCATTGTAACATTATTATATTTGCAAATATGGGGGCACATGCTGCCCTCATTGAAACACCTTTTTTTCCTACAAAAGATAATGACTTCCAAAAAACACAAAATTGTATCTGAGTACAAGTTCCACTAAAACATCTAAAGTGTTAATATCATCGTTATTAAAAGTAGTGGATTCCACCAGAAAATCATGAAACCACTGTAACCCTAAATCATGGGGGATAACATTGAAAAGGTTAACCACGTCAGTGGTTACAAAAACAAATCTTCTGAATAATTAATGGTCCGAAGTTTTAAGAGGAAGTCCCATGAATCAGTACAAAAATGTGCAAACTGTTCAAGACAACTGGCTCACCAACAGGACACTCAAGATCAAAACAGGAGCCTCCACCTCTGATAGCAGGCCTGTCACTATTTGAGTTCCCCAGGGATCTTTCCTAGGACCCCTGCTCTTTGGCATCTACTTCTTGGAGGTCCAGGCAAAGACAAAAGGCCTGTGGCTGACCAAGTTTGAGGACGACTGCAAGTTGGGTGCTGTCATTGACTCCCCAAATGATGTTAACATACTGCAAGAGGGTCTCACAGCAACTAATGACTGGTGCCAAAGTCCTGGTGTCAAGCTAAACTATAACAATGCATCATCATACCATCCAGCAAAAGCATGGCCCCTACTGATTACCCCGTTAACAGCAACCCCCTAAACATACAGCCTGTGGTGAGAGACCTGGGTACTCAGGTTGATAACAATCTCACATTTGACCATCATGTAGCAGCAGTGGTCAGAAAAGCCTTTTATTTAGTTCATCTCATAAGTGGAGGGATTGCATCCAAAAAAATGGAGGCTATTACCTCTATACTCCTTCTTCATTTGACCAATAATTGAATATAACACCCCGTTTGATATGTACCTCTCCAAACATTTGCACCAACTGGAAAGGCCACAGAAATACCTCACAGAGAGAATCCATGGTCTCCAACGCCTGTTCTATGAGGACAGGCTCAAATCACTATCACTCTACTTGGTATCGTACAGGTTGCTCAGAAGTGATCTGTGTCTCACCTACAAGGCAGTCTTGGACCCTGCCCTACTAGAGATGCTGAATATCCATAAGTCTAACTCCTCGAGCATTACATGTTCTAAAGGCCTAAATCTAATATGCAACATCAAAAAAACCTGCTGGAGAGACAGGTTTGTCTCCCAGAGGATGTCCTGTCTCTGGAATAGACTTCCCATACACGTCAACCAGAGTACCTCACTGACCCTCATCAAGTGCAACCTTGATGAGTGGATGGAAAACTACAAATTTTTCCCAGGGGTTCCACCTATGTCCCTCATTGATAGGGGTGACAGGTGCTGACTAAGGTTTCTTTTCGGAGATAAACTCTTGGCTAGGCTTGTAAGGCCCCAGGGCCATTAGCCTAGTAACATCCTATGATCCTATAAGACATTTCTTAAGATTAACATCAATGTACTTAACTAAGAATGGGTCTTTGATCTTCCAGCATTAACAACAGGTCTCAATGGGGGGGGGGGGGTCAATGAGATCCTTGTGAATTTTAGGGAGACCAAAAATAGAAGACACAGTAGGAAACCTGTTGTCCAAAAACATCCAGGTAGCATAATCTATTTGTCCCTGATCAAATAAATCCTTAATAAGCAAATCAATTTTTGCATAAAAAACATGCAAATGGTTTAAAGAAGATTCTTCATAAATCTCGCTATCAAATGTGTACTCTGTTTTAATAGTTATTGATGTCCATAACAACAACCCCCCCCCCCTTATCAGGCTTCATAATCCTGATTTTCTTATTCCTACTAAGTTCATTTAGGAGGGTGAATTCAGCAACTGAAAGATTAAAGCCAAGCTCACAAAACTTAGAATATGCCAACTCTCTAAAATCAAATTCACACAATCTTTCAAAAATAATCAGAGGCATAGGGAGGGAGGGTTAAATGTACTTGTTCTGTAGAATGGATTCAAATGACTTTTAACCCCATTATTGTGAAGTAACACTTTCAAACTCTGCTTCCTTACCAACAATTTGAGGCCAATAATAATGTTAGCAATTTTAATTTGAGTGGTGTGGACAAAAGTAAAGCCCTTGATTAAAAGTTCAGCATGATCAACATTTAAGGCTTCCTGACTAAAATTATAAATAATAAAAAATCACCTGTGTAGTTGGAAACAGTCCGTGGCACATTTGAATCAAAAACAATAATATCCTAATCTCTATCAGCCGAGAAAATAGACTAACCTAGGTCCTTCTCAGTCAGTTGTTCATTTGCTCCTCTGCCATTGAAGAATTTTTTATGTATTCAGACATCCTATTTTTGTTAAGGTATATTTCTTTAAAATTTAAAGTGTGTTCAAAGTTAATAAATTGGTGGTTGTATTGCATGTAATACCCCTTGGATGGCTTTTTAAATGTGTGTTGTTTAATGATTTTTTAACTCTGAAGAAGTCTGTGATATAAACTTGATGAAAGCACTTAATTTCTTTCTTTCTGTGTGGAGTTTGCATGTTCTCCCTGCGTTCATGTGGGTTTCCTCCGGGTACTCCGGTTTCCTCCCACATTCTAAAGACATGCGTCTGGAACATTTCTCCCCGGGCCTCCGCTGAAAATAGGATCTGTGGAACCTAGTCGGACTTTCCCGGTCAACAAATGTTAAATAAATAAAAATAAAAAATAAATAAATAAAACTTTTTATTTTTATTTAGTTGTAAGGTGTTTTCTTTTTCTGGATCTTTTTTTTTATTGTTGGTTTACTTTGTGGTTTTTGGACTGCGGCAATTAACATGTAGCTGGTGCTGCAACAATTAGCCTGTAAACATGTGTTTTACTGAGGGAAACTGACACACAACAGGTATTGCCCATAGTCCAGCACTACCACTGTGGGATGGTTTTGATTTGTATATTGCCATATAATTTATGTGCAACAGAAGGACATATCTTTTCCCATATGTTTTGGATGACAGTTGTCATGTTGTCCCACTGGCATGATGTGCTGTTATGTGCCTCTGCCATGTGTTGGCAATGCTGATGCCATGTAGGATCATATACAGTTATGTCATACCTAGGGGCAGTCCTCCTTTTCTGACTGCATCATCTGCCAATGTAGCATTAACATATACCTATGTTAATGATAACTTATTCAGTAGCAATGTACTATACATGTTTGCTGTATGTTAGATTCCCACATCCATTCCTTATTTATATAAGTTCACACCATCTGGCTATATTTGTACACATTAACTGATGACTGTACATGTCTCTGTACATAGCTTGCTCCATGCTGCCACACCATTGTACCTTAGACATGTGACCATTCACTGACTTATCTCTGATGTGCTGTAACAATGCTCACAGGAATGTTCTCTGCTCAGTAATGAGCAGGATGCATGTCATACACTTGTGGTGGTTTATTCCACAATGGCATGGCAGGTTATGTGAGTCTGATTTAAATTATTAGCTTGCTTACCTATGCCTGTTGATTCATAGGTTCATACATTCATAGGTGTGTACTAGGCTAATGGCCCTGGAGCCTTTGCAAGCCTAGCCCATAGGATTACCCTGACATCATGCCCCCTCAACTTTAGTTCCCAGTGCCTCTGTTGAGTAGAGCCCTTGGAGTGATCCCTGTGGTGAATTTTCTATTTCCCATCCACTCATCAAGATTTCTCTTGAAGAGGGCCAGTCAGCTGCTCTGCTTAACATGTAAGGGAAGTCTATTCCATAGCATAGGCAGTCTCAAGGTTATGAACCTGTCCCTCCAGCATGTTCTGCTGATGGTGGTAATGAGGTAGGGGTCTCTGGAGCATGTGGTGTGGAGGGATTGGGATCTCTTTAGATGCAGCATTTCTAACAGAGCTGAGTCAGACATGACTTTGTAAGTCAAGCAGAGACAGTCTCTAAGTAAGCGATATGAGACAGAGAATAGATGGAGTTTTTTGAGTCTGTCCATATAGGATAAGTGTTTAAGACCTAGGATCCTCTATGTGAGGTACTTTTGTGGCCTCTCCAGTTTTTGCAGGTGTTTAGTGAGGTACATGCCAAATGGGGCATTGTACTGGATGATTGGCCTAATGAGGGAAGAGTAGAGGGAGAAAATGGCCTCGTTCTTCCTGGATGCAAAACCCTTAGTAATGAAATGTGCCACACAGAAGGACTTTCTGACCACAGTAGTAATGTGGTGGTTAAAAGGTAGGTTGCTGTCAACCTGTGTTCCCAGATCTCTTATAATGCCTTCTATGTTCAGTGCACTACCATCAATGTGTTAATTTATGGGAACCGGGTTTTTCCCAAAGGGGATGATGACACATTTTTTAACATTGAGCTTAAGGCCATGGTTCTGACACCAGTCATTGGTCTCAGTGAGCTCTTTCTGTAGGATGTCATCCTCCACTCTGGAATTATAGATAAACTCACTAAACTAGGTAAAATCCCTATGTCATAAGATGGGTTGCCAACTGGCTCACTGACAGAACCCACACTGTGAAAGTAGCAGACTCCAAATCTGACTTCACACCAGTGACAAGTGGAGTACCATGGGGTTCAGTCCTGGGTCCTCTCTTGTTTGGTATCTACTTCTCTGAAGTACAGGCTAACACAGAAGGTCTTTGGCTATTGAAGTTCGCAGATGACTACAAATTAGGAGCCATAATCGAAAATCCTAACGATGTGGACATCCTACAAAAGGGCCTCACTGAGACAGATGCTTGGTGTCAAAGCCATGGCCTCAAGCTCAATGCCAAAAAGTGCATTGTCATCCCTTTTGGTAAAAACTATGTACCCATGAACTACCACATAGGCAGTAGCCTACTTAACACTGAAAGTGCGATCAGAGACCTTGAGACACAGGTGGACAGTAGTCTCGCCTTTGATAATCACATCACCACAGTAGTCAGGAAATCCTTCTATGTGGCACACATCATCACAAAAGGGTTCTCATCCAAGAAAAAAGAGGTCATTGTTCTCCTCTACTCATCACTCATTAGACCTAATATATAATACAGCACCCCTTTTAGTATGTACCTCACAAGACATCTACAACAACTGGAAAGGCTGCAGAAATACCTCACAAAGAGGATTACCAGCCTCAAAGAGATGCCCTACGCAGACCGTCTCGATAAACTCCAGCTTTACTCTGTCGCATATCACCTACTCAGAGGTGATCTCTGCCTAACATACGAAGCTATGTCAAACCCAGAGCTTTTACATGGTCCACTTAAAGACATTCCAATCCCTCCAAGCTACACCTAATAGGGACCTAAACCTTGTCACCAGAATAAACAGAACTTGCTGGAGGGATAGATTCCTGTCCCAGAGACTTCCCATACTCTGGAACAAACTACCTATCTATATCAAACAAAGCTCCTCATTAGCACTCTTCAAGAAAAATCTTGATGATTGGATGGGAGATAGGAAATTCACCCTGGGGATCACCTCTGTGGCTCTGCTCAACAGGGGCACAGGAAAATAATTTTCCTGTGTGGCAAAAGCCAGGGTACCTTTTTTGCTAGTCTTGTATAAGCCCTAGACCAATAGCCTAGTACCTACCTATAAAACTATGAACCTTTGTCAGTATCACTTGGGGAGTTAATAACAGCTCCCAACTTGCAATCACCTGTGAATTTTGTCAGCCAGAGTTCCTCCATGCTGGCTGGACTTCAGAGAAGTAGATACCAAACAGGAGAGGACCCAGGACCAAGCCCTGTGGAACTCCACTCATGACTGGTCAGCAGTCTGACTTGGAGTCAGCTACTTTCACACTGTGGGTTCTATCTGTGAGCCAGTTTGCAACCCACCAAGTGAAATAGGGGTTGATGCCTAGCTTAGTGAGTTTTTCTATAATTCCTGAGTGGGGAATGGTATCAAAGGCCTTGGCCAGATCAAGGTAGGCTGTATGAACCACCTTGCCTCCATCCACAGCTCTGGTGACT
Source organism: Protopterus annectens (assembly GCF_019279795.1). Lineage (NCBI taxonomy): Eukaryota > Metazoa > Chordata > Ceratodontiformes > Protopteridae > Protopterus > Protopterus annectens. The sequence continues at coordinate 801,227,350 of NC_056732.1, read as the reverse complement.
GACTCAAAGAAGTTGACCAGGTTGAGCAGGCATGATCTACCCTTCACAAAGCTAAACTGTGTGGGATTCGGAGTTTAGAGATTCCCTATATCCTTGTTTATTAGGTCCATGATGATGCATTCCATAGCTTTGCATATCAGACTCATCAGGCTAATGGGGCAATAGTTCCCAGAGTCTGTAGTCACTCCTCCTTTGTGGAGAGGGATGACTGTAGCAGTGTGCAACTTGGTAGGAACAAAGCCTGAGGTGAGGCTGTGATTGAACAGGGCACACAGGTAAGGTGCCAGTTCACTCTGTACTTCATGTAGAACACACACCAGGGATATTGTCAAGTCCCATAGAAGCTGTATTCTTTGCCTTGGACAGTGTTGTTTTAACTTGTGCAGCAGTAATACTGGGTGCCTGGCAATCTACTGGCATTGTGATTGGTCCTTTCGGGGAGGAGAGTGGAGTAAAGTTGGCACTGAATCTGTCGGCCAGTATATTGGCAATATCTGTTGGCTCAGTATAGGAGGTACCAGTGTGGAGTAGATCAGAGCAAATCTGGGTATTGCTGTGGGGATTCTTTACATAACTATAGAAGGCCTTGTGGTTGCCTTTACTATCTGTTGCAATTCTGTTTTCATAGCTAGCATTAGAGAATTTGATGAGGGATCTGAACTTTTTGATGAGGCTGATAAGGGAGTTTTTCCAATCTTAGGACTTCACCTTGATGTTACATGATTACACATTACTGTGTATATGTGATTTATACATACTCATCTCTGTGGACATCAGCTATCAGTCTGCTCATGTGGCCAAACATTTGCCATTTACTTAAATGTACTTTGTGTTAGCTTCTACAACATTCTGTGTGCTGTACACATGTATTTTGCAATGATTAGTCTTACCTTGTTGTTCTGCTTTTCCCTGATGTGGGCCCAGGTTGTCCACCTGACTTCTACCTTCATAGTTATATACTATGTTTTTTCAGACATGTTTGCCTTTCTTGCAGTTATTGACCATTGTCTTGTATCACATTGTTGAGATGGTGACTATGAGCCAAATGTTTGACCATTTTACAGATGTAAGACATCTGCACACAAGTCACTGGCTTTTGCATGTAATAGATCCTTGTTCTCATTATACATGTGTGTTAACCAGTGTATATTGTTGAAGTTTATGTGCACAACCTGATATTTTTTCAGTGGTTTTGACGTATTTTTGCAAATATTCTTACATGTCATCACTGTGTGTATGTGTACTGACATTGCTTTCATGTACGTTCCATTTAGGCCACTGATAGTCATACTTATATACCTACACCTGCGTGTTACCTTTGACATGGCATATGTGTGTGTGTCACTTATATGCATTCCATTCCATGTTTGTTTGGGTTGTTTACATCTACATATGTATTTCACAGACGTGGTCTGCCTTGCTGCAGTACTGCTGTTTGGCAATGTGCTTGGTTGTTTTCCTTTTCATGCATTGTCAGAAGTTTTGCACTATTCTCTGCTGGAGTTGTCTAGCATCCGTAGATCTGCATTTGCTCGTCTGCGATGCTGCTTGGCTTACACATGCTTTGTTGACAGACTACTTGGACATGTGTTTATTTATTAAATGCAAACTGTGATCCATATTTATTACCCTTCAACACACATCCACCATGGGTCACACACATCCAGATATAACTGTACACATTCTGCAGCATGTCATAATGTGATACTGCATAGTTAGATATGTTTTTTTGCATTTCACCATGGCATCCATGCATCCACACACCATTTGACAACTATCCATTACCAATGTTGTGCAATGTGCCATCTGTGTAATTTTCCTATACTTACTATTTTTTCCAACCTTTGTCATGGGTTGTGATATTTGTTCTATTGGTATACCTACTACAATGGCCTTCTCCTCCTCTTTCTTAGTCTTGAGCTTTCATTCTAGTCTTAAAAAATCAAAAATGGGGCCTATTCCCACAAAAAAAAAAAAAAAAAACAAAAAAAAAAAACAAATGCCCGTGTCCCTCTGACTTTCACTCTGATTTTCCTATTACAATATCCCTCTAGCATATCCCTGTTCTTCAACTATATCCCACATCTCCTTTTCCATCTCCCAGTTTCCATGCATAAGTTTGTTACCCATGTCCTACATCCATTGTTAGCTAATGATAGTTGTGGTGATTTGGCTAGGATTGCCCTTTGCCTTTATTAATTTTTTATTACAAATTTTACAGATTCCTATCAAATCTGTAAGTGAGAACTAGTATAGTTTAATAATAAAGAACTTACACAGATATTCTGTAGTTGTCGCTAAGCTTGTTGCAGAGATTCTGTTGTAGATATGTATTTATGAATATCAGGCAGCTAAGATTGTGATATTATTTCTGTAATGTACATCATGCTTTGACAGTAATTTTTCTTTACTTACAGATTACTTGGCGGTAATGCTCAGTGTACTGTTACTACTGAGATATTATTTTGTGTGCTGAGATATTTGGAGTTCCTTGTAGCATATTTATTTTTTACATTGCTGTCCGTAACTTTGCTGCTGATATTGGCATAATTCCCCAGATTCTACAAACTTTACAGTATCTGGCTTAAAGTTTATGCTAACATTTTTAGCTTTTATAAACTGATTAACTATATCTGACTACCATAATACTTAAACTGTAAAACATTCTTTTAAATTTTCTAAAAATCTCGCTCTTGCAAGTTCACACCTCCTGTTTACTTTTGTGTGACATCTGGAATTAAGTTAAAATGGTGGAAATTCAGTAAAGTTTGCACAAATATTTTTGGTGTACGCATTGTGGCATGATGTGTACATGAGCTCAGACAATTTTAGATTCAGTAATCATTTACTTAGTGGTGAGCAAGCATGCAGAAAGAGGGAAAGTTCCTTGGAATGCAAGTTACCTCATAAGCAGTTGAATCTTATGCAAATAACCCAGGTGGAGTGATCCAACAAGCAGAAGGGCATCCGTGTAGACTCCATGTCAGTGTCCATAGTGTATGTGGAATTTTCCCCATACAGGAGTCTACATGAACAGAAGGAGATGTAAAAGTCCACAAATATGGACATAACTACTTATATATATATATATATATATATATATATATATATATATATATATATATATATATATATATATGTACAGCAGGTAGGAAATATATAAAATAAATAATATTTTTTCAATAATTCTGGGATGTTTGCACTATGTGCCACAGTGTGCAAACTTGCTTAACAGAAATAAATAAATAAATAAATAAATAACATTGCTAATATAGTTTTCACAAATATACTGTAGGACCTTGTGTTGGTTCTGTACAATGGTGTATACGTCCTGTCACCAAGCTCACAAGTCTATGAACTAGCTACAGGTACTTTTCAATGACTAACTGGGAACATGATGGGGGTGTCACAGCCATCTGCATCCAGGATACTCCACCAATTCCTGGATGCCATGCTTCCACATGCCAGTGAACACATATAGTTTCCCCTCACCCCTGAGGTGAGGGCCAGCAATATGCAACACTTCTACGGTGTAGCACATTACCCTGAAGTACTGGGTGCCATAGTTTGCACACATGCACACATGAAGGCACCACTTGGTGATATGGGTACAATCTACATTAATTGCAAGGGGTACCACTACATCAACTGCCAGAATGTGTGCAATGCCCAGGGGATTATCCTGTATGTGTGAGCTGGCAACCCTGGTAGTTATTACGACTTTAATATCTGGCACACATCACAGCTGTACCACATGTTTGTTAGCGGTGACATCCCACAGGGCCATTTACTGGGGGAAGCTGGCTATGCCCTGGAATCATGGATGATGACACCCATCAGAAATGCAAACTCCCCCACTGAAGAAGTCATAATGAGGAACACGCACAAACTAAGAACATCATAGAACATGTGTTTGGGCTTCTGATGTCACAGCTCCAGTGCCTCAATATATCTGGTGGAGCTCTGCAGTATACTCCAGCCACACATGCAAAGATATTCACAGTATGTGCTATGCTACCCAATCTGATCCTGAGGAAACAGCTGCAGCAGGATCAGAAAAGGGAAGGGATACACAACCCCTCACCAGTGCCTAGGTCAACTCAGCCACAGTCACAGGAGTAATCTGAGAAGGAACCCCCTGCTGATGTCCCTGTAGACAGATGTAGACATGCTCAGTATGCCCTGGCTTTGGCTAAGAGACAATGCATAGCACATTCAGTGACAACCTACAAGTCTAGGGACTAACACCTTACTCCTACTCACTTACAAATATTAAAGCTGATCCCAGGCAACTCAAACATCCTGTACCTATCCATGTATTAGCTGTGTACTGTTTGCAGCAGACAGAGTCAGCCCTGAACTACAGTTGTGTCAACTGCTGCATTTGCAGAGTTAGTCCATAACCTACATGGTAGTCTACTAGATGAGTAATATATGTCACAGTATGTATGCACCAGGTGCATTATGCAAGTAACTATAGTGGTCTAGTTGGACAGAAAAGACATCAACGTGTGCTTTAAGTACTGTGATCTGTAGTGTGTAAGTCTAGATATGTAGGGATTCTGCTCTTGCCCCAATCCACTTGGTGTGTTTGTGGATCCCCCACTGACTTCCAAACTGCAATGGATATGTGCTTTTTAGCCCTTGCATTGATGCAGGCCTCCAAACTCCTGTCTTATACAAGGCCTGCTAATGTCATCTACTATAAGGTTACCAGCAGCCAACTTAATGCTAGACTTAAGCCATGTGGTGTACGTTACGTACTGTTATCTGTAGTGTGTAAGACTACATAAATAAGGGTTTTAATCTCACTCCAGCCCACTTGGTGTGCTTATGCATCTGCTTACAAAACAAATATGATTACCACACTGACTTAGAGGTAGGCAGGGTTTTGCACTAGTTTAGGCATAGCAGGGGATGCAGGCCTCCAAATTACTGTCCTCCACAAGGCCTGTTTATTTAATTTAGCATAATAGTACCTAAAGACATGTTAATGTTAGAGTTGAGCCATGATGCATGCATTACGTACTGTGATCTGTAATGTGTGACACTAGACAGGTAGGGATTCTGATCTCATTGTAGACAACTTGGAGTGTGTGTGTGTGTGTGTGTGTGTGTGTGTGTGTGTGTGTGTGTGTGTGTGTGTGTGTGTGTGTGTGTGTGTGTCTGTGTGTGTGTGTGTGTGTGTGTGTGTACTGTGCAGTGTCCTGTAAACATTAATTAGTAGTGATACCATTCTCACTGTAGCCAAGGTGATGTGTGTGTATGTCAGTCAGAGCATTTTAGATCAGTCTATGGGATAATTGGATCTTTGGACTTCACTAGGATAGTGATCCCAGGGCCCTTATAATCCTAGTTAAGTCCTAACCTTATTTACATGATCATCACCTATTGCCCCTGTCCAAGAGGGACACTGGCAGAACCCCCATGCTGAACGTATGCATCTGAAGAGGGCCAATGAGGTGTGTTTTTTGACATTAAGTGGGAGTCTGTTCCAAAGGCTTATTAAACTCTGGTAGGCATATCTGTCCCTCCAGCATGTTTTACTGATGTCACATACAAGGTTACGTTCCTTATAGTGAGTAATCTGTGTACCACTTGACTTATGGATATGCAACATTACCAATAAAGAAGGGTCACCAGATTGCTTAATATGCAAGGCAGAGATCACCAATGAGTAGTCTGTGTTACACAGACTAAAGTTGCAGTGATTTTGGATTATCCCCATAGCAGAGATACTGAAGACTTGAATTTTCCTTGTAAGGAACCTTTGTGGTTTCTACAATTGCCACTGGTGCTTGGAAATGTAGATAACAAAATGGCCATTGCGCTCACATATCGGTCTGATGAGGGGAGAGTACATGGAGGTTGTAACTACTTCATATTCAGGTGACAGTGCCCTCAGTTATGACATGAGCAAGATATAATGCCCATATTACCACTGTGGAGACATGGTATTCTAAGGTAAGGTAGGTGTAAACCTGTGCGCCCAAGTCTGTGAGTCCAGGTCTCTCACCCCTGAGTATGTACTTAAGGTGTTGCTGTCGATGTGCTACATAGCAGGGACATTGCTGGCACTGAAAGGTATGCTACTACATATATCTGCATGGAGCTTAATGCCATGATTGTGTCAACAATCATTTGGTCATGTATGACCCTCTTGTAGGATTGGAGTGTTTATGACCACTCCCAGTTTGCAAGCATCAGCAAATGTTCCCCGCCACAGATATTCACTTTGTGTTTGTATGTTGGATAAATGGATTCCAAACCATGGAGGACCCAGGACTAAACCCTGTAGAACATCACTGGTTACACATCTCCTATTGGAGGTGGATACCCCTAATCTGACTGTATGAGTGCTATCAGTGGGCCAGTTAGTGACCCCTCTAATGATATTACTGTCGATGGCTAGCGGGGGGGGGGGGGTTGTCAATGATGCTTGAGTGTGGGATACTGTCAAATTACTTGGCTAAGTCCAGGTGCTTATATGCACAGATACCCCCTCATCCAGGTCATTGGTGACAGCCTCATAGATGTCCACCAGGTTTAACAGGCACAATCTCCCTATCACAGATCCAAACCATGTAGGATCAAGTGTTTTTAGATTGCCTATATCTTTGCTGATATGGTCCATGATGAGTTACCCCATGGCCTTACAGATATGGCTAGTCAGGCTAATAGGTCTGTAGTTCCTGTAGTCAGTGGATGCACCATCTCTGTGCAAGAGGATAACAGTGGCCAATTTTCAGTCATTTGTGATGCAGTCAGTTGTTGTACTATGGCTGCATAGAGTTTCCAGTGGTGTTGGTAATCCATGTTGGATACCATGAAGGATGCAGCCTGGGATGTTATCAGGTGTAATAGATGCTGTGTTTGTCACCTTAGAGAGACCATTTAGTACCTGCTCTTTAGAGATACAAGGTATGGGACAAGTTGTAGGGATGTTGTTGTGTACATGTGGGACAGGGGAGTGCAGTTTTCACAGAACCTGCCTGCAACAGGTTAACTATGTCTACAGGCTCATTATATGTGGTATTATTGTACGAGTTGGTCAATAGTGTGGTCCTTTCCTTTTACATTACACATGTAACTACACAATGCCTTCTGGCTGTCCTTTGTGTAGGAGGCTAATTTTGCCCCATACTTTGTTTTTCAGGACTTCACAACAACACGTATTTGCTTTTTTAAGCTGAGGAGGGAGTTCCACTACTTTATGGGGGCTCCCTCCTTCTTAATATGAGACACCAATTTCTACTCTTATTGTAAAGTCTGCTGATGGCATTTGTCCACCAAGCAAGTTTACTGTGCCATGAGAAGCTTGTTTTCCTCCTATCAGGTACAGGTGAGTCAATGCAGTTGTACAGGTATTGTATAAGGCATTGGTGTAGAGCTCAGCATAGTTGCTTGTTCCATCTGAGGGGGGTGGGGCATTTAATATATTTATACCATCCCATAGTAGACTATAATCTGTTTGTTTAACTTTATTACTTTATATGCTGAGGGGGGGGGGGTTAGGTGTGGTACTTACTTTGAATGAGACCAATTTGTGGTCAGATCTCACAGGGGAGGACCTCACAGTGGAGGATCTACAGTGGTCACCCATATTTGTAAGCACCTGATCCAGTACATTGTCTCCTCTTGTGTGGATGTCAACCCACTGGTTCAGGGCATTGAAGTTGACTAACCTCTGGGCAAGTGAGACTGAACACAAGCAATCTACCCATTTGGTGGGTAGGTAAAGTCAAGCAGATCCATCTTGTTTTGCTGTATCTTGATAGACTTAAGTAGATCCATTTAAGCACAGTGGGTGTCCTGATCCATGGAGTTACTCCTGTAGCTGACAATGGCTTGATTACATGCCCTACAAGTAGTCAATAGCACCTACAGTTTCTCTAGTGAATCATACTGTCTAACCAATCTAGATGTGTATCTATCCTTAATGAATGTGGATACACCACCTCCATTATTTTGCATGCTTTAATTTTGTGGTTTGAACGTGTGGAAGGAGATGTAGCCTGGTAAGGCTGTGGTGCTCTCCACAGACTTTACCCAGGTGTCTGTGGCTGCACAAATGTCTGTTGGGACAGTTTCCATTGAGTGGAGTTTAGTGGTGACATTCCTAGCGTTTAACAGCATAACCGTGATGTTGTTTGTAGATGGCGTTTTCTCACTGCAAAATTTTTCTTTGTGACACCACTTGAAAGGCCGTCTATGGGGGTGGCAACAGCCTTTGCCACTTGCCAAAATACCAGTGGTGATAGATGAAGACCATCTCTGGCAAAGCATTGAGGTCTGTTGAGCAGGTAATCCCAGGCTGACAAACAGTGGATCCCCTTACAATGACACCACATACTACGGCAATTATTGACGTCAATAATTTTCCATTTATATGGAGCCATCATCATAGGTGATGGTAAAATGCAACTCAAGGCCAAGGGCATACCTCCCTGAGGTACATAGTCTGTCAGACCACTCATGTCTCTCCTTACAGATCAGAGTGGTATGTCTCAACTTGTACACACCGATAGGAACTATGACATATTCAAAACAGTACCTGATTTTGACAGACTTGAGTGCATGTGTGATATGACATATCCTAGGACCTGACAGAAAGCTGAACATGAGCATTCCCTTATGTAGCCTGGTGAGAGGCAATATGTTTCATGATGTAATTATCAGTGAGTAATATGTTTTATTTTGTGTTTTGCTTTAGGCGTTTGACCAATGAGACAGTGGTGTGTGAACTATTATGTGTACTGTGTTCTGCAGAGGTATGATTATGTGTAACAAGCTTGCGTTTTGATTTCTGAGGTGTCTGGTGTTTACTTTTGTGTCTGGTAAAGACACCCACATGTGTAGATATGTGTGATGTGGGTTTAGGTGGGGTAGGATGTGCACCTGCTAGGCATTTACTTCTCTGCAGTCACTGCCACTGTCATTGACATCTGTCTGACTAAAATTGCAGAAGACTGCAAATTAGGAGCTCTCATTGAATCCCACATGATGCAACAGTTATCCAGGATGGGCTGACAGAGACATTCAGTTGCTGTCAGAGCCGTGGATTAACAGTAAATACCAAGGAATGCAGAATACTATCCCTTGGGATGTCATCCACCCCTGTTAACTAATGCATTGAATGCACACTTCCAACAGCTGACCCAGTAGTCAGGGACTTAGGGACACATAGATAGTGATCTAGCCTCTGACTGTCTCAGGTTGGTGATATTTGAGGATGCATTCTATTCACTTTTACACAACCTATAAACAGAGATATGGCATATAAATCCCAGAATGTCATCATTACAATATTTGGTACTCATCACACCAATCATGGAGTTCAATGCCACCTTTGCTATGCAACTACTCAGACATATCCGACAACTGTAACATAATCAGAGATTCCACAGTAAACCAATACACAGTGTACATAACATGGCCTATGCAGACTGCGTCAAATCTGTAACTGTGTATTCTGTCTTTAACATGCTTCAGAGGGGATGTGTATGCCTGCCATGCAGGGAGGTGTCAGACCCCACTGTGTACCTCCTGCATATGCAAGAAAGGACTAGCATGAGAATTACCTCTCCTACACATCTACATCTTGACTGTGGTATAAGCAGGACATGTTGAACAGACAGGTATATAGCCCAGATGCTGCACCCAATATGTAACAGGCTCCCCATGCATGTAAAGCACAGTTCTGCCCTAACACAAATCATGTGCAAGTTGCATAACAGGATGGGGAACACGACAATTATACTGCTTTAGTACTAATGTTTCTAATGGACATATGGAAATTGTGGATGTTTCACCTCACACATCCCAGCTTGCCCATGTGTCAGCTCCCAAAACCCTGCTTACACTTATTAAGGGTATCAGACCTTGTCAGAGTTTAGGGATGCATGGCTAGGATGAAAGAGACCCTTGCTTTTGTTATCCTGTTATAGACATATGAACCCATGGAGTCATGCAACTATACTGTTTTACCTTTCTGATGAAATTTGTCTTCTGTGCTGTCATTCCATTCTGTGCTCTGACATTGATGAGTTTACTGTAGATGTGAACCCATACGTGGGCCCTACACAATCCTGAAAGGGAAACATAAACGGTGTCATGATATATATTTCATTGTGTGACTACACAGCCATTACAACAGCATCCAACATAGCATATACTACATAATGTGGTTTACACATTACAAATAGTAACATTAAAACTGTGTGACTGACCAGTACAAGTAGCATGTCAAAGGCAATAATGGATGAAACACATACATACTAATTTAGATAGTCATCCTGTGCATCAGACATGTAGCTTCCTTTCCCTGAATCAATGACAATGATGTCAGGGATGTGGTACAGGTATAATCACTTGCACAGGGTGTTGTATGATGGTGCAGGAGGCCTAGGCTGGCTCAATAGTTTGGCAAACATGTGTGTGAGGCAGAAAGTGGAGCAGGCATGATGGACCATGTACATGTGGCATGTGTGTCTGTAAGTGGCATGAGTGTGACAGTGGTATGTAAGTGTCTGTGTGAACACAGTCAAGCTCAGTGGTAGCCCTAAGTGAATGTATGTTGGACAGCTTTGAGCCATGCATGGTAGAGCTGATAGTTCATCATCTCTGCCCACAAACATGAGAACTGGCTGTGCTAGGAATTGCACCAGCACCTCCATGCCCAAGATCAGATGGTGGGGTAATACCTGAGGGTTACTTCTGTCTGCTGAGACTGTGTCCTCCATGGGAGCCACCCAAGACCATGAGTCTATGGCCTGCCATGTCTTGGTGTGGACAGCACACTCCCCTCTGGAATGCTGGATGTACTGTCACTATGGAAGAGTTACTGTGAACAGCCACATGGACTCGCAGCAGATGTAGTTGCTGACCTATGTCCACAACTCTGATATTCAACTCCAACCAGATGTTCCATCACAGACAATGTGCATTCCAAGACAGATAGTGTGCGATCTCTCTCAGATCAACATCTTTTGACTGTGTCAGCCAATTGATCCAGGGTATCAGCAATGTGGTAGAGGCAATCATGGGTGTCAGACTGTGCTGCATCCATAAATTTGAACATTTGTCTGGTCCTTTTGAAACATGCCTGTGCCTCCATGATGGCCCTAAATATTTGCCGAGTGACAAATGATGAGACACCTGCAACAGGTAGTGGAGGGACAGCAGGCCTCCAACATGCACCTTTATCAATCTGCCTGTGTAGAACTCCGTCAACTGTTTGGTTATGATGACTGTTGACACTCACTGCAGCCACAGTAACTACACTTCCCTGTTCAATGACCCCACCCTCAGACTGTCCAATATCCCTGGCCTCAGGGGACTGGGTATGTGTATGCATACTGACTGTGTAAGGTGATAATGATGGTACAAGAGGGATGTAAACCTCTGTGACAGATTCAGCCCTTGCAATCCACAGCTGTGTCTCACTTTGGCCACCATCATCATCAGAGGCTGAAGGGACACTGACTTCAGGTTGTGAAGGAGACAAAGACCAACCTTCCAAGACACCTGTGATATAAAGGAAAAGCATAACATTAATACGTTCACTACTATGATATACAGTCCTATTTTTCAATACATGTTAGGCTGTATTCACTGTTGTCACTAGTACAGAGTTGTACAACACACAATCTGAGATAGTAGAATATGAGGGCATTAATTTCTAACCCAAACTGGTACGTTTTCAAACTAACACCTCTATAAACTTGACCTCATTAGCAATACATAAATTATGTACACTGCTGACATTCTGCGGAACTCTGTACAGTTTACAGGTATGGCCATCTGAAATGTTCTGTCAATACTATGAAATCAATCACAGTGGTCACACCTACAAGGCCTAGGTATGACCCTAAAGTGTATACAGTCAGAATATACCTGTAAATTTGTCAATCATGCAGCTAGTACATCAATCCAGCCATCAGGCCTGGGATGACACTTGAGCTAATACCCTGAAGTAAATCTACATTTGTGACCAAAATGTTTAGTGCTCACCAGCAACAAGAGTATGTTCTCTTCCTGTTACTGATAGTCCTGAAAACATTTGAGGGACAGGTAAATTAAACAGCACCACATTTTATAGTATTACACTGGTAATATGCCCAAAAATCCCACATATACAGTAGCCGTTATGTTAACAAGTATGTGGGTCACAATCTCTGCATAAGCTTAAAACTGCAGGTAACCTAGCTCCCTCCAACCAATTAAACACCTGACATACATGTGAAACTATGTACATGCTGAAACAGTAAATGCTACAGTATTCCAATGCCGATTCAAGTAAACATACTTAGACTCTCCTCTTGGCTTGAAATGGTGGCACCCACATCCATAACATATGGTGTGAAAGAAGCCTGGAAGCTGTCATTTGTTGCGAGGTTCACCAGGAATTCCTCTGCTGACAGAGGTGCTCCACTGCAGGCCCACCACTAGTGACCTGATGATCCCTGGCCATGTCTGCTGAGCATCTCTGTGCCGAGTGGATCATATCTGTGGCATGGCATCACACCTGCTCATATGTGTGATCCTGATGGCCAACAGCATTTATGTTATGGACCAGTTCATCCAACAAGGCTTGTCACTCTTGCCTATTTGCTCTCCCTCTGGACAGCAGGATTTGGTAGTGTTGTCTTAATGCTTCAATTATGAGGTCATTTTCTGCCTCATTGAAAGGTGGGCAATGTCTGACATGCATGTTATCACCTGAAATACAAAATAATGAGAACACGTCAGGATCACATGCGTGAGTGGACAGTATGTACCGATACAACAATTAAGGCAGGCTATATTTATTGCCAACTTGATTACACATCTCATATGCATCAGTGGGCCAATCATAAAAATGGTCTGGAAGCAAATAGGATAGTGGCAATAGTGACCTGCACCTGCTTGTGCCATGACAGATACTCACATATGATCAGACACCCAATACAGGAGTCCCCTTGTAGTGTTGCCCATAGAAGGAAAGCTCCCCCATAACATATGTATATAGTTCAATGCCAGTAAATAGCTCTGCAGTATTACAACTGCCAACAAAGGCAGTATCCAGGAGAACTGTGTCCCTAGTTAACAGACAGCATTAAACACTTGCTGTAGTCTACATCCTCTGTAGGTGTTACACAGCTATAGATCAATGACATGTCACCTGTACAGTTCTAAGAAAAGCTTGTTGATGTAATCCCCATTCCCCATAATTATATTAAAACATATGCATCATGTTGAAAACAAAATGGTCACATACCTGATGGAGTACAATACTCCTCTTTTGGAAAATACAGATATATACATGTGACAATGAATTCACCATAGAAAGTAACTCATATACAATGGTTTCCCTAGCTAGGAGTTTGCCTTTTTAAGATGGTTTTCATTAGCAGATGATTGCCTCTGAACCAATCTGTGGTTCAGGAATGCTAATTGAAGAATACACAGGTGATTTGCAGTGTAATCAGGCAATACCATGCAAGTATTGAAAGAGATATAAGGCCTCAATGTAGAATCCATCCCGTATCTCACACGATGTGGTGGAAATCCTTGGGAAGAGATACTACACTAGTACAGAAAGGATGTTTGTAGTAGATATTTATTACATACACATGTGCGTGGTACAGGCTGCAGCTGATTCTTCTGCAGTGAGAAAAGCTGCATACGAGTAAAGGTGTGACCAGTGGCAGCCTTGGTATGCAGCCAGAGCCTGAATGAGGGACTGCATCCCACAAGAAATTGAGGTATGTGTTTAGGCTAAGTATGTTAGCCATAGGTATCACTAACAGAGTAAAAGGCAACATGTTTATTGTATTCTTGAACAAGGTAGGGGGTACATTTACCATTATATCAACCATTTGAACAACTGCTGTATATGTGAGAAATGCTAAGCATAGCTGAGCAAAGCGCTGCACCATGCAAACAAGCACAAAAAATAAAGAAATACAATTTCAATTTTGTGAATTAATATCTTTTTTCACCTTTCAGTACAGGTTAACGGGCTGAAAGGTATTGTGCTGTGCTTACCAACTGTCCAGAAGTTTTCTGGACCACAAGTATGGCACAGCCTGTACAGTGTCAGTTACACAGATTTAAAACCCATGTTACTGTGCTCTCCCTAGGCAGCATACTATACTATAATTAATATGTATGGTGTGCTGCCGAGGAGGAACAATGGCTGTGTACATGGGTACATTCTGTGTAGGCTGTTCATGAAGCCTACACAAATTTTATGGAATCCTGGGGAAGTCTTTGCTGTCTGATTTGTCAGATGCTTCTTCCTTAACTTTAAATACCTCTAGATGTTATCAGGACAAAATACAAAACTGCAGATATACTTTTGATTAAACATAAATCATCCACTTATCCAGAGCACAATTAAAAAAAAACTCAGTTTATACTTTAAAGGAGAAAAAAGTTGAACAAGTATAGTACAATTTTGTGCTTTAAGCTCCTAATACTAGAACAGTTAATATTTCCCAGCTAAATAAAATAATCTACAAGTTTTGACTTATATTCTAATAGAATAAATCCGAAGAAAGAAGTCAAAGGGCAATGGAAGGAACAAGAGCCATAAAAAGACTGGTGTTCTAAACCTTTAAAAGTTACCTAACATGAGCATGCCGTCACCAAATGCAAGCCATATTGTAAAATTGATTACTAAGTGAATGCTACTCTAACTGAAAACTACACACGAAAACTATCTCTTTTCTTTAAATGTATACTTTTTTGCGATTTCCACCTAAAATAGTGAGATTGATTATCAGATAACCTAAATAAGAACACTGCCTAACACAATTCAATAAATAATATTTATTTAACTAATACAAGTAAAACTATTTGAATGTGGGAAATTTTATTAAATTATAGTACCCCAAATGAAATGCAAATTATGGACATACCTACTTGTGTTACACATCTTATTTATTTATTTTGTATGTATACTTATTTTAAGCAAGACAATTTTCAATAAGCTTTCTATTTCCAGCACATTACATCCCTCCAGGAAAATGTATTTTAAATCTTACTGAGAACAATAAGCTACTCTGATGGTTTTCATTTTAAGTTCCTTAATCAGTGGTAAGCAGCCATGGTGGTGCAGTGATTAGCATTGCTGCCTTATAGCAAGAGGTTCTCCAGTTTGATTCTCAGCTGGGGTGCACTCCATGTGGAGTCTGCATCTTCTTCCTGCAGTTGTATGGGTTTCTTCTGGGTGATCTGGTTTCCTCCCACATCCCAAAGAGATGCTGCAGGTGGATTGGACACTCTAAATTGGCTCTAGGTGTTGGTGTGTGCCTTCTGTGGAAAGTTGGGGGCTAGGCTGGCAACCTGACACCATAAAACTCTACTGCCAATTGTTCTGCTGTGGCAACCCCTAACAGGAAAGGCCTGAAGAAGCATGCTTTTCACTTGCTCATTACGTTTGTAGAGTAATTGCTATCAAAGTGAACAGTATTTTCTCATATTTTGATGGAAGGACTAGAATAGGCTATTTTTAAAATGTGTTCTTTCTATACGCTAGACATAAACTTCACTATTATTTAATGCAGAGCTGCATTGTCATTTGTCAGCATCAACAGTAGAGATCTACAAGCCCTCTCAATCCCAATGACTAGGCTTCTGGTCAGTTTTTATGTAGCCAGATAGTTAAAAAGCTAATTATATTATCCCTTTCCTACTTTTCAGAAATCCTATAATTGTTATATTATTTCTTCGAAGTATATTTGTTTTGATAGAAATTCTTTCACCCTCATATTTCATTCAGTTATGATCATTTAGAGCATCTTCCATGTTAGTAATCTGAGCACCTTTTTGTTTTTCTAAATTTTCCATGTCATTGATTTGATTTTTTAGAATCTTCTGTAAAGTTTTCTATTTTTGGAATCTGTTTGCCCATTTTAACTTAGATATCCTTCATGCTCAGTGCCAATGACTGCATTCCTTTCATGGTGATGTCCTGTGTATTATTTTTTGAATAAAGTATTTTGAAGTCTCTTCCCCTGTTTAAGTTTCATTTGAAATTTTGACTGAATTTTTTTTTTACTCTAAGGAAAATTATCAAATAATTCACCTTTCCTCCTCTCAGAGATTACACTTGAATATTAAATTCTTATACTTATTATTTTTAATACTTTGGTAGTCGGAATGAAAATATGAAATTACTTACTCAGCCATCTTGGTCACTTCCCTTGCACATAATGGGCTTAATTAATTAATATGCTATGATGTCTACACAGAGGAGTACACACCACAGTAAATGTTTGCTATTCAGTTAGCACCATGTATGATGCTGTGCAATTTGCCAACATGAAGGAGTGCAGCGCTGGGAAGGGCTGGCCCTGCAGCCATGCCGGTGGAGAGACATGCACTAATTAGCCATGTCCTCTCTCTGTTTCTCTCACTCTCTCTCTCTCTCTCTCTCTCTCTCTCTCTGAAATTGCCTCCTGGAAGCATCTATGCAGACAAGTGATTCAAGAAACTGTTCAGCAATTTAGATCAACACAGCCATCTCCACCACCGTACCATGATGGCACTAACATTATGTTGGGGATCAGGAGTGGAGGGTTGCACCACCACCACCAGGGAATACTCTGTAAAGTGCCTGAGGCACAAACATCATGATGGGGATCAGGGGTGGTGGGATATACTTGATACCAGGGATGATTCTGCATAGTGCCATACTGACCCCAACATTGTAATGGGGATTGGAGGTGGAAGATACATAGGACCAACAGGGACTCAAACATATATTCTGTAATAGCAGTAAGTATTATGGGGTTGGGGAACCACAAGAGAGAAAATGGGTCAGGTACAGGGACCATGGTGTGTGTTGAATGTGTTCATGTTTGTTTACTTATATGTTTGAGAAAGAATGCCACAGGCTACATATGCAGCAGGTTGCTACCATAGCATGCAGATCAGCCTTGATCAGCACATCACCATAGTGACTGCATCTCAGGAAACATGCAAATTAGTCATTAACGAGGTCTTAAATCCTCATGTCTAGTGTGTTTCTGAATTGCAAATGGTCAAGTCATGCTGAAAGGACCTATGGCTAGTGCTAGGCGCTTTAATGAACTTCCTGGAATTTCTTGCACAGACATAAGTTTTGAACCATCTCATATTTTACATACATTTTTTTTCAGACTGCAATATTACTAGTCAATTTTTATTGACAGTTATGTCCACATTTTATGATGGCTTGCTAGTATTTTCAACCATAATACAGTCATTCATTCAACAACAGAGGAGGGATTTGGACAAATTTGTCAAAAGATCTAAATGTTTTCCTAATTAAATAAGAACAGCAAAAAATGCTTAGAATTAGGCAGATAAAAGCTGTTCTTCACTAATTAACATTACAGGTTCGCTGCTATGCATTAACACAGTAAAATAACTCATCAATGACGGTAATAAAGATATTTTTGAAAACATTGAAGGTTGTGATACTGTTCATTCCCTGAAGAAGCAACTGATACCAGTACCTCATATACCTTTGGGACTGGATATACGGATTGACTGGGAACATAGGGTAGAAGTGGGAAAACTGCAAGTCACACATGAAACTTAAAGTGGAAACTCTGCAATTTTGAGGTGAAAAAAGACTGCTTAAATCTGCATGTGGTCTGAAAGGTGTTTTACTTATTGGCTATAGAGTAAAATTGCTGAAAGACTACTCTCCAAAGACATACTAGTGAAGAACAGCCTTAGTCCCCTTATATGATATATTAGGCAATAAGGTATGCTGGTTAAGTTATGTTATGTTACATTATGTTATCCTCCTACATTGGTAACTGTATGGCTAGGGTTGTGTCATATATTTATAAAACAAAATGGATGCCCCAATGTTGTACAACATGAAGATGGGGCAAGGTAATATATATGAAAAGGAGAAGACAGAAGTTTTATCTTCTTTAAATGATAAAATGGACTTCTGTATCCCGCCATCTAATCTGGGTTTCAACTTGCATGTGAATGATGATAGTATAAGGACCACAACTCTCAAACGTAGCAAAGGGGTTATGGTAGAAATACCCCAGAGTTTCTAAAGGGTACATGCTTTGACCTTACTGCCATCTCTGAGATATTGTTTTCTTCTGTTAATACAGGATAAGAAATGATTACCTTAAAAGACTGTGACACTTGCATCCAGTCCTGGGCTGATGTTAATGAAAATTAGAGTGAGGTTGTTTGAGGTTCTCATCATTTGAATGGCAAACACGCCCAGATCTCAAAATTTTGCACAATATAGAGAGTCATGTTTGCCTCTTTAATTAGCTTTCTATGCCACATTGGTGTCATTATGATGCTCATGGCTGGAATAATTCATAAAAAAACATGCTTTCAGAAGTATAGACAAATATATATTTTGCGGAGATATATTGTGATAATTAAAATGCTATATATAATTTGTAATTCAATATAATTATTTCAAGAGACAAAGCTTAGATGCTTTAAACAGTAACAAAAGCAGACCAAAAATATACAAGTCCAACAGACCCCGAATACAGAAGCCAACAGGAGGTACACAGCCACTTAAGAATTTTCCAAAACTGGATAAATCCACCAAAGACACTTTTATTAGCACATAAAACACAAGCGCTTTCATCTCTGTCAGATCAGAGACTTTATCAAGATAAAAAACAGAACAGGAAACACCAAAATATAACCCCATCCCAATTAACAACAATTAGCAAGCCATCATTGAATTGACCCACAAAAGCACTTCAATACATTTACCCACAACCTTATTTGTCAGGACAATACTAATAATAATCATCATTGATAAAAATGTCCTATTACATAAAAAAATCATATTTTATGAAATAATAAATATGCCTAATAAGAATATATGCACATCTGCTTCACACATAAAATGTACACTGAGGAAAAATAGAAGTACAAATTTGGTAAGTATAATTAAGCAATAACCGACTACGTGGTGTGATATGTTGAAGATTTACCTATGGTTGGTGTGGTTTAATCATGAGGGTGAAGCCTGAGTGATTAAACAAAGGCAACCGTGGATAAATCTTCAATATACCACAACCGAGGAATCGGTTATTGCTATTATGCGATGACATTATTTAAGAAAAAAAATACTTACTTTTGTTAAATAATGTCTTTGTATAACGGTGGATTGCTGTTCTTCCGCCAGTTGTGGTATACTGAGTCTGCATTTTGATGTACTGCGCATGCGTATGGGACTTGCGTTCCCATGCATACCCAGTACATCAAGGCTTTGAAACGGAAGCAACAGAGAAAAGAAAGTCTCCATTGCTCTGTTTTCTCTCTCTCTTTTTTTTTTTTTTTTTTTTTTTTTTATTGAAAAAAAAATGTTTTGGGGCAGTTTATACAAATGGAAAAAAGTCCGGGTGACCGAACCTTTTTCCATTGGTATATTGTGGGATTTACAATGGGCATGCTGGTTGGGCTGGCCAATCAGCGTGCATGTTTTTGAATATTAATAGGGAGGAATTGTATAATGGCAAACATACAGTAACAACTTTTAAAACCTGAAAAATATAAAAAAATATATATGTACATATTAATAGAAGCATGTACCTATAAAAAACACAAATATGTCTGTGCTTGTGCATGCAAAAAATAGAAGAAGTGTCATCACCTCTATAGTGCCCTTAATTTAAAAAAAAAAACAGGCCAGAGAAAACATATCATTCAAATCTGGCCGGTTAGTTGCATTCATTCTTAACTGCCAGAGTGCTTCCAACCTCTCAAGTAGGAGAGGCCATGGACCCCCCTCGGATCCCTGCTCAACATATCAATAATGGCAAATTTAAATGAATGTCCCCCATATTCATTACAAAGTCTTGCTAGGGCATTAATTTTATTTTTCAACCTAATGTCCCTCACATGCTCGTAAATCTGGTTCCTGAGCTTTCTCTCAGTTTTTCTTACATAAAAACAGGGACATTGCAAACAAATAGCGGAGTATACCACCCTCCCTGACTGATATGAAAACTTGCCCTTAATTTAATAACCTGCCCATTAATGGTGACCGATGAGCCTTCCATAATACATCCACACTGGTTGCATGCCCCACTTTTTCTCTAGAACCCTCTCTTGAATCACCTATGGGGTTCCCAAGTAAATTCTTCAGGCATCTACCCTTCCTGTAAACAATAACTGGGGCAGTAGTAATACATTTCCTCACCTCATCACAGGATGACAAAATGACCCAGTTTTTAAACAGAATATCTACAATGTATCAACTGTCAGCACTAAAGGTGGTAACAAAAGCTGACCTGAAATTATTATCAGTACACACATCAGGCCCTCCACCACCATTGACACTATTTCAGCAATAAAGGACCGAGAGCTAGTATCTTTAATTAATCTTTAATTAATGAATGACCATTCTGGAATGGTGGATTCAGGCACCGCGGCTCTGGTGACAACATTTAGTGTCAATGGTGGTGGATGGCCTGATGTGAGTACTGATAATAATTTCAGGTCAGCTTTTGTTGCCACCTTTAGTGCTGACAATTGACACATTGTAGATATTCTGTTTAAGAACTGGGTCATTTTGTCATCCTGTGATGAGGTGAGGAAATGTATTACTACCATCCTGGTTATTGTTTACAGGAAGGGTAGATGCCTGAAGAATTTACTTGGGAACCCCAAAGGTGATTCAAGAAATGGGTCTATGAGAAAATTTAGGGCATGCAACCACTGTGGAAGTATTATGGGAGGCTTATCGGTGACCATTAATGGGCAAATTATTGAGTTTAAGGGTAAGTTTTCATGTTAGTCAGAGAGGGTGCTGTACTGCACTATTTGTTTGCAATGTCCCTGTTTTTATGTAGGAAAAACTGAGAGAAACTCGGAAACTGGGTTTACAAGCATGCGAGGCACATTAGGTTGAAAAATAAATGAATGCCCTAGCAAGACATTGTATTGAATATGGGGGACATTCATTTAAATTTTCCATTATTGATATGTTGAACAGGGAACCGGAGGGGGGGGGGGGTGGCATGGCCTCTCCTACTTGAGAGGTTGGAAGCACTCTGCCAGCTAAGAATGAATGCAACAAACTGGCCAGGTTTGAATGGTATCTTTTCTCTGGCCTATTTTTTGAAATTAAGGGCACTAGAGAGGTGATGACCCGTCTATTGTTATTTGCATGCACAAGCCTATACATATTTCTTTTTTTTTTTATAGATACATGCTTCTATTTATATGTACATACATATTTTTTATATTTTTCAGGTTTTAAAAGTTTTTATTGTATATTTGTCATGATATTTATCAAATATGTATTTCCATTTTTCTCAGTGAACATATTATGTGTCAAGCAGATGAGCATATTTTCTTATTAAGCATATTTATTATTCAATAAAATATGATTTTTTTATGTAACAGGATGTTTTTATCAATGATGATTATTATTAGTATTGTCCTGACAAATAAGGTTGTGGGTAAATGTATTGAAGTGCTTTCATGGGTTAATGATGGTTTGCTAATTGTTGTTAATTGGGATGGGGTTATACTTTGATGCTTCCTATTCTGTTTTTTATCTTGATAAAGTCTCTGATCTGACAGAGACGAATGCACTTGTGTTTTACGTGCTTATAAAAGTGCCTTTGGTGGATTTATCTAATTCTGGCAAATTCTTAAGTAGCTGTGTACCTCCTCTTGGCTTCTGGATTCGGGGTCTTTTGGACTTGTATTGTGTATTTTTCGGTCTGCTTTTGTGACTTGGTTTGAATTTATGGCTGCCAAAGCCCAGGATATTGCCTCACAGGGTTCATTGTTTTCATAGCAAGAGAGTAATTCTATCCAGCCTAATTGGACTGACAGTGAAGGCATTTTTGAGTTCCTTACCCACCTTTCAGAGCGACTTGACAGGATCAAACTGCAGCAACAGTCACTCGTTTCAGTAAGCAATCGGCTTGCGTCTCAGGAAGTGCGTCCTATGCAGGAAGCAGCTTTGACCCAGGAGGTTTTGATTGTAGATGGATCTGGGAGTGGGGCCGTTCAACTGCTATTGGTGAATGAATCCCATGATTCACCTGTAAGATCTGGTTTTCTCAATAATAACTTTGTCTCAGATATGGTTGAGCAAGCAAGAGGACTGCAGTGGATTAATGGTGCTGATACGAGGGTGAATGGGGCCAGAATTGTCCCAATGTTTCACACTTCTTACGAGATGAATGGCTATATAGTAATTCAAACTCCTCGGGAAATGAAGTGGTGGTGAGTCACTCTGACTATAATACCAATTTACTTAAATTTGGACTATTTGTTGGTAAAAATAAAAAAAAATTACAGCTTGACAACTGTTACTTTAAGGAATGTATAAGGTTAGAGATTGTGCCCTATGGGTTATGTATATGGCATTACCCAACAGGCCTGGTAGGTAATTCTTTGCTGCACAAGGAGTTATTAAAGCTCTTTGATAAACATGGGGTGGAGTACTTGCAGCTTGTTATTAAACATAATGATTTATTGCTCATGAATCTTATTAAAGTGGCTACTGTTTTGGATAAACTGATAGTGGATGACGCTATGCATTTGAATAGTGTGTTTGAGTACAATAGGGTGTTCAAAAGTATAGAACACCAGATTAACATTACCAGGGAAAGGAAAATAAAAAAAAAAAATTGATTGTGATACATTTCAGTATAGGAATGCTATGGCCTATCCCAAACCTCCTAAATCTCAAGGTTGGGGGAGGGGGTTTAATAATCTAGACAATGCCAGTTCTGCTAATGTGAATAATGGTTTTGGTGAGAATGAGACCAATTCCCCGGCTTTTTTAGAAGAAGAGGATTTTCCTCCTTTGAGGAGGTCGGAGAGATTGATGGAACGCTACAACACAGAGGGGTATCCTCATGGAAACATGACCACTTACAGAGGCTGGGACGGTTAAAGGCCCCAGCAGAGGAGGGGGGAAGGAGGGGGGATTTTAGCAGCTGAAGCTGGTAATCAGCGTATGGTTGCTGATACTTGTAGAATTCACTCACTGGTGACTTCAATGTGTTTAAATTTTCATCACTATGCATTGAAACAATTTGTGAGGAGATCGAACCTGAATTTTTACTTTCATTCGGTGGATTTTGTGGGTGAAGTGAAAAAAACAAGCTGGTCACACCAGGTACTTAGCGTATTTGCAGTTTAATCCAAACGCTTTTGTCTTACTAGTTTCAGACTTCTTCAGAATAAAAAAATAAAGTGGACAAACACATACTATATACCCATTTCTCCACCCCTTTCTTAATTAGTTCATTTTAAACCCACCCAGTTGTTTAAGACACAGCACAACATAAAAGGCATATTACATTTAATACTCTGCTACAGTCTCACAAAACATATTAAATATTGCAAATAATGTCATAAAATTCAAAAAAAATATACTGCTTTCAATTTCAAGTAAGAAGTTAATGACAACCTGTCATTAAGTCCAGGCTTTTCATCAGAATTAAGTTTAATTTGTCATTTTAGCTCTTCAAATTCTAAAAACCCATCACTTGGCCCACCCCTAGGTCCTAAGTCAACGTGATCTATGCACAAAATTTAAAGGCACGTGTTGGGTTCTCCCTAATATGTCTATATAGGGCATTCTTTTCAATGCGATGTTTAATTTCATAAAAATGCTCGTAGATCCTAGCCCTAAATGCTGTCATAGTTTTCCCCACATAATGACTGCCACATGCCTGACATACTGCAACATAAACAACTTCTTTGGAATACCAAAAATATTTTTAGGAGATTTACTAGTGCCAAAGTTCACAATAGTAATTCTATCTTGGTGAACTACATGTTGACATTGTGCACATCTTCCACATTTAAAGCATCCTCCATCAACCCTTCCACCATGGCTACGCTCCAACATCCCCTTGAAAGAAGCCTCTTTTTTGTATACAATGGCTGTTTTTTCTCCTAACAGGGAAAGTAACTCAGGGTCCGTTCTGAAAATTCTCCAATATTTCTTGACAGTGTTGCAAATGTCATAGTAGTCAATGCTATATGGTAGTATCAATGCCCTACCATTACTCTCTCTGTTCCCTTGTCCAGATGTTTGTAACATGGCAGTGTCATTGTCCAACAACACGATACACCCCTTCATTCCTTTTCATCTGTACTTCACTCATTATGTTGACCACCATCTCCTTCAGGTACCCCCTTCTAGTTAACATACCTTCCAAAATCTCACATTCCTGGAGAAAACCATCCAGTACAGTAACCATTCTGGCCAATCTTACAAACTGGCCTTTAACCAAGGCTCCCGTTTGATGTGTAGGGTGGCAGCTATTGTAGTGCAGCAGGGAATTAGAATAAGTAGGCTTCCTGTAAAGATGTGATGTAAAAACCTTGTTGTTCTAATCCTTTCTAATGGAGACATCCAAATATTGAAGCACATCTCTGTCCATACACATGGTAAATCTCAGAAAATGTGTTGTTTCATTAATATTTTGAAAGAATTCATTCAGTCTGTCCTCATCGTCTTTCCAAAATAGCACCACATCATCTAAAAATCACTCATAGAGTACTCAACCATCTTTAAAAGATGAAAAAAAAGACACAGATATCCTCCCACTGGGCTAGCACTATGTTAGCAAAGACAGGGGCACAACATGCACCCATTGCTACCCCCTGCCTCTGCCTAAATAAATGACTCTCAAAACTCACAAAGTTGTTCTCTAACACAAGTTTGAGGCATGCCCTCAACGTAGAAACAGTATTACAGTCCACGTTTGTGTGTTTGACTAAATAGTCACAAAACCAGTCAATCCCCTGTTCATGTGGGATGACCGAAAACAAATCACAAATGTCTATAGTTACCATTAGTAAGTTATCATCATACATTTATTGTCTAACTTTCCCAATAATCTCTCAACAATGTTGCCCTATTCTCAAGGACGTTTATCTTTAAAATTCACAAATTTTGCAATACTAAATGTTTTTGTTGCTTTTGCATCCACTATTGGGTGTAGGGGGGTTGGTGATATATTTATGAATTTTTGGGATTCCAAAAATTGTTGGGATCTGTGGATGTACTGTCTCCAAAAAACTGTATTCCTCTAGACAAACCTACCCATTCAACAACAACTTAACCAATGTTAAATCAACATTTCTGTAAGCAATGCTGAGTTCATAACGGGAGACTTCGGTATAGGTATCACTGTATAGTACTTCAAACATCCTGCTAATGTAGTGATTAACATCCATAATCATCATATTGGGGAATTTTCAGAACAGACCCTGACTTACTTTCTCCATTAGGAGAAAAAAATGGCCATTGTATGCAAAAAAGAGGCTTCTTTCAAGGGTATGTTGGAGAGTAGCCATGGTGGAAAGGTTGATGGAGAATGTTTTAAATGTGGAAGATGTGCCCAATATCAACATGTAGTTCACCAAGGTAGAATTACTATTGTGAACTTTGGCACTCTTAAACCTCCTAAAAAATATTTTTGTTATTCAAAAGGAGTTGTTTATGCTGCAGTATGTCAGGCATGTAGCAGTTATTATGTGGGGAAAACCAAAACAGCATTTAGGGCTAGGATCTTCAAGCATATTTATGAAATTAAATATCACAATGAAAAGAATGCCCTATATAGACATATTAGGGAGAAACCAACACATTTCTTTAAATTTTGTGTCATATATCACATTGACTTAGGAGCTAGGGGTGGGCCAAGTGATGAATTTTTGGAATTTAAAGAGCTAAAATTGCAAATTAAACTTAATTCTGATGAAAAGCCTGGACTTAATGACAGGCTGTCATTAAGTTCTTACTTGAAATTGAAAGCAGCATATTATTTATGAATTTTATGACATCATTTGCAATACTTAATATGTTTTGTGAGTCTGTAACAGTGTTAAATTAATGTAATATGCCTTTTATATTGTGCTGTGTCTTAACAACTGGGTGGGTCTGAAATGAACTAATTAAGAAAGGGGTGGAGAAATGGGTATATAGTATGTGTTTGTGCACTTTTTTTTTTCTGAAGAACTGTGAAACTAGTAAGACAAAAGCGTTTGGATTAAACTGCAAATATGCTAAGTACCCGGTGTGACTGGGACAAATAAGGTCGTGGGTAAATGTACTGAAGGAGTTTTGTGGGTTAATTTAATGATGGTTTGCTAATTGTTGTTAATTGGGATGGTGTTATATTTTGGTGCTTCCTGTTCTGTTTTTTATCTTGATAAAGTCTCTGATCTGACAGAGACGAAAACCCTTGTGTTTTATGTGCTAATAAAAGTGTCTTTGGTGGATTCATCCAGTTTTGGCAAATTCTTAAGTGGCTGTGTACTCCTGTTGTCTTCTGGATTCGGGGTCTGTTGGACTTGTATTGCACATTTTTGTGTCTGCTTTTGTGACTTGGTTTGAATTTATGGCCACTGAAGCTCAGGATATTGCCTCGCAGGGTTCATTGTTTTTGCAGCAAGCAAGTAACTCTATCCAGCCTAATCGGACTGACAATGAAGGCATTTTTGAGTTCCTTACCCTCCTTTCATAGCAATGGGACAGGATCATACTGCAGCAACAGTTGCTCATTTCAGTAAGCAATTGGCATGTGTCTCAGAAAGTGTATCCTGTGCAGGAAGCACCTTTGACCTAGAAAGTTTTGACTGTAAACAGGTCTGGGAGTGGGGCCGTTCAATGGCTGTTGGGGAACGAATCCCTTGATTCACCTGTAAGACCTGGTTTTCTCAATAATAACTATGGCTTGGATATGGGTGAGCAAGCAAGAAGACTGCAATGGAATAATGGTGCTGATACGAGGGTGAACAGGCCCAGATCTTCTGTATTGAATTGCCCCAATGTTTCACACCTCTTACAAGAAGAATCATTATATAGTAATTCAAACTCCTCGGGAAATGAAGTGGTGGTGAGTCACTCAGACTATAATACCAATTTACAGAAGATGGACTATTTCTTGATAACAATAAAAAAAATTACAGCTTGACAGCTGCTACTTTAAAGAATTTATAAGGTTAGGGATTGTGTCCAAGGGGTTACGTATGTTGTGTTACCTAATGGTCCTGGTAGCTAATTCTTTGCTGCACAAGGGGTTATTAGAGCTCTTGGAGTACATGCAGCTTGTTATTAAACAATGATTTATTGCTCATGGATCATATTAAAGAGGCTACTGTTTTGGATAAACTGATAGTGGATGATGCTATGCATTTGAATAATGTTTTTGAGTACAATAGGGTGTTCAAAAGTATAGAACACCAGATTAACATTATCAGGGAAAGGAAAATAAAAATACTGATCATGATAGATTGCAGTATAGGAATGCTACGGCCTATCCTGAACCTCCTAAATCTCAAGGTTGGGGAGGGGGTTTAATAATCTAGACAATGGCAATTCTGCTAATGTGAAAATGGTTTTGGTGAGAATGAGACCAATTACCTGGCATTTTTAGAAGAAGAGGATTTTTTTCCTTTGAGGAGGTCGGAGAGATTGAGGGAACACTACAACAGGAATGGGTATCCTCATAAAAACATGACCACTTACAGAGGCCAGGGCAATTACAGGCCCCAGCAGAGGAGGGGGGGGATGGAGAGAGGAAATGAAAGCCTATGACACACACTTTGTTTTTATTTTTCTATTTCTGTTACATTCTTAATGTTCTCTATTATGTAACATCTCTTATTTACTACTATTATCATTAATGTAAATTCATGAGGAGATTTTCTCCCCGAGCCTCCACTGAAAACGGGTTGCAATGACCCAGTGGACTCTCCTGGTCAACAAATGCAAATAAATAAATAAATAAATAAACACATTCTCCAGAACTCCTCCGGTGACTTCAATGTGTTTAATTTTTCATCACCATGCATTGAAGTGACAGATTGTGATTTATTAGCCAGGGGCACAACTTTTTTGCCTGTTAGTAACTTTAGTATGGTCAACACTTTAGTAGATTTAAAACCATTTGTGAGGAGATTGAATCTGAATTTTTACTTTCAGTCAGTGGATTTTATGGGTGATCCCCTACATATATCAAGTACCTTTAACCCTCCGCTGCACCCCTCCCTACATATTTTTGAAAGGGTTTGTGAGGCTGACATGAGGAATATCCCTAAGCAGAAACCTCTATTAAATCTGAGTGACGCTGAAGTGGTGAGTCTTGAGAAGCTTAGAAACAATCCTGATATGAGAATAATTAAACCTAATAAAGGTGGGGGGATGGTTGTGATGGATGTGGCTGATTATAACAATAGAATGAAAGATATGTTAAATAGTATGCAATATAAGAAAATCTCATTAAATGAGCTGAATGGTTTATAATGTAAGGTTAAAGACCAGCTGAATGATATGTTCATTGAGGGGTCCCTTACAATAGATGAGTTCGATTACATGTCAGTCACCCATCCAAAAATCTCTACTATGTTTGGCTTGCCCAAGATTCACAAGAGCCTTTTGGACCCACCTATGTGACCTATTGTGGATGGTCAGGGGTCTATTACATACCCAATAGCGAAATTTGTGGACATCAAATTAAAATCATTGTTGGAGGATGAGAGGTTTATGTGTAAAGACTCCTGGGACATTCTGGATAGGATTAATAATTGAGTTATATTAAATCAGGGCTGTTCATCACTGTAGATGTGAAGGACCTCTACATGGCAGTACCCGATGATATAGGATTGGAATGGGTATGTGAGTATCTGTTTTCTAAAGGCGTACCCCAGGATAGGATTAATGTTTATGAGCAGCTCATTGAACTTGTTTTAAAGAATAAGTACATTTTATTTGATAAGGATTTTTACCTTCAAATGAATGGGGTGGCTATGGGTTCACCGTTTGGGGGTATTTTTGCGAACATTGTTATGATTGAATGTGAAAAGAAATTTTTATTTGACTCATGGTTTGTTACCTATTGTAAGGAGTATATCCATTCTGGATGATATTTTTATTTTATGAGATGGCCCCTTTGATTTAATTTCTGATTTTGTGACTTACATCAATGAGTTCACCTCATTCTTGAGGTTTACACACATGATAGGGAGGAATGAAATCCCCATACTTAAATGAGAGATTAATTAAAGATACTAGCTCTCGGTCCTTTATTGCTAAAATATTCAGAAAGGAGACCTACTCAAACATCTTCCTGCACTTCAGTAGCTCACATCCATTCAAACAGAAAAAGGCGGCCATCAAGGGGCAATTTGTGAGAGCAGCACGTATAGTGTCCCTTTTTGAATCCTTTCTGAAGGAGTGTGATGTGTTGAAGACTATGTTTTTGAGGAGAGGTTATCCCCCTACTTCAATTCAGGAAATAATGTTGGAGGTAATTAATAAGAGGGAACAGGGTAATTTCAAAGCTATATTATCTAGGGTTGGGGACGGCATAATGAATGACCATTCTAAAATGGTGGATTCAGGCACCGAGGCTCTAGTGACAACATCTAGTGTCAATGGTGGTGGAGGGCCTGATGTGAGTACTGATAATAATTTCAGATCAGCTCTTGTTACCACCTTTAGTGCTGACAGTCGACACATTGTAGATATTCTGTTTAAGAACTGGGTCATTTTATCATCCTGTGATGAAGTGAGGAAATGTATTACTACCGCCCCAGTTATTGTTTACAGGAAGGGTAGATGCCTGAAGAATTTACTTTGGAACCCCACAGGTGATTCAAGAGAGGGATCTATGAGAAAAAGTGGGACGTGCAACCAGTGTGGATGTATTATGGAAGACTCATCGGTCACCATTAATGGGCAGGTTATTAAATTAAGGGCAAGTTTTCATGTCAGTCAGAGAGGGTGCTATACTGCACTATTTGTTTGCAATGTCCCTGTTTTTATGTAGGAAAAACTGAGAGAAAGCTCAAGAACCGGATTTATGAGCATGTGAGAGATATTAGGTTGAAAAATAAAACAAATGCCCTAGCAAGACATTGCATTGAATATGGGGGACTATTCATTTAAATTTGCCATAATTTATACGTTGAACAGGAATCTGAGGAGGGACGTCAATGGCCTCTCCTACTTGAGAGTTTGGAAGCACTCTGGCAGCTAAGAATGAATGCAATGTTTGAATGATATGTTTTCTCTGGCCTGTTTTTGAAATTAAGGGCACTAGAGAGGTGATGACCCCTCTTCTGTTTTTTGCATTCATAAGGATATACATATTTGTGTTTTTTATATGTACATGCTTCTATTTATATGTACATATATATTTTTTATATTTTTCGGGTTTTAAAAGTTTTTGTTGTATATTTGCATTATACTTATCAAATTTGTATTTCTATTTTTCTCAGTGTACATTTTATGTTTGAAGCAGATGTGCATATATTCTTATTAGGTATATTTATTATTTCATAAAATGTGATTTTTTATGTAACAGGATGTTTTTTATCAATGATGATTATTATTAGTATTGTCCTGACAAATAAGGTTGTAGGTAAATGTATTGAAGTGCTTTTGTGGGTCAATTTAATGATGGTTTGCTAATTGTTGTTAATTGGGATGGGGTTATATTTTGGTGGTTCCTGTTCTGTTTTTTATCTTGATAAAGTCTCTGATCTGACAGAGATGAAATGGTTGTGTTTTATATGCTTATAAAAGTGTCTTTGGTGAATTCATCCAGTTTTGGCAAATTCTTAAGTGGCTTTGTACCTCCTGTTGGCTCTTGGATTCGGGGTCTGTTGGACATGTATGCTTTATACATTACATGTGTCTCTGGATGATTCAGGGTACAGTTCAGCAGTAATGATTTCTAATATGGCCAATGGTAAAAGTTAAATAAATTCTCATATATACTGTTTAAGGTATGTGTATGATATTCTCCTCTTCCTACTTATGATACAGGGGTGCCAGTTTATATTTAGGGCTGGGGTAGGAAGAAAATGGTTTCCCTGTAGTAGAGGAAGTTATTTGGAAGTGTAATTTGCATGCTGTTATATAGCCTGACCTTACAAGATGTGTGTGTGTGTGTGTGTGTGTGTGTGTGTGTGTGTGTGTGTGTGTGTGTGTGTGTGTGTGTGTGTGTGTGTGTGTGTGTGTGTGTGTGTGTGTGTGTGTATGTGTGTGTGTGTGTGTGAAGGCGTGGGAGATACATGGGTAAGCTGGGAAATGAATATTGATTTTCGTTTGTTTTTTTTTTCATTTGTAGCTATCTACAGTACATTGTCCAGGTAGAGTCTTATGAATATACACATTTCTATTCATAGAGTCCTCTGGAAACCAAATTTCAGACGGTAATTATTTATAGTACTGTTTTTTTGTATTTTTTCATTGATTGACTGTGCATGTGTCTGTGTAGAAATGTCATGCCTCCAACAAACAGTGTCATTTATATTGTAAATTTTGAAAAATCTTGGCAAAGTGTGTAAATGCACTATTGGAATGATGACGTCATTGTATGGAATACATGACAGTACGAGACATTTTGTGAAGAAACAGTAGTGACATTACGGGTGCATATGTGGGTGTCTGCCTGGTTCCTCTGCCTTAATTTGATAGCAAAGTAAAGTGTGTGTGTGCAGAAGGGGAGGAGCTCTGAATGTATGCTGTAATGATCTGGGAGGGGTATAAAGTATAACTGAGCTACTTTGCATACATGTCTCAAAAAGTATTGCCATCTCCTCTTGCTATGAATACAGGTAAAAAAAGTTGCTAGATAATTCACATTCTGTGACATATGGAAAGATAGGACACTGATTTGGGCAAATAACATAGCTAGAAAACAGAATGGATATGGAAAAGAGATTTGGTCATATTTGGGTAAGTGTAAAGATATTATCTGTTGCTCCCAGGGATTGATGGCTCTGTATGTTTCAATGATATAGGTAGGGGGAGTGTTGGCACCTATTTTGGGGCAACACGAGGATCCCAAAGGTCTAATGTGAGGGACAAAAATAGTTAAGAAGATTTAAAATAAGATTTTGGAAAGAATAGTGTATAGAAATGCAAGTAGGACAGCAAGCGTGACTAGTAGATGGAGAAAGATTGACTAGACTGTAATAGTTATAAGGTGGTTGGCATGGAATTCTATAACATTAGAAGAGAAAGGTGTTGCAATTTTGTTACAAAAGTCTTTGTATTGTTAAGTAGAGATTAAAAGGGGAGCAGAATAGGAAGGCAAGTCATTAGGAAATGTAGGATAGAAGCACATTGTTGATAAGGATTACTTTTTTTAATAGTCATAATGGGGCTACCATAAAGCATCTGCTGAATTTCTATGAGGACATAAATTGTATCATTTATCAGGCAGACATAAGACCCATTTGGAGGGGGTGGATTTTAATATAACATCAGAGGATGAATGTCATTCAGTAAAAAAGGAGTATCATTTAAATGATGTTTGAAAAAAGAATTGGAGAAACATCATATGTAGGAAGCACAAACAGTTAAGAAAGTAGAATACGTGGCTTTTCTTTCATTAGAGTTAGAGTAATACAGGCAAACTAAATTAATTATCTATTTGTAGGCAATGGCCATGTCAGGACATTTCAGAAATTAAGATACATGAAATATGCCTATCAGATCATGCTCAGTTGAAGGCTCAGTCTGGACAGACCTTAAGCTTAGTGGAACCATAGTCCCACTATACTTTATAGCCCTTTGTGTTCCTATGTCTTCCAGTGAACTCTTAAGCTGCTGACCTTTACTTTATAGATGACTTGCTCACCTCACTACCCTATTACCAGGAACCCCTTTTATACAATTCCTAATGATCTGATTGACTGATAGTTGTAACTTTTCAGTATGTCATATGTAACAAAATGACACTAGTTCAAACAGCGGCAAAAAGTGTAACATCTTGAAATGAATGCCACTACAGTACTTCATTATGGCTGGGACTTTTTTCACTAATATAACCTTGACAGAAGGACAGTTTAATTCTGCTATAAGCTTTTCTTATTATACCACTGAGTCTGAAAGATTCTTCAAATGAAAAGATAACAATTAAACAGTACTGGCTTGGGATCAAAGATATACTTCTGAAAATTACATTGATGGCAACAACATAATGGAATCCATGAAGTCAATCTGAAAAAAAAAATGTTATTAAAGCAAAGTTTAAATTAAATACACTGACATAACTATCTGCAGTAATTCTGACAGAAGTCAAAGGAACAGCAGCTGTTGTTCCAGGTGTGGTGCCTTATTCTTTGGGATTCAGAAGTCAAAGGAACAACAATGCACACACAGTCCTAACAGGACACAATGCATCACATAATCTATATCTGTACTCCAAAAGTAAGCGTAATCTAAAACATAATTCCTATCAGTAAGCTACATGAAAATATCTATACTGTCCCATCCTATACCAACTGTGAACCAAAAATATTTACTTGTAGCAGATGACAAATTGTGCATAGTTATTTGCAGGAAATCAGTTAACTGAGATTGTCTGATTATCTCAAAGAGGTTATGTACTGCTTTGTTGATTCCATTAGAAAGTGGATCCATGTAACCATTTCTTCTGTTTAGTTTTAACAGTAGAAGGTCATGGATTAAGGTGAAGAAATTCCAGAATTAACTGTAAAAGAACATCTGCTAATGAAGAATTACTTCACTAAATATAAATCTATTAATCTTTATTTTTTCTTATTCCTCATACACGTTCCATATTTGAAGTACTGAAGTGAATTGCTTGTTTGTAAATTAAAAATATTTACATGAAACATGGGAAACAGCTTACACTCTATATACACACAAAGGGCTAGATTCAGAAAACATTATTGCATTGTGCTAAGCAAATGTGTACAATGAGTGGTCACATGTAAGTTTTGCAGAATTCAGAAACCACAGCTACTCAACGTGGCTAGACCAAATAATGTGGTCAACCATTGTTTATGCTCATGGCCTTGTAATGAAACATGGTGTATAACAATGGTAGAAGCAAGATGTTGGAGAGATTTGGAAATGTCTAAATGCTGTGCAGTGATGCTCCATTCACTTTTGATTTGACCTTGGCTATATGCCAATGTCCAGATGGACTACACATGCACATATGCTGGCGAATACCCATTGTAAATGTGTTTCTACAGACGACATTTATTGCAACTGCTTTGCCTGATGGTGTATGAAGGGCTTAAAATGATTTCTTGCTCCTTACAACACCAACATTGTGTACCTGTACCATGTGGACAAAGAAACATGCAATAAATAATGGAAATGTCTTGGTCTCGTCTACAACCCTGTGGGATTTGTGGAGCATCTACCACAGTGGATAAAAAGGTATGTGTGGCTTTATATCTATAAGGTACATGGACCCTTCAGCCACCTACAGTGAGTACAAATATAACAGTATGCTATTTTTATTTCTATAGCCCCTGCAGAGATCAAAAGGAATAGGCAGATACACAGGAGCAGACAGGACAACCTAAGAGAGCACTGTGGTGAGTACTTATGTTGTGATTAAAATGTCTGACTCTTAATAGTAACAGTAGTGCACATTACATATTGATGTATAATGTAATTGAACTTGTGCTGAATCTGTCAGTACTGGCATAGATCAAAGTTATTATTATGACTGCACCAGTAGCATAGCGAGGGAGGGGCAAGAGGGCCAACCGCCCTAAGTGCAAAGTGTTGGGGGTGGTGCAATCATCCAATCCTAATCACTCTTTAATATTTTAGTATAGTGAGAATTGTCATTACATATTTAACAACCTTTACAGTTGTATACACTGTGATAGAGGATGACCATGTTTCATACCTTAAAGTGCCAATGCAACCATAAAAATATAGTACTTATAGTCACAGTTTTTCACAGTTTGCCATCCATCTCTCAAATATCCATCACTGAGCAGAAGCTGAAAAAAGCAAGAACCGTTTTGGGTTTTGGGTATCATTTCTCTGCCATTTTTCCTGAGATCTTTCAAGGTAAAGGATTTCTAAAAGATAGTATTGCATTTGCCGTCAAATCTGAGTGCTGTACTACTCCACGTGTGGCCTACACTGTGGCAACTGCTTGATACAGGGTGTATATTACGTTATCGAACTTTTAAAAGTTTGAGCGTCATATGGTCGACACCATATGATCGAACTCTTAAAAGTTGGAACGTTTCAATGGAGATCTCCATACAGTGCGGAATGGGAAGATTTTTCTTTCCTGCACTGTAGTGTGATCTCAGAGTTGATATATTTAATGAAAGGGGGGTTTGGACAGCGCAGCCCCCCACATGGGGGGTGCTAGGGGGGCTTGTCCCCATGCTTAAAATAGTCAGGTAGGTTTTTTCTGTTGTTTATTTTTTTTTTTAGCTTTTCGAACTTTTAAAAGTTTGATCATATGGCTTCGACCATATGACATTCGAACTTTTAAAAGTTCAATAACGTAATATATACCCCTTGATACATTGTAGCAAACAGTTTGCTACAGTTTTAAAAGAAGATTTTTTTTTTAACTAAAACCTGAGCATTGTAATGGTCTGTGCAGGCAAAATATAAACTGCAGCAGCTGTTTGCTACATTTGTAATAAACACCAAACAGTTTGCTACAGTTTAAAAGAAGAATTTTTTTAACTAAAACTTGAGTGCTGAAGTGCTCAGTGAAGACAGGTATAAACTGTAGCAAGTGTTTGCTACATTTGTAAAAAACAGTTTGCTACTGTTTAAAAATATATTTTTTTAATAAAATATGTTAAAGGACAGTTGGAGACAGGGCAGCAGAATAGGAACTGAATAGCTGGTGCTGGAGGAGACACTGCATCATGCATTTGGCCCCCTGTTTGGTGTGCCAGTAGAAGAAATATCTGTTCTTTTTTTTTTTTTTTCCTGGCAGGGGGTGCATAGAACTGTAATAAGCTGATCACCTATGGCTTATTAAAGTGAGACACATTTTATATTTACTCTTCACTTGAAGAGCTGAGGGGGTAGGGCATTAGTTCATAGCACTGGCCCAGGGTAGTAATTGAAGTAGCTATGCTTCTGGACTGCACAATGTTAGGAATGTTTTTTCACACCACCTCTCAAGTAGGTGAACAAGTGGGCCTTCATGTTAAGTGTCTTTGTTCTCACATTGATTTAGGTGTCAGTGGGTTAACCCCCCCCTCCCAAGTTGTGATCATGAAAACATTTCTTCTTAGATTTTTCTGTATATAAGTAACACTGCAGCAGTACACTATGCATATATGTCAGATCCTCATTTTTAGTTTGATGGACATTTCACAAGTTACAGTAGGACTGGCTTTCCTTTGCATATCACCAGTTTTTGAAATATGTATGTCTGAGCAGCACAATTCCTTTATATATGTAGACTATTCTCAGACATCAAAGTGTGTCTCTGGACACAGGGACATGTTGGTCTGACTTAATAGTCAAACAAATCACCTCCGGCCAATGATGCTGAGCAGGGTGGGTGGAGTGGGAATGTGCATCTCACTACTATGTTAAAAACAGAATCAATTAAAAAGACATGGACAGCAATGGGATAGGGGGATTTGCATTCTTTGAAATATGACCATATAAAAGGTTATTGAGGTCACACAGAAGACAGGGATATGGATGTTGCCATGTATAACAACTGCTGCAGCTTCTGATGTGAATCTCATACACATTAAGCTTTAGAAGGGGATTGGAGCATAGAACAATATGTGACATTATATGAAATTCTGAAAATGGTAGATCCTGCAAAGCTAACTGCAAGAACACACTGGAGAGATGTAGGAGAAGTAAAAAATGAAGTGGCTTGCATTCAAATTGGGGTCTATATCATGATATCAAATGATAAAAAGAGTGACCGCTCTTTTATCAAACACTAAAAGTCGAAAGCACTGAATGCCAATCATATGGAGCAGCGATTTTTTTTCCCCATGGAAAAAAAACGCTGGGTCGTTTCCTCCACTGTGGTGCGATCTCAGAGTTGATATATTTAAGTAGGGTGTGTGTGGAAGGCACAACCCCCCAAATGGGGATATGGGGGGTGAAGCCCCCACTATATTCTGTTTGGATTTGTTTTATTTATTTATTTATTTTTTGCGTAGCAGCGATTTATTTCCCTGGGGAAAAAATCGCTGTTCCGTGTGTTCGACATTTACTGCTTTCAGTTTTTAGTGTTTGATAAAAGAGTATTCACTCTTTTTATCATTTGATGTCATGATATAGACCCTTCAGATTGAAGAAGAGAAAGGAAAAATGGTCGCTCATTAAAAGGTGATGCAGATAAGAAATATATCAGAAGAGATAATCTTGCTAGCTTCTAGGAAAAGTTGTACAGTCAGCTTTCTTATAACGTTTTCATATATATATATATATATATATATATATATATATATATATATATATATATATATATATATATATATATATATATATATATATATATGTATATATCCCCAACACAATCACCCACACATGCACACA
>NC_056732.1:801147553-801185053 GCF_019279795.1 Protopterus annectens | reverse complement strand
GTAATTACAAAACTAAAGAAGGGCTGAGGAAGAGATGGTGCAGGAGTCCCTGTTCCACAGAGCCTCAAAAAAATTCCACTGCCACATGGTGGTGCAGCAGAAGACCCCTGATGCTGAAGGGGTAGGGCCCTGTGGTGGTGTAGTGGACAGCAACAACTAGGAGAGAGTGTCTTCAACACATTGAAGAGAGGATTTAACAGGCTGACTCCATCTGTCAGCTACCTGCTCAGATAAAGTGTTGTATGAGTGCTGTATTATGCATTAGATAACCTGTTGTATGAATGCTAATATTATGCTTTCAGATAACTTGTAGGAGTGTTGTATTAGGCATTTGTTTAGTTAGGGTGAGCAGAAAGATTTTTTTGAGGTGAGCCCATTAGTAGCAGTGTGTGTTTTCATCAGAATATAATTACTGGTTTGAGTGCCTAATGTGCAACAGCACTGATTCCTTTCTGCAGGTAGATTTGTCCAATATTCAAGTTTTTTGCAACCATGCATTTAATTAAATTTAAGCCCTTGTGGTACAGGAAGGCTTGCTACCCAAGTAAAGAAAAAAAAGCACATGCTTTGTGATTTCGTTATTTCCTGGGGGTGGGAGGTACCAATATTTCATTGTTACATGTTTTGGTATTTAGCTGGGGGACAGGTAGTGTGCTTTCATAGTTATTGGTTAATATTTTAAAAGTTGATATTATGTGTTGTCAGCCTTTCATGAGAAGATTATCCCTGGGATTCAGTAAACTCTCTGCAAGCATCGCATGAAGCTTACATGGAGTTTACATGAGTGAGCAGTGATGTACAATGAGCAGCACCGCTCACTGAATATTCATGCCGCTCACCACATTTAAATGTTAATAAGTATACTTTCAAAGCTAGCAACAGTGTTGCTAGCCAGGAAACCATGTAAGCCAACACGCATAATAATCATATTTAAGACAGAACCCAGAAGGCTCGCTGTTTGTGCGGAATGCCACAATGATTATCAGGGCTTAACAGATAATAGTTTTCATAGATCTCAATCTCTTAGCGCAAGAAATCTGGAGAAAGCACAACATAATGGAAGGTCAATGACCCAGAAATAGGGACAGATTTGACATATTTGCTCCTTTAGATTTAGAACTGTGCTAGAATAACAAAGGGGTTGTGTGCAGATATATTTTCTGAAGGATTTGAAGCCTGAAACTCAAATGTGTGTAATTATTGCATGACTTCAGTCTTGATATCATCCCAGTGATATAGCAGAAAACCCTAGATTTTATAAGGAACCAAAAGATATGTAAGGCAAACATCTGGAAATTATGTGAAAATCTGGACAGTTGAGAGGTATGATAGTAATGTATATGGTCCAAACACAGTACAAGACAGTGAATACAGTGCAGGATATTAAAGCCCAATCCTGACATTCCATACCGAAGTTGTGTAAATGATCTGTAAGGGTTAATGGACAGCCTTATAAAATAAACACTCAGGGGAAGTGTGTGTATTGAATAGGGACACACATATATGAATTGTAGGAATGAACACAGGGAAAGAGGACTAGTGAAACGACCTAATGTACAGCAGATGAGGGCATATCACTGGAAGACAGTTGTAGCAGCAACACCGATCACATATCAGTATGGTGCAGTATGGACTGCCCAGTGAAAATGTATGTAAAGTTACTGTCCCACAAGGTGACATAACAATGGGGAAGATATCTGTGTGAGATAAGCATCTGCACATGAACAATGCAGACGCCATCTACCAGAGATGTGATATACAATTGGGATAGGGTGCATATTGTGAAGTTGTGCAAACTGATATGCCTGATTATGAGTGTAATCTGAGCA
Source organism: Protopterus annectens (assembly GCF_019279795.1). Lineage (NCBI taxonomy): Eukaryota > Metazoa > Chordata > Ceratodontiformes > Protopteridae > Protopterus > Protopterus annectens. The sequence continues at coordinate 801,183,224 of NC_056732.1, read as the reverse complement.
GATGTCTATAGCAAGTGGGAAACAGGTAAAGGCGCATGGACAACATTAAAAGATGCAAACACAATCATGGACAATATCAGAATAATACCACCAGTAATCCCATGTCTCTGACATAACATCGATGTTTCTGCACAAACACACTTGTACAAGTATTATGACATGTCTGCACTGTATGACGGTAATCATGCACACTGTACAGGCACTCTAATATCTGCTGGATGTGTTAGGAGGGATCCTGCTATACCTGTTTGTGAAATTATGATCAATGCAGGCAAGTTGACTGGTGTGCATGGGGGATATATATGGCACAATCCACACTGCTATGAATGTTATCCATGACAGTAACATTGTCAAATAGTTATGTATGTACTGTGTTGGGAGGGAGGCCAAATGGTTAAGGTGTTTACCTTACAAATACAAGGTGCAAGGTTTGAGTCTCACAAGGGATAATTGGCTAGGCTTAAAATGGCTTGCAAGGGCAGTTAGCTTAGTACTAATCTATGAACCTATGCGTGTGTCACAAGAACTGGTAGATCACATGCATCTGATGTAACATACTCATTTGTTGTGTTACATACAAGGAAGTAGTCAGCACTGTGATCACATGCTGGTGGATGTTCCACTTACCATCTACCCCAGGACACAGGTCACATATGTGTTTATCTGATTATAGGGTGTGATATCTACATTGTACTTGGGCTGTGTGTTTGTTTTCCTGACATAACAAGCCTCACCATGTTTTTGTGTCATTGCAGGTGTTGTCTTGACTGTGGCAGCAATCATTGGTGTGGGTTGATACTGTCTGTATTATACTAATATCACAGATGGAGTCAATGACTGCCCACAATCTGTAGTCCTTCAGACAATTATTTGGACATGTGTATGTCATCTATTATGTCTGTCACTTAAATAATGGAAATGAAAGGGTCTAGCAGAGAGACCTGATCACTGGACCTGAGATATGTTACTTTGCACATTTCAACATACTTAGTTGCCTCATATGTAATACAGTGGTCTACCCACTTGGTGATATAGGTGTGCATGACCACGTCTGACAGTGTTGAGTGAATACTTCACTGTGGATTTGTGTCAAATGCCTTTGGTTTGTCAAGTTCAAAAGAATGATAGTGTTGTCAATCATGCCCCTCATGACCTCTTTGAGGACATCTATCAGATTTAACAGCCATGATGTACCATTAACAACTCTCACAGCCAGGATATTGCTAGTGTCCTTTTAGAAAATGTCTACCTCAGAGATGAGGAGAGTCAGAATGTGTATATACATGCGTGCATCTGGTGCTGTCCCCCCAAACACAGACTGATGCATGTTGATGTACACCCTTCTACAGGAACAAAGTCTGTGTGGAGGCTTTGTTGAAGTGTGTAGTCAACCATGTCAGGAAGGTGTATGTGATGTGTGACATGATAAGGGATCTGTGATGTTATCACAGCCCATTGATTCTGTGTGATAGGCCTGGATGAAGGTAAGACAGTGCATACTGGCTATCTTGATCTGGCCTAGGGTTTGCACACAATCCCCCATGTAGGGATCATTGAGAAACTCTCCCAGCTGGGAATTAAACCTTCCATCACTAGATGGGCAACCAAATGGCTCACTGACAGAACATTACTGTGAAAGTTGGTCAATCAACCTGTACTAGTAGAGCTGTCACAATTGGCTTACCCCAGGGAACTGTGCTTGGCTCTTTACTGTTTGGAATCTATTTCTTGACAGGTCAGGCTAAAGTATACTTCTTTTGGCTTACTGCTTTTGCTGATTCTAGCATACTGGGTGCAATCATAGAGTCCACCTATAATGATAACATACTAGTGAATGACACAGACAAATGATAGGTAGCAAAGTGACACAGTCTACAAATTAATGCAAGAACATGTCTTTATATTGTCCTTCTGCTAAGTGAAATTCTCTGCTCATTACAGCATTGACAACAGTCTCACTATGCTGAAACCCAGTGATGCAAGGACTGGGAACACATGTACGTAGCAATCTGAACTTCGGCCACCAAGTATCCACATTGGTATTGAAAGCCTATGTTGTGCGCATCATAAGTCACACCATCATATTCAGATCTGAGGATTATATTACAACACTATATTCGAACCTCATCAGAACACAAATATAGAGTATAATCCTTTCTTCTGCACATACCTCACCAGACACATGCAGCAGCTGGGAGACCACAAGGGTTTCTCACCAAGAAAACATGAGCCTACAAACCATGTCATGATGTATGTGGATAGACTGAAAGCCATGTCACTGTAATCTGTATCATATAGGATTATGTGACTTCTGGCTGGCCTCCAGGCAAGTCTTTGACCCTGCCCTGGTGAGAATAGTGCACATCCATAAGTCAGATTTAGCTGATGACATCAGCAGTGTCTGGTGAGGAGAATATGACAATAACAGTGTTCCACATGCTGGTGTAAAAGACTCTTTCTAATGGCAAGCAAGTGCACACACACACACACACACACACACACACACACACACACACACACACACACACACACACACACACACACACACACACACACACACCTCCCTCCAGTTGACTGCAGTGAGAATAGAACCGCTACATATCTAAATAGACAGACTACAGAACTCTGTATTTAAGCAAAGCACCACAGCTCAAGTGTAGCTTGCAGTGGCTCATGTGGCACTTTATGGCTGATGACATCATCAGGGTCTGGTGAGAAGAATATGACAGTAACAGTGTCCCACATAATGGTGTAAAAGGCTCTCTCTAATATCAAGCAAGTGTGCACACACACACACACACACACACACACACACACACACACACACACACACACACACACACACACATACACACACACACACACACACACACACACACACACACACACACACACACACACACACACACACACCTATTTACTGCAATGAAAATTGAACCTTTACCTAAGTACACTGGCTACAGAACTCAGCAATTTACACAAGTGCCATAGCACAAGTCTGATGTTTACAAGGCTGCAGGCCAACTTATAGTGGATGACATCAGTGCTATATGTAGGAGAGACGATGTTGGGAAGCTTGCATGAAAATAATGTGTAGGCATGTCCAAGTATCAAATTCTGTTAGTCCATGGTATTAGAGCAGTAACTGTAAGATACACACTTCTACTCTTCTGGCTAGACACACAAACATGCACACACACACATACACACACACACACACACACACACACACACACACACACACACACACGCACACACACACATATTTGACTGCAGTGAGAACAGAACACCTACCCAAGTACACAGACATTAAAACTCAGTAATTTATGAAAGCACCATAGCACAAGACTAACTTTTACAAGGCTGCAGGCCAACCTATAGTGGATGACATCAGCACTGGCTTTAGGAGAGAAGGTGTTGGTAGGCCTGCATGAAATGGATGTGTAGGCATGTGCAAGTATCAATATTCTGTCAATCCATGGTATTGGAGTGGTAGTTGTAGGATACACACTTCTGCTCTTCTGGCTATACACATGCACACACACACACACACACACACACACACACACACACACACACACACACACACACACACACACACACACACACACACACACACACACACACACACACACACACACACACACACACACACACACACACACACACACACACACACACACACACACACACACACAGTTGACTGCAGAGAGAACAGAATCCCCAACCTCTTTAAGTACACAGACTACAGAACTCAGTAATTTATGCAATCAGCACAACACAAGTCTGTTTTTTACAAGGCTGCAGAACAACTTATAGTGCATGACATCAGCACTGGATGTAGACGAGAAGACAACGGGGGTCCTGCAAAAGTTTATAGCTTCATAGGTTCCAAGGAGGTTACTAGGCTAATTGCCCCAGAGTTTTTATAAACCTAGCCATGTAAAAACCCAGTTATCCTTATTGAGCATAGTCAAATGTTCATTGTTTTTCAGATCAATTTTGTGATCAGCACTAAATGGTCCTGTCCATGAGGGGCATAGGAACCATCCTGGGGTGAATTTATAATCACCCATCTAGTTGTCAAATTTGGGCTTGAATAGGATCATTGAGGAGCTCTGCTTCACATGCAGTGGGAGTTTAATACAGAGGAGCCGCAATGACTGGGAGATATAACTGTCTCTCCAGCATGGTCTGTTTATGTCAAAGGCTAGTTTGAGATTCCTGGTGCAAGTTATTTTTGTCCCATATTATTTGCAGATGTCCAGCATTTACATTATGGTATGGTCCTAGATGGCTCTGTAGGCCAGGACCAAGTCACCTGTCAGCAGCCTGTATGATACTGAGTATAGTGACAGGGCTTTTAGCCTTTACATGTATGTCATGTTTTGGAGGCCCTGGATTCTCTTGGTCAGAAACCTCTGTGGTCTTTCTAGTTGCTGTAGGTGTCTGTTGAGGTACATAGAGAAGGGAAGCATTGTACTCAATTAGTGGTCTGATAAGGGCTGAGTACAGTGGAGGTATGACATCCCTGGCCTTGGACATGATGCCCTTAGTTATGAGGTAGGCAATGTAGAATTTGTTGCTTACCGATATGGATACAAAGTGATTGAAGTTTAGATTGCTATCAAACTGTGTTTCCAAGTCTCACACCACTGAGTCTGAAATTAGAGGAGTGCTATGTATAAGATAATTAACAGGGCTACTTTTTTGCCAAAGGAGACAATGAGGCATTTTCTTGTGTTAAGTTTCAGTCCATGAGTTTTGTAGCAATCATTTGTCTGTGTTGGACTCAGGCCTTTCTGTAATATGTTAACATCATTGAGGGACTCTAAATGATTGTGCCCAGTTGATAGTCCTCTGCAAACTTGGTAAGCCACAGGCCATCTACCTTCACCTGGACTTTAGCAAAATAGTTTCCAAACAGTAGAGGGCCCAGCACAAGGATCTGTCTGCTGTTAACTGGTCTACTGGTTGAGGTGGACTCCCCAACATTGACAGTGTGCATTCTGTCAGTGAGCCATTTGGCGACCCATCTAGTAATCTATGGGTCAATCCCCAGATGTGAGAGTTTATCTATGATACCTGAATGGGGGATTGTGTCAAAGGGCTTGGCTAAATCAAGATAGGTGGTATGTCCTGTTTTCTCTCATCCAGGGCTTTGGTGACATTATCAAAGAAGTACACTAGGTTTAATAAGCAAGATCTAACCTTGACAAAACCAGTTTACCATCAAAATGTTGAGCACACATTAATGAATGTGCATATTATTGACACCATTAAGCAAAACCCATAATGCCGGTGTTTCAAAATGCCACAAAAACACCAAACATTGACATTTCTGACCGCTCTACACCTAAAAACAAATGATAACATGGTTCAAAAAGGGGGTAAGATTTTGCCATTCGGAAGATCGGTGTTCAGGATTTTTAACAGTAACAGGTCAGAGTTCGCATTTGCATTGTCTCACCAGACATTTTGATGGCAAACTTATAGGTTGGGTCAAAAGTGTTAAAGGTCACCTATGTCCCTGTGGCTAAGGTCCATGATGAACCTTTCCAAAGTCTTATAGCCAAAGGTAAGCCAATGTAGTGCTGGATGACCATGCAATGATCAAAAAACCATAGCGGTTTTTAGATCATTATATGATCATCCATTACTAAGTGGGCTTACTTTTGGTTATTGGTCTCTTGGTTACTGACTTTCCCTAGCCTTGCAGATAAGGCTGGTTAGACATATGGGTCAATAGATGCCAGGGTCAATTGATGGATGTGTAGGCATGTTCAACTGTGAAGATAGCTGTAATTCTGCATGTTACCAGATTGATGTGCATTGCGTATCACACAACATTTGATATTAATTTATGTAGTGGAGTTTTTATATTTGTGAAAAGAACTACTGGAGACATGAGGGCTGCAATGCATGGGTGGGTGAGGCAACACATAGCTGCCTTGTAAATATATGACATATTATTCAGTTTGTTAAGTTCCCATATGTAATTTCATGGCATATAGAGTAAATGGACAGTAAACAGTAATACGTGCTAAATTTGGCTTTGCATAGTGCAGCAGCAAGCAGCGGGTTTGCATAACAGTTGGCAAAGTGTTTGTGCATGCGAGATGCACATTTCCATTATGTTCACTGTTTGCATGCAGTTAAGCAGTGTGCATTACTAAAAGTATTACAGTTAGTACCAAGTGTATGAAACACACCCCTGCTGCTTAGCTGTGTCTGTAGCAGTAGGTGTAAATGCACTGATGCATTTTTTTTTAGCCCAGATGATACTGGTTTTGAATACAGGTGTATCTAATGCTTTTAAATAAGTAGTGATAATGCAATGACATCAGTTATTTATATTACATGAGTTGCTGTGTTGCATAGTGCAGCAGGTTTAAGCAGCATTGTACATAGCTAACCTCAGCATTGTAGAACCACTCACCTTTGCTTGGCATTAGTGTGAGATGCCAAACTCTGAGCAAACAGAGAGGCCAAAAAGTGAAGGGATCCATTGCTTTTGTTGCTACTTATGTGTGTTGCATGTGATTCTATTTTTTTTTTACCAGATTATACATGTTAAAATGGAGTAATAGAAAAGTGATGAAATGGGGAGCAAGTAGGGGGAAGAACAAAGAGAAAGCAATACAGGAATGTGCAGGAGGGAGATAGTAAAGAACCATAGCTATCCATTTCTGCAACAGTAAAAACTGATAATGTATGCAAAATATTAGCTAAATTTGGACTGTCACATCCAGAGATAAGGGTGACAAAAACATAATGTATAGCCAAATGGACTGAATCAAGTGTGTCAAGAAGAAACATATGTGAAATAGAGAGCTATGTATGAGATTATATATATATATATATATATATATATATGTGTGTGTGTGTGTGTATATATATATATATATATATATATATATATATATATATATATATATACATTTTTTTTTTTTTTTTTTTGTAGGACAGGTGCCCAATTTGTTTTTACTTCAGTAAGACAGGAATGCTGGATAAGGGGCATAAGTATGTCTGGGTCAGGTAAGTTGGTAAGGTGAGTAAGCAGAGGCAAACAACCAGACAAACAAGACAAAAGACAGGGATAGTGAGGGGTACAGAATGTTGGGGGACACCATGTTCCTGGTTAGGGAGTGGACAAGCCAGGTTCATGCCCAACCAACTTGGAGACAGTGAGAATTGAGTCTTCACCCACTGCACTGTCTTCACTGTCCCTTTACTCTGCTGGTGGCTGGAGTGCTTGACATCTCCTATTACAGACCATGAGGGAGACCAGCCTCTCCATCCAGCATAGGCATACACCCATGGTGCAGTGTATGACTCTGTGCACCAACCCTGGCATCTTTTGGCGGGCGATGAAATCCCCATCTCTCCCAACTTGGCACCACTACCCCAACTGCCAGGGCAGTCATACCTGAAGGCACAGGTAGTGCAGGGGCAGCGGAGCAGTGGTGCCAGGTTGGGTCCAAGATGTGCTGGGCATTGGTGCTGTAGCTGGTGAAATGGATGCAGGCTGATCCACTGGAGCTAGCCTACCTTGCTGTGCTGTGTGGTACAGATGGTTGACATGGAGACATTTTGATGACACATAATAGAAAAAAAAAGAGAGACAAGGGTTGGGGTGAAAAAAAAGAGATAAAAGTACCATCATATGCGACATACAATGCATTAACACAATTATACAACAATTTTGTCTGAAGTAATCAATTTAAATATGCACCCTAAGAAATACATACTATAACTACAGACTGCTAACAGTAATCCTTGAAATGTGCATTTATTGCACATATGCATGTTCCAATAATACAGATTACGGTTAAGAGCAAGGCATCTGAGATACTTGTATAGAGTTTAATTTAATGTCAATATTATTAAATAAACTCAGTATTGTATAGTTGTGATTCAAGGTTTTTGAACCCACAGCCTCTGACTACAGTGTAATATTTGACCCTTAAAGTTGGTTTGTGTTACAGAGTAATGCATGCATACTTGCTTTTACAGTTAGGATATGCATAGTCAATTTGCTTCACCTGTATATATAAAAAAAAAAGAAACAGACATCTATAACTTTTAAGCTACAGTAGCACTTCTCTTGTGCTGTATACATACCATGTTCTTCTCTCCATTCAAGCAACATGCACCTGCCTATTGAACTCATGTTCTGCGTTAGCTCGGGAAATAACAGAAAAAAAAAACAGAAGAGCATGATGCATACCGGTCATCCCTATATTTAGCTTTCTTTTACAAGCACTCTCTTATGATCATACTTACACAGTTGTAAGAAATCTGAAGTTTCAAATTCACTCAACCAACAGTTGAGGGTAGCCCTTTTGCATCTTTGTAGGTCATTAAAATGATGCCTACACTGCTCTCCAGTGTGTGGGATTCCAGTAGCATTGAATACAGCCTGATACAAACTGTCCCATGCCTAGACTTGTACTGGGAGTTAGAATAGTCCCCCTCCAGAAGCCTTTGGCTGTGGCACTTTACCAGGAGTCCAATAAATATCCTGGCAAACACCTCTGCCCTAAACTGGGCAGCTTCCCCTCTAACACCAGAAATGTCTAATATCTGAACTAAAGCAATGATAATTGATGCTTTCCCACCAATTACCATTATCGCATTTACTGACAGTGCATAAACCTGAGCAATGATGTAAACCGTGTTTGAGCAATGTTAAGCAGAGCACAGTACTGGCAAGCGGGGAGAAAATAAATACTTGAAATTGGAAAATTAATTTTACACTTGGCCTTAGTTTGAGGTGTGTCTGGTGATGTAGCTTGGAAATATATATTGGAAATTGGGAGGTAACTTTTAGGTGAGTTAAGTTTGCAGGCATGTAGTAGGGGCATAAATGTCATGACCTAACACATTTGTTTTGGATTTATGCACTGGTAAAATTAATTTTAAGTGTGAGATTCAAACCTAATCATAAAGGACAAAACATTTTCTTCTACAGCATTGATCTTCCATCCACAGAAGAAGTACTGCTCAGACATAGGAGTCATTCATAAATATAAGTGACAGTTTGAGATGTTACACATGTGTGTTTGTGACATGACAAGGTTCTAGTATATAGATCCAGTCAGGTATGTGCCTTATGTAATTCTGAAGGCCATACAGGTCAAGACAGCAGACATACTTACAAAAATACAGTAGACAGCATACCTTCAGTCATACATCTGAAAATACAATAAGGGTGCCTTATCCCTCATACATATAATTCATATCAGCTCCACTATCTAAAGTGTTATAAGTGAGAATGAATATAATGAAAAGTGGAACAACAAGAAACATGCCTGAAATGTCCTTATTAGAACCCAGGTTCATGTATATGGCAGTGTACACATACACCTGTTGCCATGAGAATGTTGAAATATCACTTGTCTGTTTTTCATTTCATTCCTATGAACTTCAATGTCACAAGAGTAAAACAAATGTTGCACACCCTGTACTAGAAACTAGGACCATCTTTACTCCAGCCCTACACTTACACCTGCTTCCATAGGACTAGATACATGATATTTTCATAATTTCCTACTCATTCTTAATTCTCTGTGCTAACTGCCATGCAATGCTGCTTAGCATGTTTGTGTGGTGCCTAAACAAATTAATTGAATATTTCCATTTTCAATTATTGGCTATCTGAGTCCTTTCTGCAGAGTTGGGGAACCTTGCTAGCCACCAATTAACACCACTCAATGCCCCTAAGTGAAGTTGCATGATGGAAAGCAAAAATTGCACAATGTATTGTTTTTGACCTTTGCCCTTTTGCAGAAGCCTTGTCTGCAGGTGTTCTGCAGGTGTTCTGTCTGCCTCCTGGGTGGGTCACTACTCCAGGATTGTGCACTGCTAAGCTTCGCACAAATGAGATAAGCAGAGCCAAACTTGACAATCATTTTTCTCTGTTTCTCTTGTTTGTATTAAGCCACACATCATGCAAACACTCGCCAAAAATAAATAAATAAATAAATAAAAAGAAGCTGAAGAAAATCTATGACACTGCAAAAAGTTACTACACATGAAATATTTGTACATAGGTCTGGATTTGAACTCTCACTCCAATGAACCTTCAAAATACAGTAAGGGTGCCTTATCCCTCTGCCACACAAACACCTTTGCAGCAGGGAACTTAAATCATTTAGCATACAACCAACTGCAACATCATCTATAGTACTATGAGATGATATAACAGTTATTTCTCCATGTATTACTTTTGGATGTAGTGCACTCAGTGATCATACAACCATTTATGAGTGTTGCTTGCAAATATGAAGCTCTGTGTTACCTCTCTGTGATTGTTGCTCATTTTTGTCTTATCTGTCCAGTAATCTCAGGCATGCAGTCTGTAAGCCAATCTATATCATGGTTCTTAAAATGTGTGAGGATATTAAATGGAAATAATATAATATACAGTTGCCAAAAATGAAGGGGAGGTTAAATGTTAATGAACAGAACCTGTGAATTGTGTGCTGATTGTTTACATATCCAATCTCAACAAAATTATTTGTAACATTTTAAAGTCTAACCTGACACACTGCTGGATGTAGGGTAGTCTGCATTGCTGTTGTGTTGCCCTTTCCCTTCTAGTAATCATTCACAGTTGCAATCCAGTAAAAACAAAGACTAAGGCAGTGCCTGCACTATGTTTACAACTGATACACAGAGCCAAGTATTTGGGATTTAGCAATTCTAATGAGTTCACGACTGATTTGTATCTTCTGCATGCTGACAGCCCTGAATCTACACCATAAAATGGAAACTGCATAGCTAGGGAACCTGAAGGTGAGTAGACATGGTTATGTGGAGAATGTAGAAAATATGCTATTAATTTGTGATATATGTGCACAGAAGATCACTGTTCTTGAGAAAGTATGCTTGCATTTTTCAGCTATGTACTGCATATGCTGAAATGTCATTAAGAAAAATCTGTTCACTATATATCTATCTAACTATATATATGTGTGTGCGTGTGTGTGTGTGTGTGTGTGTGTGTGTGTGTGTGTGTGTGTGTGTTAGCAAATGCTACACTTGTATCTGTATGTATTAGTTAGAAGTGTACTGATTGCATGGACATGTTTGTCATGCCATTTCACAGTTATACATGACTGGCAATACCTTAAACTGGAATGTTCTGTGTTAAATCTGTAGACATGTTTTGGGGACATTTCATTTGATGTCACTTTTAGCATTTTGACGATGCTTTGTTAGTAAAATGTATCATTTGCCTGTTATTTTGGGAGTGGAGGGGCAAAGCTGTATTTCTGTTATGGCACAAACAAGGATATGCTTCTATTGTTACTCTCCCTTTTTTGCATCCAGCCTGTTTTTTATACTTCAAATCTCTAGACAGTTTTATGTTTCTCCAGTGAGTAATACTGAAATGCTACATTTTCTGTATTATCTGTGCACAGTTATTTTGTAGTTATGTGATACTTATGTGTATTAACCTTCTGTTGTCTTTTAGAGCACCCAGTACTATGGCACCCATGTGTCTCAATCCCTGAAAACTACCCTTCAGTGACCCTGAGAATTAGGTCATTGTGGAAACTTTTAGGTGACATGGCACTTTTCTGCTTGAGAGGGGTCATGGAGATATGTCAGTCAGAGTGCAAATTTTTCAGCAGATAGTTGCAAAAGTCAATGCAGTAGGTGGCCACAGCAGGACATATGATCAGGTTAGCAATGGGGCCACTTACATGATGTCATCTGCACAGAGGAGAGAAGCTGCAGTGGCCCGTGATCAGATGAGTACCGGGGGGGGGACTGCTACAGAGCCACCACTAACAGCAAATGAAGAATTCCTGTCCACTGTCAGGGATCCAGACAGCTACCAGGAAGGTGCAGAACACCACATACTTGACATTGGTGCTACTATTTCATGGACAGAAAGTATGTCCCAGGAGAAGCTTCCAGGTAGGCTTTTGTATCTCAATTATTAAATACTGTTGTATAGTAAAATATTTACATCAATATGTTCTGTTTAACAAAAAAAAAATTGTTTGGGGGAATTGAAGATTGCTACAGTTAACAACACATTCTGATTGATTACACATGGGGCTTAAGTTGGGTTTGTCATCTAATTTCTTGTTAAAAGTATAGGTAATGGACTTTAAAAGGCAAAAAGTTTTAACCCCTGTGTTACTGTTAATTGTGATGATGTTGTCCTTACCTTTTGCTTAACTTCTTCCAGGACCATCTGGCATAGGAAGCCTGCAATCATCTGCACATGGTAAGCCAAACATTTTTATGTCAGTATTGATGAGCAGTTCAAAGAAATATTTTAGCGTGTGATGAAGTCAAGACTATTGTGTGTAAGCTGTACTGTCTGTAATAGTGGCACCACTGTTAATTTGTTAGCATATTTTGGACTATAATAGAGTAGGTATTCATTTTTCCTGTGTTTATTGCTTATCACAGGTGATCCTGACAGGGGAAGTGTGGGACTTCTACCGCCTGATGCCAGAGCATCACCAGAAACTGATGATGATGGTGTCCAAACAGAGGCACAGTCAGGGGGTGCAGAAGTTGAATATGACACTGAGGTTGACATACAGCCATCCCCTGAAATTCCATCAGACACAGCAAGTAGACCTACACCTTCCCATTCCAGTGAGCCCTCAGATAGTGAACAGGTGGAGGGCTACAAAATCAATCAGGGAAGTGTGGTTACTGCCACTTCAGTGCCTGCTGACTCTGGCCATAGCCAAATCTGAGCGAGATGCCATGCAGGAGGGTTGTTAGGGATGCTCAGAGGAGGCCTGCTGTCCATCCTCCACTTAATCCAGGTGCCTCTTCCTGTGCCAATCAATGCACCTTTAGGGCCGTCATGGAGGCACAGGCACAGGCACATTCCCATAAGTCCTCCAGAGAAATGCTTAGGGTTGTAGATTTGGCACAGGATGACATGCATGATTGCCTCCACCATGTTGCTGATTCAATGGATCACATAAATGGCATGTTGAAATGGGTGGTGCCTGTGATGGAACATCTGCTGGGAGAAAGATGGCATTCTGTGGGGCATAGGTCAGCCACATCATCTGCTGTTAGACAACATGACCATGCCCTATCATGCTCCTATATTTGCAGTACTTCCACTGCTCTGTCAGTAGTTGAGTTGTCTGCACCCACATGTGGCAGGCCATGGGGTTGTGGCCCTGAGCGTACTCATGAGGGGAGCTCATCCAGCAGATATCAGTCACATTCAGGTAGCAGCAGTGCATCTGACCATGGGCATGGATGTGACAGTGCAACTCCTAGCAGAGCCAGTCCTCAAGTTCAGGTATGACAGTGATGAACTGCCACCACTACCATGCATGGCTCACACCTCTCCGACATACCAAAACATAGAACTAGCACAGAACTTAGCTGTGTTCATGCAGACACTCACACACCAGTATCAACTGGAGGACCCATACAGACACACACACAAGAGTTACATGGCTCAGCTTTGAAGCTTAAAACTCATTTTGTCTCACTTGCCATTTGTTACTTTATCTGAATGTCTGCCTGCTTCTCTTTCTTACTTGTACTCACTCACCGACCGTTTGTGTCAGACAAGGCTTCCTGCCACCCCTCACAACACCATGTGCAAATGATGGTAACTGTGCCATACCCCTGTTTTCTTCCTTTGGATTCAGGGATACATAAGCTTTTTGTCTGATGTTCATGGTGCATATTTGACTTAGTGCTCAGTATGTCTGCATTTGTGATGTTGAATTGGTAATTGTACTTTTGACTTATATTAGTCTTAGAAATGTATACATTTGATAGCATCAAACTTTTTTCCCATCATTATTGTTAATGAGCTTGTGAGGGTTGTGAAGTCTAAAACTGAAATGTGTATCATTACTTTCTAACCTCTCTCTTTAATGATTTTCTAGTGCAAACGTATGGTGCTAAACTGAGGGCATGCAGTGAACATCACTACTTTTTGAGAGGTATGACTGTGTGAAAATCTTTGATGCCTGAGGCCTACTACTTAACAATGGACACAAATAAGTCAAATAAGTCTCTGCTGCCACATGTTAAGGTCATTTTTGTATAAATCACCCACATTTTACTTGCTTACACCATCAAGTAACACCCTGCAAGGTTATGGCAGTCATTCATATTATTATACAATACACTTCAGGTTCACCACTTACCTTGTAAATCCAGCAGTTGCAGCAGTTTTAGTTCAGGGCTGACTCTGTCCAATGCAAGCAGTACACAGCCATTACATTGGTATGTTAAGGTTGTGACTGTTGCCTAGCATCAGTGTTACTATATGTCCATAGGAGGAATATTTTAGGCCCTTAGTTGGTGAATGAGTGTGCTATCCATTGTACTTACCCAATGCAAGGGCATATTGAGCACATTCACCCACATGCACACAAACACACACATACCTCTCAAGTGTTTTGAATTTCACAGAAAATACAACTTTTGGGCTTAAAATAACAGGGTGCTATTTAAATTCTGATTTAATTTTCATTTTTACTCATGCTTCCCACTTGCTTTCTGATGTCATCTAACAGTACTGAGATGAATTCTGAACATCACTGACATACAAGGACATACTTGATGACACTGAGTCACAATGACAGTGTGAATGAACTCAGCAGGAAGTTAAAGCATCACAGAATGTAAACAAACACTAGGAAAGGTAAGTTTGCATAACTGCGACTATGAGATTGTGGCATAATGTCACATACACAATGCACAGAGGGCTTGAAATTTCAACTTACTTTGATCTCACCAGTTACTAATAATCCTTAGTGATTCATAACTAGAGTTCAGTTCATTCACTATATGGTCAGGAAAGAAAAGAAAAAAGTAAATAGATGGAGTTGAAAACACTCCCAGTTTAGCAGCATGCAGCAAACCAGAATTCAATTCATCAGAAGCAGGAAGGGAAAGAAACAGTAAGCAAAGCAGAATAATAGGCAGACCACCATTCATCACCAGGAAGAGAAGGTCATCACCATCATTATCATCATCATCATCATCATCATCCAAAATGTCCAAATCCAATCTGTAAGTACAGTCTCTGGGAAAAAATAACTCAGACATACAGCGGGAAAATTTTTTTGGAGAATAAGGAGGACTAAGTAGTGACCACAAGGAAAGGCAAGAATAGATACGGAATGGAAAGTATCATGTGTGCAGCACTACAGGTCAACAGTCTGTGGAGAATTAAATTAAGCAGAGGGGAGAATTTAGAGTAGCAGTAATTTGTGATGAAATCAGTAATAAAGAAATGAGAAATTATGACAGCGTAAAGCAGACTCAGACTGATAATAACCTGCCTAAGCTATGGTAGACAAAGAAGGAACACTGATGCAGGATGATGAAGGTAAACTTGATTTTAATAAGAAGAGTTGGGAGCAGTCTGCACAGTGATATTAAAATTTGGGTACAGATAGTGGTCAGTGATGTTAGCTTGATTGATATGATTGTTTATTTTGTTTGTTTATTTGGTAACACTTGTTACTAAATATCTTTAAGATGTTCTCTAAACTATTCTTAAAAAATGACTTTATGATATATTTTAAATAATGTCAAAAATAATATTTTTTTATCCCCCAAAGAAGGATGGAGTTGTCTTATAGTCCAAAGCGCTTTACAAATAAGACAACGACAGGGATCCATAAACATTTACCACATTGTGAGTGATGAGTAGTCATGCAAAGAGTGTGCATTTCAAATACAAAATAAGCACAAGCAGGGAATGTAGTCAGTAGAGTTGCTCACAATCTATGCTAATGGCGGTATAATGACTTGTTAGTGAGTGACATTGTTAAAATGATGGGCTCTGTATATGCAAATAAGAGAATCAATATGACAGAGTGATTCAGAAATGTATAAAGTCTATGACATGAAGCACTACTACAATGAGTTTGGATGCCATAAAGTCATGACGCAACTACAGTGTTGTAGTGGTGCTATGTAGAATGACCTGTATTATCAGGAAACATGTATATGCTCTAGACTGTAATTGCTGCTAGTAGTCACAGTGGGTGTGGATCAAAATCATTATACTGGAGATGGTACATATGTCCCCATCTCATTTGTAGGCCTGCAGAACTTATGGACTAGCTAGTCCGGTGAATACTAAGGTATGTATGGCTTTAAGAACAATAGCAAGAGCAACCTTTCAGAGATCAACAGGAGACATAGTGGGGGTACCTCTGCCTATTGTCTATTAGAGAGTGAGAGTGGCCAGGACAGGGCCTGTATTTAAAGTAAAAGTTCTATTTTGACAAAGCCATGCCAATGGATTGTGCAGTGGCCTATGTCATCTTTGAGAAATTCAGCACAGCACTGCACTGGATTTGGCAGGTATGTACATTACATATGAAGGTAGTGCATTATCTCAATGACTTCAT
Organism: Protopterus annectens; assembly: GCF_019279795.1. Lineage (NCBI taxonomy): Eukaryota > Metazoa > Chordata > Ceratodontiformes > Protopteridae > Protopterus > Protopterus annectens. The sequence goes on along the minus strand of NC_056732.1, from coordinate 801,166,839 downwards.
GCTAGTAGGTATTGGAAGGGGTGGTGACAGTGGGTAGTACATATTTCCATGCAGCTACGTAAAGAATTGATGGTACTCATAATTAAAGAAACTGATATCGCTGGGGCTTGAAGTTAGCACAACTCAAGGCATGTTTCACCATCCTCAGCAGAATTGAGTAAGTTGAAGGGCAAACTGGATTTTATGCAGAGCAAAGTTAAAGTGAGGGTCAGGGAGGTAATGGAGTTGTTGGGACTGTTCATCTTTCTATGCTGGGCAGTAGTCTCTGGGACAGCATTTAACAGGTTGCTTGTTAATATGTTCAATGAGATAAGAGGAGTAAGCATCACTGTGTCAGGACACCCAAATAATGAAGAAAAAACCCACATTCTGGATGGACTTTCTACAGTATTTTAATGGAATGACCATTTGGTAAAGAGAATGTGAGTCTTCATAGGAAATACAGTTGTATACAGATGGTGGAAGGGACTGGGGATGCTGGCCCTTTTTTCAGGTAGGAAGAAGATGGTGGCATTGTGACATTCTTTCATTTAGTGGGCGGCCACCTGAGCAGTGGTGAGGCCCAGGATCATGTCTTTGGTCTTTCACACAGCGAGATGTAAAGTTGCTAGTTGAGTTCACAGAGGTTTACAATGCAAACATCTGGATGAATTTTTGAATGAAGTTCAGGCTTGGAGTATGTCATGGCTTTGTCATATGTTGGGCAGGAGATGATCTGCAAGTTGTATCTAAGCACACCCTCCTGACATAAATCATTAGGGATTTGTTGTAGATCAAAATGAGGTGGCTGGAAGTAATACTGATATATATCACTATCCTCCTCCATTTAGTTTGGTTGTCTGCTGTCAGTAATGATATGTAGGAGACTGATAGAAAATTAATTAACCACAGTGAGGCACATGCTAATTTGGTTTCTCATTGTTGGAACAATGGAACTTTGCTCACAGGTGTACTTTGTGGTTTTAGACCTAACTGTGTCCATCTTATTGATACAGGCTTAGACCTATTTAATGCACATCTTTCCCTGTTTATGCAAGACACATTGACATAGGTTCTTTTTGGGAGTTTACTGGTTGAATGTTTGGGAGGAAGAAGTTGCTTTGTCAACCTGATGGGTGGAAAAAGAATACTTCCTTAAGGAAGGAATGCCTTTCTTTGCCCACCCATCTTTTTCATCAATCAAAGAGAGAGAGTGAGTGAAGAGCAAGGCAGGGTTTGCATTTGGTATTCAGTAAGCGGAAGATCGATGCTACTAAATGGCAATACTGAGGTGGTGGGATTATTCCACACTGTCTTAGATCACTGTTGTTTGGTTTGTATATGCTGGTTCTTATATAGTTTGTGATGAGCATTTCCTTCTTGCTGCTTGTGTTTATGTCATTGAAATCATGATTACTTTACAAATAAATATCTATTTTAATTCCTGTGAAAAATAAAATCTGCCCCCACACTCTATCAGTGTGGTTGTTGTCTCATGCATGGGCTTCAGGGTCAACATGATTTTGCAGGACTGATCTGAGAGTATTTATTTGGTTTGACTTACTCAGAGTGACACTGTATACTGGACCAGACTAAAAAAATCAAACCAGGGATTTTAGAATGAAGCTTATTTTTTATTTATATTTTGTTGACAGGGTTAGTGTGACAAGGTTAGTAGCTTCTTTCAGGGAGATCAAAGGTGGCAGTGATATTATTAGAGGAAATTCGGCCAGGGTGTCTTTCCCTACTCTTTCCAATACGTGTCATGCAATCTTACTTCCACCTGAGCTACTACCACTCCATATAGATAGGACCTCAGTTTAACTTCTCATTTGAAAGATGGTGACATTTCCCCTTATGCTGCATTAAAGTGTCAGCAATTAATCAACCTGGTGTGGGACTAGAACCCACAGCCTTCTGCACCAAAGGCAAGTGAGGTACTTCTTGCACCATTGACACTAACACTGCAGGTTATAGCCTTAGCACCCTGAGTTACACTGCCATTCTGTTCCTTACTGTCACAAAATTAGACTCAATTTTGAATTAAATTTTTAGCAATCACCACATTATATTCATTTATTTGTTTATTTATTGAGTGAATGATTTGTTTATTTCAATATAGAGACTGGGTAGGTTGTCTGGTCTGGTCTATTGCTTCTTTTATGTCAAGACATAGGCACACATGAGCTCGCCAATGCAAACATATACTTTATATACATATTACATAACAGAAAAGGAGGTTTGCATACACTATAGAGATGATTAAGCTGAATGTAACATAAATATGATATCAGCATTTATAGAAAATACATTAATCATACAGGAAATGAAAACTATTAGTTTAATGAAATTTAAATGCACGTTACTTGCATTAACCATTTTCATGGTTGCATATACATTTACTTTCATTAAGTAGCTGGTCCCTGTGTTCATCTTTAAAGCTACCAAGAATCTGTTCCTGTCTAATATAATTTGGAATATTGTTCCAGAAGGCTGGGACAACCATGGACAGAGGTTTTTCCTCTATATTATGTTCGAAGTATGGTATTTGCAGAGATATGGCATCATTTTGATTGTCCCTAAGGCTGTAGGCTTGTGTTTTAAAATGCAGCAACCTTTTTAATGGTGCCATTGGCCAATACAAAAATAAATAAATAAATAAATAGAGCTGTCCCCAGAAAAACTGAGGAACTGCTTTGTAATGATAATTGCTTGAAGTCTATGTTGTTCACAGTTGTGGATAAATTAACTTGCAAGCAGTACACATCTACACAGTTTATTTTCTGACACTTATAGTTTATGACTATTAATCCCAGATTGTAATGTAAGAAGTAGAAGCCCGGTATTTCAAGTTTAGGCATGAGAACATTCCTTGCAACTGCTAATGACAACAAAACTGCTGAGTCAGATGGATGGTTAATAAGATTGTGATCTCTATCCCACTGACTCCTGGGTGGTCATGTGACATTAAGTAGCTCATTATCATTTTATTGCACTTTTCACACCTGAGGCTTGTTCATTGTGACCAAAACATGATGACGTAAGTCATCTAGAAGTTAAATGCCATCTGAGAATAAACCCAATGGATTGTTGGCTGGTGTGTATTACAACTTACAAGGAACAGTAGTACAAGTACAATACATTCCTCATAATCAGACCAGTAGTATGAAAATCATAATTTTATTTAACTGCAGTCCGCTTGAAAAAAGGCTCAACATTTTAAATTTGCAAGTCATAATAGTGGAAAGATAGCATGCTGATCTTTTCATTCATCATACGATTGTTTTATACTGAGGAAAGTTTATCTGTTGAGAGGTTTTCAAACAGCTACTATAAGAAGGACTTCATGGCTAGGTGTCACAATGTTGTGGTGAAGTATTTTAAGGGGCAGAAGGCTATCTGGTGTGTAGGCAGGCAGGCAGGGGCACTATAAATATAAAGAAACAATGAGTGTCATCAGTAAGTAAACAAAAGATAAACTTGCGGATGCAGATTCATAAGTGCACTATATCATCATCATCATTTACTCCCCCTTTGGCATTTTCTACATGTGATTGGGGTATCGTGTCAACTGTTGCTATCTCTCAATCAAATCAGTGCCACTTTTCTATCTTCCTTGACACTCATGGCTTACTGTCACATGTCTTCTCTCATACACTCCATCCATCGCATTGCTCGACCCATTATTTCCTCCTGTCTTCTTTATGGCTATCTCATATCTTCTCCACAAGTTGTCTTCTGCTTTTCTACACATCAGAACCATTGTACTCTGTTGTCCCTGATCTCTTCCTTACAATTGGAGATACTTTGAATTCTGCACTGATGTCCTCATTTCTTCATCTGTCCCACAGTGTGTATCCTGACAGCTATCTCAGACACTTCATCTCCACCACCTCTAGCTTTCTCACCTGCTCTGCCTTCATTGCCTAGGGTTTTGTGCCATACTGTAGTACTGGTCACACCACTGTTTTGTATACCTTAGTTTTCTGTTTCTTTGGCATTCTTCTCTCATACACTACTCCTAACAGTCTGTCCCAGTTGGTTGTAGCCCCTTTGTTTTTATCTTTGACCTCCTCATTCAGACTTTCTTTCTCCTCAACCAACTCATCCATATACCTAAAGCTGTTAACCAGGCTTCCTTGATCATAGTGTCTTCTCTAACTATTGTTTGCAGATGACTGTGTGACTTAGCAATTACTGATTCTACCACAATGTCCTTTTCTTACTAGAAGAAAATCTACCTGAGTTGCATGCTGAACATTCTTGTATGTGATCTTGTGACTGTCTGTCTTGCTGAGCCATGTGTTGGCTACAAGCAAATCATTTGCCAGACAGAAAAGTAGAATGGTGTCTCCTTCTTTATTCCTGTGGCCCTACCCATGTGGACCTAGGCAGTCATCTTATCCTGTTCTGTCTGTCCTGATTAAAGGATTCAGGTCCCTTATTATAAACAAGACTCCTGTTCTCCTACTTAATCTAGTAGGTCCTGCAACTGTTGTATGAATGCACGATTTTTCTCACAATCATAACCCTGCTGTGGGGCATATGCTGAGATTTTGTATACTGGCCTAGCATTACACTGTAGTCTGATTCCCATTAGTCTATCACTAATTCTGATGGTGTTTTTTCACTTTTTTTTCTGAAGCTTCTACCTCACTGCAGTTCCCACACCATTTTTAGTCTGTCCTTCTCCTTTAGTAGAATTTGGACCCAAACCAAGTGGCTTTGCAGCACTGCATCTTTGCTGCATCTTAGATCCTGAATACAGAGGATGTCCAGCCACCACCATACCATTGTGGCATCTACTTCAAAGATGCATCCATTCAGTGAATGTACACTGTAGCAATTCTTAGTTAATTTTTGGCATGGTAGTCAGTTTTCCATCCAGCTTTCATGAAAAACAGATCTATCACAGGTAACCCCAAGCTGGGCAAGTGGACATGAACCAGCCAGTAGCTTATTCACCCAATGCTGCTGGACTTTATGGCACCCACTAGCCAATAACAGCACATATAGAGCTCTCCCCCTGTTAGCAGGATCCCTTTTGTAGATCAGAATAGGCTGGGTCCTCATTCCACTTGTCAGTGGAAAACTCCCATGCCCATTTTTTCAGTGAAATGACCAAATCACATTGAGCCAAGTTTTACACCATTGATTGGCTAGCCATGATACAGCATGTAGCCTCCGATTTGTTCCCTTGTCTAAAGGATACTGCATACTACAGCCTAAAGCAATTGGTCTATATAAGTCTTCCCCCTATACAGCACCATCTAGAGTCTGCGCTGCTGCCCACAACTCCATTCTTGGGTGAGTTTGAAGTGGAAACACTCAGCATGTTTTTAGGGAGTAGGGCACTTCATAGATACTCAGACAGAACATGCAAAATCCATACAGGGTCAAACCTTGTGCATGGGAGGTAAAGACCTTAATCAGTATGCCAACTGGTTTCCCCATAACCTTTGGTATATCATTAATTTTAATTAAGCAAAAACAAAACATTAGTGGGGCATGCCAAAAGAAAGTACGCAAGTATATGACATTGGTATGAATATAGAATAGTGAATTTCTTAAAAGTGAAAATTTATTTGATGTGTGACAAAAGGAGGTACTGCCAGCACAGCTAACTGGAATTTTGTAAGTAATTATGTGCCATTTGTGAATACCAAACTAATTTATAAAAGATGCTGATGTTACAAATGTATTAGAACTGTATGTCATATAAGTTGCTTGTGTTACAAATGTATTAAAACTGTATGTCATGTGTATATCAAACTGCTTTGTACAGATGTTTGTGTTAAAAAGATATTTGTATAGTGATTGTGTTTAATATGTATTCACAGTGTGCCCTACTGGAAGAAAACAGAACTGTACATGCACTTTTGTAACTGTTTAAATGTAACTGTTTTAACAGAGGAAACTTGAGGTTGCAGCTCAGTCCAGCAAACCTTAGAAAAATATTTGAAATAAAATTACTTTTTAGGCTAGACCATATAGAGGATATCTTTCAGGTTTCAGTGCATCTACAAACACAAAGTCTGTACTAGGAAGCCTTCTGTATTGTCTTTTGGTTGAACTCATTGGTTCATAGGTTCATAGGTTGGTACTAGGCAATCAGCCCTAGGGCCTATACAAGCCTAGCCATAACAATTCCCTGGCTATTTTGTCCCGCACTATTTACTTCCCTGGACCCCTGTCTAACAGGGTGACTGACGTGATTCCCGGGGTGAATTTCCTTCCTCCCATCCAATCGTCAAGGTTCCTTTTGAAGAGGGCCTTTATGCTACTTTGGAAGCATGAAGGAATCTCTTCCAGCACCTGCAAAAGATCTGAGCAAAGTCCTTGACTGGGTATTTTTACAGGCAGATGCTAAACACACTGCCAACTATATTAAAGGGGGTTTTGCCTGGGAACTAGAAGTCAGATGACCACAAATGATGTCATTCTCCAAGCTATCCCAGCAGTAATATTTCAGGTATTATTTTGAGAAGTATCTTAGTGAGACAGCATAGTGCATTCTATCTTGGACCTGACAACAACAGCAAGAACCATTCACCACATCTGCCTTGCTCTATTAGTAAGTTTTTAAATTATAGTAATTTTATTAGATACAGTCAGGAATCTAGTGAAGCTTAGTTGAGATTTTGTTTTTCTTTATTTGTGTGACACTGTACTACAATGTCATTTTATTTGATATCACTGTGAATATATATTTAGTATTGTCTTGTTCTTTATTATTTATTATTAAATATATTTAAACCTTTCATTGCGGCTGATCTCTGTAGAGGTATTTAAGTTTTGAGAGCACTTGCATATTTATTTGGTGACACTGTGTGGGCCACTCCTAATAGCCTTCCTCTTAGTCAAACTACCATTTGTATTGGTATTAATATCACACAGTAAGCTTTGACACCCTTCGTTGAGGGCCCTAAATTACCTGATAAGGAGTGGCTGATGGCAGTGGTAACTACCTTATAATACTGGCAGAAGGGACATAGCTAGTAAACCTGTGCCAGCCTTTCCCAAGTGTGTGTGTGTGTGTGTGTGTGTGTGTGTGTGTGTGTGTGTGTGTTTGTGTGTGTGTATAAATCAAACCGAAAAGAGTGTGTGTGTGTGTGTGTGTGTGTGTGTGTGTGTGTGTGTGTGTGTGAGCTAGTTGGGCAGATACATGAAGGATTGGCTGGACAGAGAGGGTGCTGGAGGTCTTGGCTTGGTCACTCAGCTGAGATCCCAACTCTATAGCTGTGCCAGTGGGTAGTCTTATTGGGTATTCGGAGAAAGAGTGATAAACTAGCCCGGACTGACTGTGGTCTAGGTGTGATCTTATGGGAAATTGCACACTTGATGCAGAGAACTGAATCTGGAAATAGTTTGTGTGTACCTGTTATCCTCCCAATAAATGTCTCCCACAGGTACCAGTGGTGAGGATTAAGGCTCCTTGATTACTGGTTGGCAGTGGTGAGTCATCACATGATGAACGCAAGCAAACTGTAAATATCACAACATGTCCGATGACAGGAAATAAGAGATAATAATATTCATATGACACTGTCTGCCATGACATGGCACATTTACTTGTTAGCCTTCCTCTGGGGAAAGTAAATATCTATCTCACTCTCACCCCCCCATGAATGTTTATTTGGGGAGATGTAGCTTCCCTGCAGAGGTGCAAGTTTGAATTTGGCCCCTGTGTGATTTTAGTTTGAGATCACAGAGTAAATAGTGCCTTGAATTACTTGCCTCCCCCCTGGAATTACAGAGAATCTACCTCTAACTTTATGCTTGAGACAAAAATCCCCCATATGCATATTGTGGGCTCTTTCAATATCTCAGCAAACATGTAAATGAAGTTTCCTTCCCTTGAACATTTTTGGAAGTGTCAAGAAAGACATTCTTGTGGCTATGTTTATCAGTGGTATATGTGCTAATTTACTTGTGACAAATGAGATCACCTTATACCCACCTACAAGCAGGTTTAAAGTTGCCTACTTTCTAAGAAATAAAGCTTTGGCCAAGATGATTTCAGCTGGTCTGATTCTGTGCCAACCATACACAATGAATAATGTCTTCTGGGAAACAAAGTAATGACCATTAAAATGCCACAAATAGCACCAGTACAAAAATACACTCTGCATCTTACACACCAGTGCAGTGCATGCAGTTTTTTATTTTTATTTATTTTAAAGTAGTAACAAATCAACACAAAACAAACTCTGAACAGTTATAGTATGTTACATAACACAACTATAATGGAGAATATAGGTATTACTGTAATAGTCAGCACACTAGCATTCTGTATAGCTGCCTTTGTTTTGAAATATTCACCTTAGTGTCAAATTACTTCTTGCTATGAATGTATGTCAGGAAGTCGATGACTGTAATACATGCAATTATTTAGCTTAAAAAGAATAGGTGAGCTGATATTACAAATCAAAGTGCAAACATTCTGGTTTTACAGCAGCACACAAGAACAAAGTTGTAAAGAGCAAACACTTCATCAACACTGCTCTTCATCCTTCATTTAATGACAGAAAATTGCTCTTTGCTGAGTTTGTCAATGCAGCATTCCCTCCCTGCAGTCCATTTGTTTCACATGCTAGCACAGAATATTGCTGGAATTTGCAGATTTTACATGATAAATGTCCCTAAATTCACTTCACTCTATAATGTGTTTTTTTCTTTACTCTGACTGAAGCATCTTATGCTTTACAATTGGTGTTTGAATTACACATTGTAATCTATATTTTATTGATGTTAAGGGACTGACTTGCAGGGTGCTGTTCTTTAATTTAAATGCCAATCATTAGAATATTAGACTTGCTGAATCATTCTAGAGAAACATTTTCACGCCCTCAGTACCTCATTTTCTTTTTCATTTATTTAGCATAAATAGTACTTGTGTATTTGCTTATTGTAGATAGCAGGTTTCATTTATTTCTTTTTACTGCATAGCAACAAAATCCAGTTCGCTAGCCACACAAATGTTTCTATAATGACTGCAGAGAAGACATTCCATTAGGCAAAACAGTGTTTGCCAATGGCTTACATGTACACAGAGGCCCTGGGCTAAGATCAGATTTTCCAGTTAGAGCATACCAGTGATTTACTTTTTGACAGTTGTTTGTAAGAGAGTAATAATAATGGTGCATTTTATGTGAAGTAGGAAAGTCACAATTGTAAGAAAGCGTGACATTCTACCATTTCTTTATTAATAAGAAGATAAGCTGCATTAGAAATTAACAACAGAATAAAATCAGCATTGTCATATACTGAAATAAACAAAAGTATCAAAACCCACAGTCACATTTTATTTTGTATATAACCATACTAATTAACATTTTCCAAAATTATTTTAAATTACGTTATAACTCCCACAATGTAAAATTAATTATCAAGTAAAATCATCAAAAATTTGTCAAATTAAATCATTTAATTCTAAGCAAAAGTAACCAAATTCTGTACAAATGTCATTTTAATTTGTGCTCAGGACCATAAATATTTGAACTTTTTCTGTTTCTAAGAACATAAGAATAAACAAGGCTGTAGTACTCATGTGAGGTAACCTTTTTTTAAATGTTAACTAATATAATTATATTGTATTGTAATATTAAACATGTAACATGAGATATGTGGAAAGCAGTAGACAAAGCCTATAGGATGAAGCATTACTGTCTTAATAAATCACAATCATTTGGCAATAAATGCACAAAACAGCATCACAAAACTACAAATGATTGGTCAAGAAACTATTTTATACAGGCACATGCTATATACACAACCTGCATGGAAATCTGTACTCCCACACTACTTGCTATTTATTTCCATCACCTGTTTGGTCTCCATTACATGAAGTAAGGGGGGAATGTAATTTTGGCAAAAAAAAAATATTTCACTTTATACTTTAAGGAAAAACCCGGAGGCAGACAAAACAAGGAAATGTTTGGACATTTACTTGTTGTCCCTATCCATGACTGACATGAATGTTAAACGTGGGGTTAATTTGCAGTTTCCTAGCCATTCATCCAAATTACATTTGAATAGAGTAACAGGAGTACTTTGCTTTATGTGGAGAGGAAGATGGTTCCACAGAAGATCTAGTCTCTGTGATATATTGCTGTCCCTCCAACATGTTCTATTTATGTTACAAAGATTGGGAGGTCCTATGAGCAGGTGATCTTGCTGCCACTAGACTTGTGAATGTGTAATGGGTCTGATAGAAGAGGGCCTGCTGAGGATTTATACATGAGCTAGAAGTCACCTGTTAGTAAAATGTAACAGGTCTGATAGAATAGGATCCGCTAAGGCTTTGCACATGAGGTAGAAGCCACCTGTAAGTAACTTGTAACAGGTCTGATACAATAGGACCTGCTAAGGCTTTATACATGAGGTAGCAGTCACCTGTTAATAACTTGTAACAGATCTGATAGAATAGGACCTACTGAGGCTTTATACATGGGGTAGAAGTCACCTGTTAGAAACTTGTAACAGGTCTGATAGAAGAGGGCCTGATAAGGCTTTATATATGAGGTAGAAGTCACCTGTTAGTAACTTTTAACAGGGCTGATACAATACGGCCTGTTGAAGCTTTATACATAAGGCAGAAGTCACCTGTTAGTAACTTGTAACAGGTCTGATAGAATAGGGCCAGCTGAGGCTTTATACATGATATAGAAGTCACCTGTTAGTAACTTGAAACAGGGCTGATACAATAGGGCCTGCTGAAGCTTTATACATGAGGCAGAAGTCACCTGTTAATAACTTGTAACAGGTCTGATAGAATAGGGCCTGCTGAGGCTTTATACATGAGGTAGAAGTCACCTGTTAGTATGTTGTAACAGGTCTGATAGAATAGGGCCTGCTGAGGCTTTGTATATGAGATAGAAGTCACCTGTTAGTAACTTGTAACAGGTCTGATAGAATAGGACCTGCTGAGGCTTTATACATGAGGTAAAAGTCACCTGTTAGTAACTTGTAACAGGTCTGATAGAATAGGGCCTGCTGAGGCTTTATACATGAGGTAAAAGTCACCTCTTAGTAACTTGTAACAGATCTGATCAAACAGGGCCTGCTGAAGCTTTATACATGAGGTAGAAGTCACCTGTTAGTAACTTGTAACAGGTCTGCTGGAATAGGGCCTGCTGAGGCTTTAGATATGAGGTAGAAGTCACCTGTTAGTAACTTGTAACAGGTCTGATAGAATAGGGCCTGCTGAGGCTTTATATATGAGGTAGAAGTCACCTGTTAGTAACTTGTAACAGGTCTGATAGAATAGGGTCTGCTGAACCTTTATATATGAGGTAGCAGTCACCTGTTAGCAACTTGTAGCAGGTCTGATAGAATAGGGCCTGCTGAGCCTTTATACATGAGGTAGAAGTCACCTGTTAGTAACTTGTAACAGGTCTGATAGAATATGGCTTGCTGAGGCTTTATACATGAGGTAGAAGTCACATGTTAGTAACTTCTAACAGGGCTGATACAATAGGGCCTGCTGAGGCTTTGTCTATGAGGTAGAAACCACCTTTTAGTAACTTGTAACAGGTCTGATAGAATATGACCTGCTTAGGCTTTATACATGAGGGAGAAGTCACCTCTTAGTAACTTGTAACAGGTCTGATAGAATAGGGCCTGCTGAGGCTTTATACATGAAGTCAAAGTCACCTGTTAGTAACTTGTAATAGGTCTGATAAAATAGGGCCAGCTGAGACTTTATACATGATGTAGAAGTCACCTGTTAGTAATTTGTAACAGGTCTGATAGAATAGGACATACTGAGGCTTTATACATGAGGTAGAAGTCACCTGTTAGTAACTTGTAACAGTTCTGATAGAATAGGGCCTGCTAAGGCTTTATACATTAGGTAGAAGTCACCTGTTAGTAACCTGTAACAGGTCTGATAAAATAGGGCCTGCTAAGGCTTTATACATGAGGTAGAAGTCACCTGTTAGTAACTTGTAACAGGTCTGATAAAATAGAGCCTGCTAAGGCTTTATACATGAGGTAGAAGTCACCTGTTAGTAACTTGCAACAGGTCTGATAGAATAGGGCCTGCTGAGGTTTAATACATGAGGTAGAAGTCACCTGTTATAACTTGTAACAGGTCTGATAGAATAGGGTCTGCTGAACCTTTATATATGAGGTAGCAGTCACCTGTTAGTAACTTTTAGAAGGTCTGATAGAATAGGGCCTGCTGAGCCTTTATACATGAGGTAGAAGTCACCTGTTAGTAACTTGCAACAGGTCTGATAGAATATGGCTTGCTGAGGCTTTATACATGAGGTAGAAGTCACATTTTAGTAACTTCTAACAGGGCTGATACAATTGGGCCTGCTGAAGCTTTATACATGAGGTAGAAGTCACCTGTTAGTACATTGTAACAGGTCAAATAAAATAGGGCCTGCTGAGGCTTTATACATGAGGTAGAAGTCACCTGTCAGTAACTTTTAACCAGTCTGATAAAATAAGCCCTGCTGAGGCCTTATCCATGAGGTAGAAGTCACCTATTAGTAACTTGTATAATATCAAGTCGTGTGATAAGACTTTCGGATGATCTGCATAGTTTTTGTCATTTAGTCCATTGAATTTCTTTTGTTGAGAAAGCATTGTGATCATCCCAATTGTCATTAAGTGTCTAGACTGGTACATACTGAATGGGACATTATATTCAAAGACTGGCCTGATGAGAGCTGAGTCCAGTAGAATAAATGCATCCCTGGACCTGGATACCATACCTTTAGAACACATGGTATGCCTGAGGATCAGGTGGTCAACAAAATGAACAGTCACCGTCAAATTTTTCTTTCCCGGAATACGTGGTTTGATTCTAAATGGCAATGCAACTTGCACAGTGTGGTCATTCATTCATATTCCAGATGAAGATGTTCCTTTTACTGTCAGCTATCATGTTCATTATTCACAAAGCTGTATTAATCACGTGATGAATACAGATTCAACACTGCGGAGTGGATGCTTTGTTTAATTACATCTGAATGATCTAAACTGAATTATGTAACTCATTAAGGAAACCTGAATAGCTGACTACATGTTTAAAATACTTCTGCTTTGATTGTCAGCATGTAAGACTTTCCCTTTTCTCTTCTATGTACAGTGCACCATCTTGGCAATCATATAACCAACTCATATAGAAAAAACACAAAACAAGAGCACAAATCCAAACAAAGTAGTACACTGTAAACAAATAAAATGAAAATCACTAAATGGAAGAAAACAAGCTGCTGAAGCACTTTGTTAGCGTTCAACAAATCTTTATTGCACGCTTTCACCAAACGAAAAGTTGACTTCTTCAGAAATAAACTACACTCTTAAAAACTCATTTTTTATACAAGTTTAAAATATCAAGCAACCAATCACATGAAAAGAACTGTAATTAAATAATTAAAACATTATGTGCATATCAAAACTGACCATTTAACCCTTTACTTTGCTAACAATCTATGTTCACCGAGAAAGCATTTGATATTAACTGTGTCATTAAGGCCAGGTAGCCGGTAAGCCCCTAGTGTTTTTTGCCATTCAGTCTCTCTTCTTTCTATATATTTTTTAGAAATACCACCCCTCATGTCTGTAGGGACTTGCTCTATTACTGCAAACAGAAATTTACTAAATGTATCACAGGAAATAGTGTGTTTATAAAAGGCATTTTCTGATCTTTAACTTTAATATCGTAAATGTGTTCCTTAATTCTAGTAGCCAAACTCCGACTAGTCATACCTATATAACAACATGGCCATCCTGAGCAATCCACAATATAAACAATATCCTTAGACTGGAAATTAAATCTGTCAGGTATCTTAATGGTGTATTGTAAACATTCTATATAACATAAAGTCCCTCATAAGTGAACATACAGGCAGTGCAGAAGTTACATTTACAAATGCCCAAGAACTTATCGGTATTTGGTACTAGAACTTGAGTGTGATCATGCTGTAATAGGTATTTTATACTATATTTCTTCCTGAACACAAAAAAAGGTAGTGTTACAGCCACACTGGCTAACTCACTACTGTCCTCTAAAATTGTTCTATAATTGGAAATAATGCTCCTGACATGGAAACTGTCCATGGACATGTCAATGGTACAATGAGTTACTGAGAGGAAATGATCAGTTTCTAAAGGAAAATCCTTTTATTAAAATCGGTCCAAATTCATCACATCTGTTTGCCCTGATCTCTCTTGCAGTCTTTTCTAAAAGATCCAATTTATAGCCCCTTTCACGAAATAAGGATGTAATAAACAATATTCATTATAAAAATTACTATTTAAACTTGCCATCCTCAAGGCCCTAATTAATTGACCTCCAGGAATAATGTTTTTAATAAAACTTGGATGATTACTGGAAAATGAAGGTAGCAGTTAGAAAAGGTGTCCTTACGATATTTTCTACTTATAAAAATGTTGTTTATAGTATCCCAAGTAAGTCTGACATCTAGAAGACACACAGAGTCACCTTTGTCACCCTGAACAAAATTTAAAAAACTTGAACTACTGTTTAAACAATCAGTAAAATTTTGAAAATCAAAGTTCCCATCTTAAAAAATGATGAACAAGTCATTCATAAGTCTTCTAAAAAAGCAATATTTTCCACACAATCAATATTGAGAAGAACCTCCATTTCCAACCATCCAAACACGAGACTCACAGAAGCATGGGCAACTGTAGACCCCATTGCTATACACTTTTTTTGTTAGTAATATTTCATATTGAATAAAAAGAAATTGTTCTCCAACAATATTACTAATAGTGCATGGCAAAGATTGATAGATGAACTATTTGTTTTAGTGTATTTATTCAAAAATAATTATAACCATTCTACCCCCTCCTGTTGGGGTATAGAAGTGAAATGGGAGACTACATCAAGTATTGCCATATAATTATTACCTTTCTGATATTTATAATTCTCACTAAATGCTCTAATATTGTCCTATGAATCTCTTTTGTAGGAAGAAAGTTGTTTTACTATGGGATTTAAGATTGAATCTAAAAACAAAGATATGCCTTCCATACTTCCCTTTGCTGCACTTACTATGGGCCTAAAGGGGGGAGGTTTAGGATTTTTATGGGTTTTACATATGTTGAAGAGCACATCTATGTTCAGATGTTCTACTAATATAACATTGCAAAGATCAAAATTCATATGTCCATTCATCAGACACTCATAAAGACAATCTTAAATGTACTTGAAGGTCATTTGTACTTTATACCAAGTTGCCCCTAAGTATATGTCTTTATTGCTTAACATCATTTTGATATCTTCATTAAAATTGTAATCCAACAGGTTAAAGATTTTAGGTTTAACACTCACAGTTCTGTTAGGTGCAATTATCCTTTCCTTCCTATGCTCCTTTCTCAACTCAGAGTCTGGCAGTTTTTCTTCTCTCTTGGATGAAGATTTTTTGACATTTCCAAGCTGCCACCTTGAAAGGGAAAACTGTTATCTGGAGGATGCAAAGGGAGCTTGGGGAAGTCTTCTAGTTTATTTTGAAAACCAGCAGCTCCTTCTTTGACTTTTTATAGGTTCATAGGTGTTTAATAGGCTAATGACTACAAGGACCTTTTTAAGCCTAGTCATGCATCCCAGCCATGCTTCTAAGTGTGTGATCCCTGAAAATGTTGTCATGCCATCATTGTACAGCATTTCTCCTTCTAATTTTAAAGGGCCAACATACTGATAATAATTTTTAGAAAAATTATTATTCTTATTACAAAAATGTTGATTAAAGTTAAAACTTTTCTTTGAATTAAATGAGTAGGATGACTTGTTCTCATAAATTGTCAGATCCCTAGCAAGCTTTTTCTGCTTTCGATGAACAGAATCTTTTCATAATGGTCAACCATCAGAAAGAAATTATTATAGTTATTCTGCAGTTCAGGTAGTTCACGCAACACCTCTCTCAAGTTTTCATCATTTTTTTTTCAATTTCCATCCTCATTTTGTCCAGAGTGAGGTTATTGCTATTGATTAAAAGTATTAAAAATTCAAGAAATGCGTTATTAAAAAGTCGATAAATTCAGAATAAAAAGGACCACGGCTGTTTACTTCATTGGGAATCTTAAAAAAATTGAAACCCTTAGGTATTATTCCCAATCTAATACATTGTTCAAAATATTTATTTTCAAATGACAAAGCATGACCCCTCTTCAAAAGTTTTTCCATCTCAAAAAGTTGGGTTTTGATGTCAAGTTTAAAGAAGTTTTGTTCATGTTGTTCATATTGAACTGAAAATGGGTCATGATTATAATGCAAAACATATGAAACATCTTTAAAACATGAACTATACAAATTACCTGGAGTATTTAAAGGAACTTGAATAACAGTCTCTTTGCTGCTAAAGGAATTGTTAGTTCCTCCTGGTAAATTCAATCTAGGGCCAATGTAGAAATTAGTTGGACCCACTAGTGTTTTCAAGGACTTATGCATTTAAAAAAAAACAGCCAATAAATCTTGAATAGTCTTCTTCTGGCCACCCAGAGTAGTGTGCAGGGTTAAACTGAGCAACTAATCTTTGGAACCAGCCATTAGGAAATCCAGTAAAAACCCCAAGAAAAAAAACTGGAACAAAAATCCTGACAAAGCGGTACACAGTAAACAAAGAAAATGAAAACCACAAAATGGAAGAAAATGAGCTGCTGAAGCACATTGTTAGTGTTCACCAAAACTTTATTGCACACTTTCGTCAAACGAGATGTTGACTTCTTCAGAAATAAAATACACTCTTAAAAAAACTTTTTTATACAAATTTAAAATATCAACCAACCAATTACATGAAAATAATTATAATTAAATAATTAAAACATTAAATGCATGTCAAAATGACCATTTAACCCTTTATTTTTCTACCAATCTATGTTCACTGAGAAAGCATTTGATTTTAACTGTCTAATTAAGACCAATCAGTTGGTCAGTTCCTAGTCTGATTTGCCATTCAGTCTCTTTTCTTTCTATATAATTTTTATAATTTCCACACCTCATGTCCATAGGCACTTGTTCTATTACTGCAATCAGAAATTTACTAAAATTATCACAGGAAATAGTGTGTTTATAAAGGGCATTTTTCTGATCTTTAACTTTAATATCGTAAATGTGTTCTTTAATTCTAGTAGCCAAAATCCTAGTAGTCATACCTATATAATAGCATGGCCATCCTGAAAAAAACACAATATAAATGATACCTTTAGACTGGCAATTAAATCTGCAGTGTATCTTAATGGTGTATTGTAAATGTTCCTGCATACAGCCCCTTATAAATGAATCTACAGGCAGTACAGATGTTACATTTATAAGAGCCCAAGAACTTACTGGTGTGCAGTTATAAAACTCGAGTGTGATCATGCTGTAATAACTGTTTATACTATAGTTCTTGTACAAAGAAAAAAAGGTTGTGTTCCAACCACACTGGCTAACTCACTACTGCCCTCTAAAATGTTCCAGTAATTGGAAATAATGTTTCTGTTATGGAAATTGTTCATAGACATGTCAATGGTACAACAAGCTGCTGAATGGAAATAATCAGCTTCTAAATGAACACCATTTTTCTTGGGAAAAAAATTATAAAAATGGGTTCAAATTCATCACTTCCTTTTTCCTTGATCTCTCTAGCAGTCTTTTCTAAAAGATCCAATTTATGGTCTTAATGAGCCAGTTAATATCAAAAGCTTTCTCAGCGAACATAGATTAGTTGTAAAATAAATGGCTGAATGAGCAGTTCTGATATGCATTTAATGCTGTAATTATTTAATTAAAATTCTTTTCATGTGATTGGTTAATATTTCAAATTTGTATAAAAAATAGGTTTTTAAGAGTGTATTTTATTTCTGAAGAAGTCAAATTTTCATTTGATAAATGTGTGCAATAAAGTTTTGGTGGACACTAAGAAAGTGCATCAGAAGCTCATTTTCTTCAATTTACTGGTTTTCATTGTATTCATATAAAAAAAATCCTTCCAAACTCCCAACTGTTAAAAAACATTAAACATTTCATTCTTGTTTTCAGCTGAAGATGGATGTGATGATATGGGGTGTTGCCATCTGTGCCGGGGAGAATAGGGCAGTGCATGTGTAACATGTGCCTGCATCGCCAGCTGGAGTTTTGTAAAGAATTTTGTGTCATTTGACTATCACACTGAGTTGTACAGATGCTTGTGTTAAAAAATGTATCAACAGTGTTATTATAACTGATTAAATGTATATGTTTAAACAATGAATTCTGGAAGGGAAGAGTAGAAGTTTTTGAAATTATCTTCCAGATACTGCAAAAGACCTTAGCAAAGCTCTGAGTGTGTATTGTATCAGAGTCAGGTGATCAAATGTAATGTCATTTTATAACCAGCACTGAGAGCATGGAACTCACACAGCAGTCTGTTTTGTTTTCTTTGGAACCTGATATAAAAGATGGATGTCAGTTATCACAGTCAGTTGAGTTGAGATCAGTTCAGTGTTAGTTTTGAAGCACCTCACCTTGCTTGTGGAAGTAAGCATCAAATTATTTCATCTTGCCTTGCTATATTAATTAAGTTAACCAGGGAACAGTTATTCTTTAGACATTCAGGAAATACAGTGAGATTAGTTAAGTATTGTTTTACTGCATCTCTGTGAATCTATCCATCTGTGTTATTTTTATATCTACTGTGTTTGAACTTCTGGTGTTTATTGTACTTACATATTTAGTATTCTCATAGTTTCTATTTTATTATAAATTATTAAATATTTTATACCTTTCATTGTGGCTGGTCATTTAAAGAATACTTTTAGTAACTTGAGAGTGCTTAAGCTTATTTTATAATGCCTTGGCCACTCTAAAAAGCTTTGCTTCTTTAGTTACACTTTACCATTTATATTAGTAATGATTTTACTCAATATAATTGGATAGTCTTGTAAGATCCTTAGAGTGGAAGACTGGTGGCAGTGTGTTTACATTATAGTCTGGGCAGAAAGGGTGCAGCTAGAAAATCTGTGCCAGCCTTTCAAAAGAGTGTGTGTGTATGTGTGGGAAAATCAAATACACAAGTGTGGGTGTGTCAGCTACTTGGAACTGGGTCACAATACTTCAAAGTGATTCTTGTTTGTGATCTGGAGAGAGGCAAAAATTCCAGTCCCAGCATGTTCCATGTGCACTCTTGGGGAAAATTGTGCTTGATGCAGAGAGCTGCATTTGAAAATACTGTGTAAATCCTTTCCTGCTTTTAGTGGCTATCTCTCACTGGGGTCACTGGTGAGGATTGAGGCTCCTTGATTACTGGCCCAGGGTAGAGAGGCTGTCTCAATGTTTACTTCTAAGTAAATATGTTATATATGTC
>NC_056732.1:801092553-801142553 GCF_019279795.1 Protopterus annectens | reverse complement strand
ATACTCTATATACTGCTATATACTATACTATCAAATGCCTTCACCACATTACAAACCAAAGCCTTTCCTTCAGTCCCTTCTCTCATAATGCTATCACATCTGTCATTACAATCAACATATCCTTTACAAAGTTTATCATTATCCCATACATTCCCTCACTCCCCACCTTTTTGGTTACATGTAATAGGACTCCAGTTTCTTTATATTGTTTCTTTCTCTTTTTTATAAATGAACTTCACGGCTCCTTCACTTGTATCTAAATATAATACACCCATGCATAACCATTTATTGGTTGCAAGAAAGCCTTGTATTTCATTCTTTCCTTATAAAACACATAACCTAACCCATCTGGCCCTGGAATATGTCCTTCATTTCCTTATTTCTGTACACTTACCCACTGTTCCTTGTTTGTCTTTTTTTTTTAAACCTCTGTTATCCTCCTTCTTCCACTGTATATTCTTTACTTTTTATTCACATTCTTTCCCTTTTGCATTCATATTTTCACAAAATGCACTATTATTTTACTATACCATTTTGCCTGCAACATACTGTACTATTACTATATTTTAAACTAGTCATCTCCCCTTCTAGTATTTCAAATGTGTTTCCCCAAAAAAGTATCACCTCTTCTTCCCCCTTAGAAAAAAAAAATCTCTGTCTAAAAATCATGTCTTTATTTTTCCTTTCTATTTTTCTCTTATATTTCTTTTTTCTTTTCCCCAACTTTTAGGAATCAACCATTCATAATCTATCTTCATATTATTTTATATTTATTACATTCCAGATGACTGGGCTCCTTACAACAATTCCCACCTTTACATATACTGTTTGCATTTCTCTGTGTACATTATTTACCACTCTATCCATGTATTATATAATGGCCTTATGGTATTATGCTCATACTACAACAGCTCCCATTTCCATCTGGTTTGATTTTCTTTAGTCACTTCCCCTGTTAATTGCTTCAGCATGTTACCTGATTAAATAATATTAACATTCTTACCTGTTATTGCCCTGATTGCTATATGATCCATAAACCATGTTCTTTTTATGCCTCCCCATACTTCACATAGTTCCTCTGATAGCAATAAATACTTATTTTCAGTGTTAATATTTTATCTTTCTATGTAAACAGTTGTTTTCCCTTTCCTACATACAACTATGGTGTCCATATACATGACTACAAACTTTTTCATTTCTTCCAACATTTTAGTTCCGAGTCCGACTAGCATATATGCATAAGACACAAATATTTGCAATGTGTTACTATTTAGTCTTATGTCACAAATCACCATTCATCCAGGAATTCTTACCATATCATCAAGCATTTTCATATTTTCATTATTTATCTCAAATGTTATAGCTGGAAATAGATCCTTTCCATAACTCCACACTATTGTCCTACACTATAGTCTTCTCAGTCATTTCTTATTTTCCATTTCTTAAAATCTTACATTTTCAAGTCATATTACATGAGCTTCTATTTCTTCAAACAGCTGACACACCATTAACATCTTTACTGTATTTGCATTATCCCTTTCACTTTTTGTAGTTTTTCTTACCTAACATTGTAACTTTTTCTTCTTCTTCATGCTGCCTGCAATACTATTAGCTTCATTTTCCTTTAGCTGTACTTTCTTTCACCCTTTTTTTTTTAAATCCCAGCATATCATATTTATGAATTTTAATATTAAGCATATAATTTTCTTGTGACATCCCCACTCTAGGCCACTAATAAAGGAGCCTAAATCTTGACCACTGTCACTAGAGAGGGTTGCTCACTTGAAATACAAATGGATACATTCAGTATTTCCAGATGCAGACCTCTCTGCATCAAACAACATTTCCCTGAAGAGCACACAGGGAACACAGTCAGCATGGGGTCTGTATTTCTTTATATCTGTCTAACTCCAGGGCCTCAATAAGACTCCCCACAAGCACAGCTATAGGGTTAAGTCCTCAGCTGAGTGTACAAGCCAAGTCTACCAGCACCCTCTCTTTGAAACCAGTGCTTCATGTCCCTGCTCCAAGTAGCTGATACACACACACACACACACACACACACACACACACACACACACACACACACACACACACACACACACACACACTCACACACACACACACAGACACACACACACACACACACACACACACACACACACACACACACACACACACACCTGGAAAGGCTGGCACAGATTTACCTTTTGTGCCCATTCTTTTGCACAGACTATAAGGTAGTTATCCCTGTCACCAGACACTACAAAACCAGCTACCTAAGGCTTTTGCAAGTATGCCCAATTATACTGAATTAAATTAATATTAATACAATGAGTCATGTTGACAAAACAGCCAGGCTTCATGAGTGGCCACATTGTCACCAATAGATATAAGTACTCTCAAAAATTAAAACATTCTCTAAAGAACCAGCCACAATGAAAAGCTTAAATATATTTAATAATAAATAGTAAAAGAACATGAAATATGATATATCTATTTATAGTAAACACTAGAGTTTCAGTCACAGGAAATATTAAAAATAACACAGATGGAAAGGTTCACACAGTTACAGAAAAAACAATACTTAACTAATCTAACTATATTTTCCTGACTGATCTAGAGAATTACTGTTCCTACTAACTTAATAGAACAAGGCAAGATGAAGTAGGTGAGGGTTCAGTCTATGTCAGACTACAAAAAACAGACTGCCCTGAGACTTCTGTTTCACCTACTATTAAAACATTATTTCTTTTCAGAATGGCATCACATGCATCTGGTCATCTGACTTCTGGTCCCCATGCAACTCCCTATTGGTAGATACTGCCAGGATTTACCACATAAATGTCAATAATACATACTCAAGAGCATTTTTCAGATCTGGTGCAGCTTCTGGAAGTTATAAAACAATTACAAACTTCTACTCCTCCTACAGAGACTAACAAACCATGCTTCTTACAGACGGCTCTATATTAGATCAGCGAATGCTTAAAAAAGTGAACGCTGATTGATCAAACTTATGTAAGCAAAAGCTTACAATCTCGAACTGTCAGAACAGCGATTTTTTTTCCTAGGGAAAAATATTGCTGATACAAAACACATACACACAACACAAGCCCACCAAATAAACAGGAATCCACACATGTACACCTAAAATCTGACACCTAACCCTACACTAAACTATACACACACCACTAACTATCCACTTACCTTAACCCAAATCCTAACCCTAAGGTCCGTCACTATCACACACTTACCTCACCCGCTCCCTAACCCTAACTCACCTAACCCACCCTAACCCTCACTTTCACATAATCGCACACATACCTAACCCACGCCGTAACTCACCTAACCCACCCTAACACTCACATCCACACAATCGCACACTTATCCGAACCCGACCCGTAACTTTCCACCACAGCACTGAAAATACCAAATCAACAGAAACGGACAACCAAATTCTTTCCCTAGGAAAAAATTCAGGGTTCTGTTGCTTCGATATTTTAAGCTTTCACTTACACAAGTTCGATCAATCATTGTTTGCTTTTTTAAGCGTTCGCTGATCTAATATAGACCCTTACAGACATTGCATCTCTGGCGTCATTCAAAATAGTGAGATACCATCTTTATGGCCTAAGCCCAGTAATTTACAAAGTTAGCTGTAGATGAGCTCAATCTCTTCTCTTCCAGTATCATCTGTTAACACGTGTGTGTGTGTGTGTGTGTGTGTGTGTGTGTGTGTGTGTGTGTGTGTGTGTGTGTGTGTGTGTGTGTGTGTGTGTATATATATATATATATATATATATATATATATATATATATATATATACATATATATGTGTATGTATATATTTAATTCAGTTACAATATAGTCAGGAACCACTGTTGGTACATTTTTAGCACAAACAATTTTACAATTCCATTTTCAATACAAGCATATGGACAAATCAGTTTGATATTCAAATAACATATAATTGTCCTAGTCCCCTTCAATAAAAGCATCACACTGAATGACATCTGACGACCTTTATTAAACTTACATAAACATGATTGTAAACCAATATTCATTAATTTTAACCACAACATGACATAGGGGAAAATAACATCCATGTAACATTAACATAGGACAGCATGACCCCACTAATCCTGATCAATAAGCAGCATCCATACCTCCACTTGCTTACTTATGAAGTAGCATACCACTCACTTCAGTTACCATTTATTGAATTATCTCCAACCAAATAAGCAACTTACCTCCGCTTGCTTATTTATTTATCAAGCAGTGCAACCGCTCACTTGCCTTTCCCAGCTTATTGAATTGAACATCCACCACCAGAGGGGGAACAGAAGAGGGCAAGCCTGCCCCTCTTCTCCACCCTACCCAAGCTGAAAAATAACTGCAATCCCCACTGAAAAGGGAGGGAGGGCAGGTAGCAAGTTCACGGCATAAATGTGACTCCTACTTCAGTTACACTTGACTAAAACCGTTTAAGCCCCTCCCTACCCTTACCTCATTTCCTCCCAATCATCCCTCATTCCTATTTAACCCTATCATCCTCTTATTCTCCTAATTCCTACTACTCTGTTTATCTAGCCCCACTTGAAGATGTCCCTGCTCAAATCGGTCTGCTCTAAAACTAATTTCTTTACTAAATTCCAGCTAGCTGTGATTGCATATGTTACACATCCATTGCACTACTTCTCCTGAGATATCTGGCAATACCTCACATCGTCACACTCCTTTTCATCTCTTCCACTGTCCACCACATTTTTCTCATTGTCATGCAGAGTTTCATTTTGCATAGCAGAGTTTTCATTATTTTACCTTACTTTCACATTTCTTGCAATAACCCGCATTTTTCTCTAAGCTTCACTTAACTCATCAGTTGAATTGTCCTGTCCTATTGGACAATCAAATCATAAATGACCTTCCATATTCAATTTCTGCAAATCATTTTACAGTTCTCAACAGAATATACATACTCCTTTATACACTCCTAAATTCAATGTAATACACTTTCCCCAAAAAAGAAAAAGAAAAAAGAAAAGACTTGTGGCCACTCAGAATACGTCTAAGTTCCATTCTTTCCATTTACCATAGGAACTTTGCTTTTCCTGTCCTTAACTTGTGATGAAACTCACATTTCGCAGTCTCCATTCCATCTGTTACTTATTTTATCTCATGAATACAGCAGTCAAAGAAAAAAGGTTTTAAATCATTTTCTGAGATGTTCAAGAAACACATCATCATTTTTAAGCTGCACATGTACAACTGTATGCACAAAATCCTTCTGTGGTGTGCAGAAGCTTTTTATGCCAGTCACTTATAAACTTCTCTACCTCAGAAAAGAAAACTTGAACATTACTTCACAAAATGACTTTGCACCCAGATGTATTATGGCCCTAAAG
The DNA here is from genome assembly GCF_019279795.1 of Protopterus annectens. Classification (NCBI taxonomy): domain Eukaryota; kingdom Metazoa; phylum Chordata; order Ceratodontiformes; family Protopteridae; genus Protopterus; species Protopterus annectens. The sequence goes on along the minus strand of NC_056732.1, from coordinate 801,137,144 downwards.
TCCTTCACAGTGCAATCCTAAGGAGTTACAATTGTGTAAAGAATTGGGATCACACACCTCTGTATTGGTTGCCCATTTTTATTCTTAAGTGGAAAAAAACAGGTGTTTTCTGTTCCTGAAGTTAAGCATGAGTCTTTTTGTTTATTTTTTCTGCCCTCCGGCAGCTACAGTTGTATAATTTCTGCATGCAGTCTTACAGTCATCATGTTCTTGCTCCTCTACTGCTTGCTCTCTTACTAACATCCTTCTGCCTGACTTACAGCATTCATTTTTCTACATCCTTATTTAGCAAAATGGCCCATATAACCTGTGTAGGAAAATTTAAAATGCATTGTCAGAATCTCCCTGGAAACCTCTCTCTCTATATATTTATCACTTCTTCCAATGAGTCATTAGCTGGCCTTTTTCTGGCCTACAGTCTTACATGCATATCATTGCATATGCTTCAGCTGTTACTATTGTTATGGTCACTTCTTTATTGCCAATTTCCATGGTACCTGCTCATCCTCCTCTTGTACTCATGTCATGTTTGCTGTTCACACTCAGCAGCATTCCTCTAACATCATCTTCAGATAGACTAGGGGGATTCCTAGGTGTGATGGCCAAACTTGCCCTAGTTTATATGGATACTACTTTGGTGATCCCCCAAAAAGACACAACTGGCTTAGTGAAAGTAACCTGGTCAAAAATATGTAAGTAAATAAATACATAAATAAATTATTAGACATTATATCACTCTTAGGTTAAACTGGGCAGGTCAGCTAAGGCCATTTCACATTCCTTTCTTTTAATATAACAGCACAATAACTCTGTCCACAGAATCACCTTTCACCCAGCTATATGTGGAAATACATTTACTGCCAGCAGGAATAACTAAGAAGTAAAACACAGAAATAAGCATATTGTTCACAAAAGTATTATTCATAATCCATCTTCTCCATTCAGGAATTCTGAGCATGACACCCTCTATGCATACCTCTTTACTAGTTTTCCAGGGGACACTGATATGTCCTACATGTACAACTCATAACATTCTTATACAATGTCAGAAATGTAATATGTGTGCAATAGTTTACTACATTAAAACATTAATCATTACACATTCCATCAATGAAATTATAAGACAAATGACCCCTTCTCACAATCTACCTGACCATTCAGCTATAAGAATATTATTTGCATCTCTAATATACATCATCACTTTATCATAGCTATGTGGATAAATATAACTAATTTATTTGTATGACATATTCACATTATTTATTTTCTGATTTGTTCCCTTTATTATGCATCCCTCCTACCCCCCCAAAAAAGAAAATATTTTGCATGAGAAGTTTTCATATTTGACTAGTTACAATACAGGTTTCTTATCTTCATGCGAAAAACATGTGTGTGTGTGTGTGTGTGTGTGTGTGTGTGTGTGTGTGTGTGTGTGTGTGTGTGTGTGTGTGTGTGTGTGTGACTGTGTGTGTGTGTGTGTGTGTGTAAATGCCCCTCATTAATAAACCTGGTGGCTAGAGGTACTCAGGCACAAACCCTATACCTTGGGTACAGGGTAAAAGTCCCGAGCCACCACCACTTGTGAGCTTTACCAAAGTTTTTTGTGCTAAGAGGTTGAGAGCTGTGGTGAGAAATAGATTAACTAAATGATACCCATTAAGATTTAGAGTTTTGCCCAGGTTTTTTGTGCTAAGAGGTTGAAACCTGTAGTGAAAAATTAATTCACTAAATGATAGTCATTAAGTTTCAGAGCTTTGCCCAGGTTTTTTTGTGCTAAGAGTTTGAGAGGTGTGGTGAGGAAATGAATTTACTAAATGTTAACGATTATGTTTCAGAGCATTGCCCAGGTTTTTTGTGCTAAGAGGTTGAGAGCCGTGGTAATAAATTAATTCACTAAATGATAGCCATTAAGTTTCAGTCTTCCTATTTTGCAGGAAGCTGCTGATTTGGCATAGTAGTATGCTGCTGTGACTGTAGCGCATAGGGTCCTGGGTTCAAGACTTGCTAGTGAAATACATGGTGGTAACATAGCTTTTTATTCTAGCAACTTTACAAAATTATACAAGCAATGTTTAAAATGTCCCTGGTAAGTCCCTAGCCACCACCACTTGCGATCTTTGTCCAGGATTTTTGTGCTAAGAGTTGAGAGTTATGGTGAAAAGTGAGAACTGAATTTGTATTCCCCCATTATTGGCTTTGTATGTCCATTTTTTGTGGTAAGAGTTTGAGAGCTATGGTAAAAAGTGAGAACTGAATTTATATTCCCCCATTATTGGCTTTGTCTAGGTTTTTTTTTTGTGCTAAGAGGTAGAGAGTTATGGTGAGAAGTGAGAAATGAATTCACTAAATGATAGGCATTAAGTTTCAGTCTTCCTATTTTTCAGCAAGCTGCTGATTTCACATAGTGGTATGTTGCTCTGACTGTAATGCATAGAGTCCTGGATTCAAGACTTGCCAGTAAAATGCATGGTGGTAACACAACATTTTATTTTAGCAACTTTACAAAATTATACAAACAATGTTTAAAATGTGTCCCTGATTTTTGTCCTTTTGTCCCCCCCAACCCAAAAAAATGAAATTGAAAATAAGTTCGAGAAGCTGTGCAAGATGCCTATGGCTTAACTGTCATTCTATTTACAGTGTGGATGTGGAAGTAGACTTTTATGATGGAAATGTTCTGAATTGGGCAGTTTTGCCATTATTGGTTCATGCGTTTTGTTTCATTGCCTACAGTACAGCCTACTGGAAAAATGTTCAAATAATAAATTTAAAATGCTCTCTGTCTAACAAGTGCATTGTATTATACAAGGTTACAAGGAATATAATTTAATAAAGTCAGGAAGGTATATCAAAGAAAAGAACACATCAGTGTTTCTTGTTTTGTGTGCAAGGGGGTAATGATTTGAAAACAGCCTAAAGGTAATCTTTATCCACCACTGGCCAGATGCATTTTCTTTGGATGTGGTGTGGGTTTCAATGCTGTTTCAATGAATGTGAGTTTCAAGGGCAGAGTAGTTTTAATACCAAGCCTATTTCATTGTGAGACAGTATTGTTTTGTTTACCAGATGTCTATTAGTGTTTGTGCATTGTTGTGCTGTAAAATGTAAAAATAAAATCCAAATAATCATTGAAGAAGTAAAGCAGTATGCACACATTAGTGTTTATGGTAAATGGGGTGAAATAGCCAAGTAATGGGACATTGGAGTGGCTGTAGGGGGACTCTGGTGACATATTTTGGTTGTCTGTTCCTCAGTTTGAGTTTGAAAGTTGGCATCTCACAATTCCATTGGAGTGGGTGGGGTTACGTAATTATGTATGCAAATTATATGTTAATCAACGTACAGATTTGTACCTATTTTTCATGGCCAATTGCTAAACACAACTATTGCACATTGAAAACAGACATGGCATGAGCAATAGTAAACTTATCTTCCCTTAAAACACACAATTCCTTGAATGCACCCATAATGACAGTCTGGTATTTGGTTTAGAGGATTCTGGGTCTTGTCTGTGTGTAATCAAGGTACAGGGTTCAAGCTTGAACAAGTTAACTAACTGACCTGCCATCCAACACATGCATGCATACCTCTTGTTATTTGTGTCTCTGGCTGTTACAGGCAGAGTGAAAGACTAGCCATGGCAATATGTGTTCTAGTCTGGGCAGGAAGACTGTTTTGACAATGGGAATATAGCAGATGGAAAAAACAGATGCAATATTTCATATTATACAACACCCCCCCCATTAATATTCCAAAACGTGAACACTGATTGGTCAGCGTGCACGTTGTAAATCAGACCTATACTAATGGAAAAAGGTCTGGTCGCTCTGACTTTTTCCATTAGTATAAGTCTTCTTTTTTTGTTACAGCAACGGAGAATGTAAGATCTCCGTTGCTTTTTAGAAAGTGTCTCACTATATTAAAGGAGTTTAACATAGGGGGACAGCTTTAAAAAAAGCAACGGAGATCTTACATTCTCTGTTGCTTGTTTTAAAGCTGTCTCACTGTGTTAAACCCCTTTAACATAGCGAGACACTTTCTAAAAAGCAACGGAGAGCTTGCTTTTTCCGTTGCTTCTACACACAGCTCTGATGTACTGCATAAGCATACGCATGCGCAGTACATCAGAACTGACGCAGAATACCAGACAGCTGCGGAAGGGCAACATGGAGGCATTATACAATGCCATTATTTAAGAAAAGTAAGTATTTTTATTCTTAAATAATGTAATCGTATACTATTAGATATATATTACAATATAATGTAAAGAATAAATTAGAACAGAGATCAAATGAGTATTGGGGTTGAACTTGAATGTTAGATGTTTTTCTATGGTATTTTTATTTACTTGTATTAAAAGTACATCATCTGCATACAGAAAAGTGAAGGGATTCTCAGTGTGGCTGTTAATAAAAACAGAAGAAAATGTGAGACCAATACAGAACCCTGAGGGACTTCAGTATCGGGTGTGTCAGGGAAGGATTTCTGCTTATTGATAAGGTCCTCAACTGTTCTATTTTCAAGCTATCTAACCACTTGATTGTGTTTTGGCCAAAGCTGCTTTTTTAAGTAATAGGTATAATGTGATTTATGGTTTTAAATGTTCAACAAAGATTTCATTTTTCTAAACTTAATAATGTTATAAAATGAATCAGTAGCAGATAACAGAGGTGTTGTGGCACAGAAGGCATTTCTGAAGCCATACTTCTTGTCTGACAATAGGCCATAGCTATTGATGTGTTTGGACATTTATTTGTACAGAATTTTTTAAATATTTTGACAAAGAGATAAAAATTTGATATTGTCTGGAAGTCTTTATGACCTTTAGATGTGGGAATGGAGTGTGTAAATGAAAGAAGTACAGTTCCTAGAAGAGGGGTAGATAGTAAATATAAAAAAGAAGTTTGCAATTTTTTATGCTGCCCTAGGAGTATAGGAATGGAAGTTGCTATTTTCCTTTTATTGAGATCTCAGAGAACTAATAGGCAGTCACATATTCAGCTAAGGGGGACCGAAGTACGGCAAACTGTTGGCTGTGGAATGCTGGGAGGGAGAGGTGAAATGAAAGGTTCATATAGTTAAAATTAGATAGGAATTACAGTCCTCAGTTGGGTTCTTACTACTGCTTCTCAAAATTGAGTTGGAATTGCTTGCATGGCTCATGCATTCACTGGTTAGCTGCTTTACTTCCCTCTAAAAGTCTTTTGGGCGTTGCTGGTAGATGACATTTGCTTATTCTGAAGTAAAAAAGATTTGTCATTGGAAATTGCTATTCTGGTCTGATTTCTAGGAGAAAGATAACAATTGTGTAACTAGTCATCTAGATAGTTTTGTTCCAAGCTATCTGGGTATTTTAACTCTATTTCATGTCTTTCCTGATGGCTTTTGAAAACTGGGGGCATTTTTATTCCCTTAAAATCCTTAGGACCAGTTGTATTTATTTAGTTTATTTATTTTATTTTACATTTGGTTTCCAGGAAAGTCTGGCTGGACAGAAGTCCTTTTTCAGCAAAGGCCCAGGAAGAAAAGCCCATATATAACATTGATTAGTAAAGTACAATTTCACAGGTAAAGAAGAAAACACTATACATATTAAATCAATGAAAAAAATGGGATAATAACACTTTAAACTGTACACCATCTAAAAGTAGGTGGAAAATGTTACACTACACAGGTACTGAGCAGAAAAAGCTTAAACAGTGCAATCAAGATAACATTCAGTAGCATATAGTATTATAATAATATAAACTATACACCAAGTGTTTCTACTTAGAAGAAGTAGCACAACTGTTGAGGGGAAGAGAGAGATATGAGGTGAGATTTTCAAGATAATGAGAAGTCTATTAGACTAGCCAGGGGAGTCACAGTTACAAATTCAATTAGCTTGTAGGTGTGTTTTTAGAAATTTGTTAATGCGAGCTAATGACATTATGGCTGACACATTAGTGGTCAGAGTGTTCCATTTTTAGCTATACAAGAGGAATACAGGGAGGCTCCTGATGAGCTGTTGGCTTTAGTGACTTGAAGGAGAGGTTTGTTATTGGAGTGTAGCACCCTTGTATTGGAGTAAGACTGTATTAGGTTTTGTAATGCAGGGGTTTTCTCGGGGTAGTAAAGAATCTTATGGGTTAGTATAAGCTGGTTGTAAAGGAGAAGATGGTGAAGTTCAAGCCAGTTAAGTTGTTTAAGGGCTGAGCAGTGGTGTGTTTGATGTGGGCTATTGGTGGCAAACTTTGCAATTTTGTTATAGCAGGCAGCAAGTTTAGTTATAGCTGATGTTCTAAGATTGTTGAGGTTAGGGGAGGCATGCAGAAGTGCAGTGATGAGATTTGTTTGTGCTATTTTACTCTGGAGCTGCTTGTGAGGAATTTTTTATTTGTATATAGCCCCCCCCCCCATTTTTGTGTACTTTCATTATGGTGAGTGAAATGTGAGTGTCAAATTTCATGTTGCAGTCTATCTCAACACCTAGAAGTTTGGTGTGAGAGACAGGAGAGATCATTGTCTTATTGCTAGAAGTGATAGAAAATGTGGATATGGGAGTAGAGTGTTTAGTAGTCTGGAATGTGAGAAGTTTGGTTTTATTGGGGTTTAATGTGAAACAAACTAGAGAGGAGGCTCCACAGTTTGGGTACGAACACAACCACAGTTATGTACATAAGACAATAAAGTGGTTGTGTTCATACCTGAAATGGTTTTTACTTCATTTTATCTTGTTTTACACCAGTAAAGTGGTTGTGTTCGTACCTCAACTGTGGAGCCTTCTCTCTAATTTGTTTAACATTGGGCACTGGATTTTTAGAGAGCAGCTGTGCCCTCATCTAGCTCTGCTGTTTATTGAGGTTTACTGGGGTTTAGTATTAGTTGAGAGTTGGTAGCCATTCTTCTACAGAAAGGAAAGAGGCCTGCATTTTGTATTTCAGTTCTTGCAGGGAAGGAAAGAAACAGATTAGTGCTGAGTCATTAGCATGTTGGATGACTGAGGCATGTAGAGTAGACATATGGAGGTTGTTAGTGAAGACAGAGAATAGTAAAGGACTGAGGATGGAGCATTGGGGAACACCCAGTGTGACTTGTAATAAAGGAGATAGTTATTGCCTCCACTCTGCTGATGTCTACCTGTTAAACAACTTTGAAACCAGGTGTTTAGATTTAGGTCTCTGATGATAATTGTGCTTTCATGGCATCCATTAAGAAAGATTTCTAGAAGAATATCTTTAATTACGGTGTCAGTTAAGAGAGTGGCAATATATGTACTACTGGGGTTAGAGAGATGAGTATGATTTCCTAAAATTAAGTTAGTATAAATCCAGTTTTTTGAGCTTCGTCATTGGTTTGATTTGCAGTGCTAAAGCCTGTGATGAGTAAGGTAGAGTTTTGCTTGACAAGTAGGGTAACCCTAAACCCATCTTGGGACTAGGTCTAAAATCATGGTAGATTTTAAAGTTGCAATGGATAACAGAGAATGGGCAAAAGTTGTCTTTTAGCCAAGCCTTAGTAATGGCTAAAACAAGCAGGTATCCTATCATAATCCATGTTTCAAAGGTTTTCCATCAGTTATTCAGACTGCAGGTATTAATGCAGGCTATTTTGTAGTCCTCATTTCCAATTCAGCAAATTTTGGGGAAAATAAAACAGAGAAAAGAAAATAAACAGTTAGGAAACCATATAATACTCATGAAGAGTGCAAAACTAAACAGCTTTGTGAAGAAGATACACACAAAGATATCAGCATATTCACATAAGACAAGAAAGAAAATGTAAAAAGAAAAGAGGTTTTAACATTTACTTCACCACAAACTGGAAACAGAACAGCTCACGACCACACAAGGAAAGAAAGATTTTAAAATTTACCAGTATTCCTTGCCATTCATTCAGACACGTTAAATGGAAAATGTCTTATGACTGTACCAAAAACACTGAGGTTAATGAAGACAGGGATCATGCTAAAATTTGAAGAACATAAAAAAGTATGCATGATAAAAAAATGTTAGCAGAAAAGCAAGAAACTATAACATTTCCACAAAAAAGGTATATTAAAATAAAATAAATTGACGTCTTTAGTGATGTAGGAGGATAAAACTATGACTATGGCCTAAAAGACAGTAATTCTATTAGTGGCTCAGGTGCTTGATGTCACAGTTATGGAAGATGTGCATACCTCTTCTGGAGGGAATGATCGTGTCAGGCAGTCCCATGTTGAGCACTTACAGAAGCCAGTGCATAAGAGGAAAGCTGTGCAGGGAGGGGTGGAAGAAGCAGACCAATCTGCATGTGGATCAGGCCCCCTAACACTTCGCAGCCGGAGTCGCTGCTCCCTTAACCTCTCCCTAGCTATTTCTCAGCATGGGTGTTGTGCTTTGGCACTTTTTACAAACAGAAAAAATGCATTTTAGAACGGTAACAATGTTGTAAAAATGAGAGAACTTGTGAATGTTTGTTTTGAACTGTGCAACTAACTTTATAATAAAGCAGTGAACTCCTCTGAAAAAAATAATAAAGTTTTCCTTTGAAGTGCATGACTTCTCATGCTTTATTAAAACTAAAGAGGAGAGATGGACTTGGGAGGGGGGATGGAATCATTGAAATAGAGTAGAAAGAAAACTATGCTTAGTATGCATAAAGGATGATAATATTAAAACAGAAAGAAAGAAAAAGACAAAGCTTGTCTTAAGAATTTTGTTACCTATAGTAATGTTGTGAAGATATGTTTACCTCCCTTCTTACTTGACTCTGATTTCTTTGCATAGAGCTCCTTCCCTCACTCTCAGAATATCTTACTTTCTTGACTGCTGACACTGTTGTGTATTAGTCACGTACTCCCTTTTTTCTTTATTTCTTGTATGCACATTTCATGTTGGGGAAATTGTCTTTAGACCCCTTCTTCATATCTCTTTGCAACTTGCAGTTGTACTCACTCCCAAAGCCTAATATCAGTTTCTATGTTTAATGAACTCAATAAGAAAATAAACCATTGATCCTTGTCCTGGGAGCAAAGCCACAACCCCCTGTATACACTATGTAGTTGACACTGCCACTGGACCAACAAGGAGACTTTGGGCACTGTGGTATCTGCTTTCCTCCAAGAGGAAACATTTATATTTTTACCTTGGAAACCACCATGATGGTGATTTTGAAAAACAATACTAAGTTGATCATTTGTTCTACATTTCTCTGTTTAGTGACCATAAATGGGTATGAGTCTCCATTTTTTTGATTTCTTCAAAAGTTTTGAGTTTCTAATATCATGGCATTCTTTATTTAAGGTTTAATCTGAGTTTAAAACATTAGTATTGCTTCAGTCTTGCTTCAGTTTTTAATGTTAGGCAAGATTTCTCTTAACTCCCACAATGTAGTCAGAAATAACTCAAATAATTCATATGGGATTACATGGTTGGGAGGCGTATTTAACAACACTTGAAAATTCTTTATTACCCTTGCTGCTCATACTGTTAGAACTGTCTGGTTGTCTTAATCCCATAGTTTTCCAGTTTTTCTTGCAAATCCTGGGATTTTATGCCTTCATATCTTTCATTTTCTAGGACACTGCAAATGTGTTGGAGTTTCAGTTTTTAATGATGTCTGTCCCTTTTTCTTCCTTTTTGACTATTATATGCAGATTTCTTGCTGTCCACTGTTTTCATATATCATTTTTATAAGCATGAAGCATGTTCTTCTTTTCTTGTCCAAATGATTCAGTGCTGTTTGGGGCTGTTCATTCACACCAAATATATATGCTAAAAAAGGAAGAGCATGCTGATTTATAGCATGAACTTTATTCCCAGACATCAAGGCAGTTTTTGGTAATATACAGTGTAAACTTTTAGCTTAGATGAGCAGTAATATAGTCTGGCTACTTCTGTTCTACCATGTGAATTTGTTTTATTTGCCCCATTTCCTGTGTTCATCTGTTTTAGCAGTCTTATTCACTATTTTTATTTTTTTCTTTATTTTATCTTAATATGTCTGCCCATTTCTATTCAATCAAGCAAGTTTTCCCTTATATCGTTCTCTTATAGATTGAGTTGAAAATGCAAGGCAAGGACAGAAGTACAAATAAGATAATCATTAGAAGCCATTCATAATGGAAGCCAGCAACAATTTGCTCACCAGTCAAGAGGGCATTAAAGTAGATAGCAGTAACTTCTGAATGAAGAAAACAACACATGGCATATTGTCCCATGCAGAGCCTACAACAAAAAGAGGAAGAAGATGTCACCCAAGAAGAAATAAGAGCAGCACTAAAGAAGGTGAAGTCAGGTAAACATCAGTCTCAGATAAAGTCAAGGCAGATATGATCAAGATGTTGGTTGATTTGGGAAGAAATGTTTCCTGAGGATGCTCATCATAGCTTGTAGAGCATAACATATCACAGATGACCTGAGAATAAACATTTTATTGCTAGTGTACACCAACAAAGAGGGCATTCACATCTAGGGCAGTACAGAGGCATCAATGCTTGTCACACTGCATGAAGGTGCTGGAGAGAGTGACTGATAAATGCATGCACAGAGCAGTAGAATTGAAGATGAGTAGCTCAAATTTAGATCTGAATGCAGCACAGCCAACCAGATGTTTGCAGTGAAATGAATACTTGAGAAGAAGATGGTGATGAGAAACAAGTTCATCTCAGGATTGCTAGACTTAGAGCCCACAAAAGTTGAAAGTCTATGTACAATGGTATAATGATGCAAGTGTGAGCCCACTAATGATCATACTGATGATGGAATGCATTAGCAAACTTGTCAGAAAGGACAGTTAAAGCTGCTGTATGGAGACGATAAGGCACTACAAACAATTTCTGACCAAGAACTTCAGCAAATGCTATGGGACTGGAATGCAGAAATAAAAGACTCTAGGGATAAAACCAAATACATATAAGACAGCTGCCATGGCAGCAGGTTGGTGAAATCAAAGAGTTGAATAGTAAGATAGAATGAAAAATAGTGGACCAGGGTAAAAAATTTTAGGTGTTTTGTAAGAGTGGTTGAGAAGAAGGGAAGTCTAAATGAGGAGGTCAATGCTGGAATTAGAGGTATTTCAATCAACTGGTAAAGAGTTACAGGGGTAGCGTATGACAGTAAAATAACATAAAACTTGACAAGTAAGGTGTTTAAAACAGATGCATGACCAGTGCTTCTTTATAGTGCAGAAAACTGGTTAGTGACAGTAGAGCTGTTGAGATAGCTAGAGATGATGAACATGAAGCGCTCCAGATGGGTGTTAGGATGGACATTATGGGACAGATAAGAAATGAGGGCATCAGGGCAAATGTCAGAGTAATCTCACTTGCAGAGGTTAGAAAGAACAGATATGACTGGTTTGGTCTCTTGTCCAGGAAAGCCAAACGTGATTTCATGAAGAAGATTTTGGAAATACAGGAGGAAGGTACAAGGAAACAAGGGTCTCCAGCTACTAGAGTTCATGAGTGAAGAGCTGTGACTATCAAGCATGAGTGTTGAAATGTGGGAGAGTGACACTGAATCAGGAGACGTGGTGACTGCATTACACACAACACCTTCACCCATTCAAACAATGGGAAAAATTAGGATAAAAATGATGGTAACTCCCTAGCCATCAACAATTACACTTGAGATGCAGAATGTTGATGTGCACACACAGTCAAGTGTCTGCATAAGTGCAGTCAATGGTCAGAATACATGTTTAGTATCTATGATGAGGCAGAATTGTAATACCTGTTAGTGTAACACTTTTATCACATTTTTAGTTCATTATTAACAACTATCTCTGCAGTGGGTTCAAGGACGTTCAATGAAAAGATATGTTGGTGATTTATATACATGCTTTTAATTGTTAACTTTCAGAACTTTCTGTAATAAGTTTTGTTTCAATGCCATTGTTGTTTATGACTACTCAGAACCTTCAAAGTAGCCAGGTAAATGCCCAGCTACAGTAGTACTGTTTAAAAACAGTATTCACATACTCTCAGATTGTTGTTCATCTCTGGGATACCTACTATCTGTCACCCTTCAGTTAAGTGATGTTCACAATGTCATCAGTGGAAGAAAGTCTTTGGATGATATAATCCATGTTAGATTTGAAGACAATGGAGAAGGTAAGTGCTATGGTTTATCTCCCTATCTTCCTTTTCTCAGAGTTTGTGTGACATCTAAGTAGCAGTCTATCTACCTACCTACCTATAGTTAATTTCGGGTGTCGGGAACTTGCTTTAACAGTCGGGTGCAGAGCTGGTTTGGTACCATGCAAGAAATGTTTTTCTGTTGTTTAAAACTTTGATAGTATGGATATTTTGAGTTGTAACCTCCCAGTCTTTTAGGCATTTTAAGTTTGCTTAATCACATTTTAATTAAGGGACACATAGTTATTCACAGTAACTATGTCTTCTCCATCACCTCTTGGCTTTCCCCCTGTAAACTAGTTGAGCACTTACTGTTTACTTTTTCTTTCATTAAACCACACCTGTTAATGACTATGAGAATGACTCAGGACAAATACAAAAAATAATGAGAGACAGAGGCCATAATCATAGACAGATTTTAGTTACTGACTTTATATACTTAGAAAGTTGCTAGAACACGTTTTTGCATTAGTATTAATTTTCTGAAGAAAATGAAGTCTGACACTCAAATTTTTGACATTATTTAGTGACTATAATGCTCAACAATTTGCAAGAAAACTACAAATGTTATGAATAATAACCACAAACATGAGGCTTTTTTGTTTCCTGGGGAGGATTGGGCAAACATTGGGATGGTTGACAGTATGTGAAACATGGAGTAGACAGCCAACAAGTATCTGAACTTATTTCACACAAATGTACATTTGCTCCATGAAAACAGATGGCTAATTGAACAAATGACAAGGAGGTAAGTTGCTTTCATCCACAAAAAGTCCACAACCCACCCAGCAGATAAAACCACTTAGTGGTGTACTCCCACTCTGATGGTGATAAAAATAATATTTCTCAACAGGAAATTAATCAGGGCAAAGTCGAGAGCTAATGACAGTCAAAGGACAAAAATCAGAGACATAGAACACATTTTGCTCTTAAATACTGAAAAACTTGATACGATAACATTTTTTATTAATATGCATTTAAATCTGAAACTTCAATGTTTGTTATAATTTAATGACTATACTGCTCAGTGATTTGCCACAAAGCAGCAAATTTTATGAAGAACAGCTCAAACTGAGGGAAAGGTGAGGACATTCTGCAAAACTAGGAAAACTTCAACTTGGTTTCAAACAAACTGTACTGAAAGCTTATTTCATACAAATGTAGACTTCCTGTAAATGTAAGTTGTACAGCTGGGAAGAAAGTAAGCTGCTTGCATCCAGGCTATCCTAATATTGTGATTATAATGCAACATCATTGCAGACATTGTTGCTGAACCTAATTTGTACATGTAAATGCACCTTCTACTAATTATGACTTCCAACCATTGTTTATACTTTAGTTGATTTGTGTCAGCAATTTTTATAATGGTGTCCAGTATTTGTCATCATAATTCTACTGTATATCATAAGGACTGAATGTTTATTTTATTAGCATAAATCTTTACAACTGGTATTAAATAGGCTAGAAGGGTAACTTAAACTGTGGAGATTTCATTGCACTATCAAGTCCCTTCAGCGCCAAAAAGCATTTGTTGGAATGTATGTTAAAATAAGTGCTTGATAAAACTTCAGTTTAAAGTGTTTGTGAGATTTAAAGCTATTTTTGAAATTTTCCCTGCCTTATCCTTAATTAGTCAGTGTTCCTTTGTTGTTCTGGTGGTAAAAGGCTGCTTTTTGAAAGATTAATGCCCTGAAATTGTAAGGGTGTTAACAAAATAGTACTATTTTTTTTCCTTCTGATGATGTGCTGCTTAACGTGGTAAGCCAAGTGATCCCATCACAGCAGCTGCATTACATAAATTAATTTCTATATTTATTATGAAACGACTTGTAATTTATGTTAACGTAGTCTTGTAATTAATAAAACTACAGAATGAACTGGCATCCCACCTAAGTATCATGTTCAATCATAGCCTCACCTCAGGCTTTGTGCCCACTGAATGGTGTACAGCGATGGTTATCCCACTCCACAAAGGAGGAGCCACCACAGATCCCAGGAACTACCACCCCATTAGCCTAATGAGCCTGGTCTGCAAGGCCATGGAATGTATCATCATGGAACTTATAAACAAAGACACTGGTAATCTCCAAACTCTGGACCCCACTCAGTTCGGGTTTGTAAAAGGCAGAGCATGTCTCCTAAACCTGATAGACTTCTTTGAAGCAGTCACCAAAGCTGTAGATGAGGGTAAGGTGATACATACAGCCTATCTAGATCTTGCCACGGCTTTTGACACCATCACCTCTGGAATTATAGGTAAACTCACTAAACTAGGTATAAATCCCTATGTCACAAGATGGGTTACCAACTGGCTCACTGACAAAACCCACACTGTGAAAGTAGCAGACGCCAAATCCGACTTCAGACCAGTGACAAGTGGAGTACCACAGGGTTCAGTCCTGGGTCCCCTCCTGTTTGGTATATACTTTTCTGATGTACAGGCTAACAGAGAACGTCTTTGGCTAACAAAGTTCGCAGATGACTACAAACTAGGAGCCATAATTGAAACTCCTAATGATGTGGACATCCTACAAAGGGGCCTCACTGAGACAGATGCCTGGTGTCAAAGCCATGGCCTCAAGCTCAATGCCCATAAGTGCATTGTCATCCCCTTTGGTAAAAACTCTGTACCCATGAGCTACCACATAGGTGGTAGTCTACTTAACACCGAAAGTGTAATAAGAGACCTTGGGACACAGGTGGACAGTAGTCTCTTCTTTGATAATCACATCACCACAGTAGTCAGGAAATCCTTCTACATAGCACACCTCATCACAAAAGGATTCTCATCCAGGAAAAAAGAGGTCATTGTTCCCCTCTACTCGTCACTCATTAGGCCCATTTTAGAGTACAATGCTCCTTTTGGTATGTACCTAAAAAGACATCTACAACAACTGGAAAGGTCGCACAAGTTCCTCACAAAGAGATTACTGGCCTCAAACAGATGCCCTACACTGACCGTCTCAAAAAACTCCAGCTTTACTCCGCGGCATATCGCCTACTCAGAGGCGATCTCTGCCTAACAAACAAATCTATGTCAAACCCAGAGCTTTTGGACATGCTCCACTTAAAGAAATCCCAATTCCTCTGAGCTACATGTTCTAGGGACTTAAACTTTGTCACCACAATAAACAGAACATGCTGGAGGGAGATATTTCTATCCCAGAGATTTCCGATACTCTGGAACAAATGACCTAACTATATCAAGCAAAGTTCCTCATTAGCACTCTTCAAGAAAAATCTTGATGATTGGATGGGAAATAGGAAATTCACCCCGGGGATCACCTCTGTGGCTCTGCTCGACAGGGGCACAGGAAAATAATTTTCTTGGGTGGTAAAAGCCAGGGTACCTTTTTGGCTAGGTTTGTATAGGCCCTAAGGCTGATAGCCTAGTGCCTACCTATGAACCTAGGAACCTATGTCCTTTTTCTGCTGGCAATGTTCTGTTGCAAATAGTTCATCCCATAGTAACTTAACTGGATTTCTACTGAATCTTCAATACAGCATTATTTTTTTCTTTTTTCAATCAGTTCACTGGAAACAGCCCTAAAGCATACACACAGCAGGTTCATACAATAGGCAGTCTGAGTCCACTCAATCAACTCACCATTTATTTAGGACAAACTGTGTACCACCTCTGCACTTGTGTTTTAAGTAAGTGTCAGGGGTATCTGGTCTTCTGCATATATTTTGGCCAGCATAGTGACTAGTCTGAAGACAAGTGCTTCAGAGTCCTAGTTTGTAAGCAAAAGCATTATAGTTTGTAAACCTTTCTCCACTGGTATCCTGCTGATCACCTTTTATCTCTACTTCCTTACAGACACTGACATTTACTCATACTGCTCTTACTAAAACATTCTCTTATATTTTCTTCACTTCTTCTAGACTTGCTATTCCCATTACTTATATCCTCCTGTCCTTCTTTACTGGAACTGCATGCCTTCAAGGATGTCACCCTTGGCACCCCCCCCCCTATTTCTCTTTGACTGAGACAGTTATTAAACCACTTTCAGCTCTGAGATAGTATTTTTGCACAGTTGACATTGACTCAGTGCACTCAACTGTCTCTTCAGTTTGATTTTATTTTGCTAAAAAGTGTCCCTTTAAGTATATATATATATATATATATATATATATATATATATATATATATATATAAAACAATGAATTATACAGTTTTAACACCAGTCTGTGGGCTATATTTTTATATAAATTATAAATATTATGGCAGCCTAAAACCAAGAACTTTAATGTGCTCCCTTTATTTATTTTTAGCAGACCACTTTTTTCCTTCCTTAAATTTATTTCTCTTCTTGTATAACCACTTTTATTTCTGAGTCAGTATTTTCTAGAGCTGCACTCCTGTATTCGTGTTTACTTTTTTACATGGCTTTGCTGATCTGTCAGAGTTGGAGTAGCCCTTAGACTTTGAATTTTAAAGTCTATAGAAACATTGTCACATTGCACAGTTCTTCAAACAGTCAAGTGCAATGGTTTACTGTTTATCAGCATTAATCAGATCAAGATGATATTTGACTAATTCTTCTACTATAACTGTGTCCCAGAACAACAAAATCATCTTCTAGCACAGAAGCTTTTTAAGCTGCATTGTTCCTTTTACTTATCTCTCTTTCAGCAGATGTGTGGCTGTTTAAGTTCAGTCACTGATTGTTTTTTTCTCTGTCTCTTTGCCAAACTTTCAACCCCCTTTGTTCACCCTCACTAATGCTCAAGCTCACACTGCTCCCCTACCCTAACCCAAATTCCCACTCACCCCCTCTTACTGTATATTTATACTTCTATAGCACCACCCACATATTCCTCAGACCAATACCATCAGTTCGACCCACAATAAAAACCAATCAGAATTACTCTGAATAGTAACACCCACTCTAGTTTACCACCCAAGGCTCTCTCTTTCTCAAAATTTCTTGCCTCCTTTAACTTTCGAGTCACATCTCTACAACTAGCCCAGTACCCTCCTAACATTGTCTAATACTAATTTACAGCAAAGGCAAGTTAAATAAGATGCCCCTAACTCAGATTATTTTATTATTCCTACTCACTCTACTAGACTTCATCATCAATTGTCAAATCCACTTCCTTCAAATACTTAGAACTTCAGCCAATCCACCCAAAGGATATCAACATCTACCTGGCTTGGCTTTCTCCATAATACCCTCTCTCTACAAACCAACCATATCTGATTTATTTATCTATAAATATCTCAAAACTAAGTATCCAAATTTATGATAAAATAATCAAATATCAAACCAAGACCAAAATATAATTGACCACACTCTTCTCTCTGTTAAATATCAATTCAAAAAATTAGTAGAGATATTCACCCCAACCCTGGTCTCACTGTTCATAAAACCATTATTTCCAACCCCAAAATCAACCAGTTACCTAACACATCTCAGGAAAAAAGATATTCCAAACTCACTGTACTAAATATGAACCTATAAAGTAAGTGTAATAAAATCCATGACATACATGCTTATCTTGCCACATGCACTCCTGAGGTATTCATAGCTACTGAAACCTGGTTAAAAAAAGAAATACATTATAATGAGATCACCCCCCCCCCCCCAGGATGCAATATAGTCAGGCATGACAGACAACACAAGCATGCAGGTGATGTGGCAATAATCTATAAAAATTCACTATCACCTTGCTTCCACAGGAAATTTCCAAATTTAACAATGCTAAACTTCTAATAACCCTCCTAAAAAACAGCAATAGGAAAATTATATTTTTAACAGCAATTTATATACCACTAGCAAATAACACTGATACTGCTGAAAGCATCCTTTATTGGATATCCCAACAAATTAACCCTGAAACTATAATACCTGGAGACTTAAATATAGATTGGCAGGTCATACATTTCACTACCCCCACTTATTCCACAAAGCTGTACAACTTCAGATAATTAATAACCACACCTACAAGAATCGACAAAACTTCAGTGAGACTTGCACTAACAAACTTAAACAATACTCAGAGAAAGAAATGTGCATTATGCAGCAATAAAATGGTTACATTTGCCAGCAATCTCTCTCCTAGGACCCACCAGTAGCCTAAAGTAATTAAAGTGGCTAGAGTTACACAACTACCTAACAGATTCACAACTAACCATAGCATACAAACTCACTTATCATCCAGAAAAATGCCTTGTACTACAAAACATATTACTTCCCTACTGTCTAGGAAGGGACCTCTGCTCTGTTAACAAATTTTTATTACAAATAAGTCAAATAGTGTTACAGAAGGCTTGCTCTATTCCCACTAATCTCTGGCATAGTATCCCCATACAAATAAAACTCTCTAAACTCAATAGTTTTAAGCCACTGTTTGTTCAAACATTTTAATCAATCCTAGTTCTGCACATGCTCATCACAATGTTAAGACTTTGTGTTACTCACCCGATATTCTCCAGATACTCTCCTTTAACAGAATACTCTCAATCTCTCGCTGAAATGACAAAACAAGTTTTATAAAGAACTGCTGCCTGTACAATTTGCACATGAGCTTTCTCTTTAGGAAATTCCACCTATGTAAAATCTTAGAATGTATAAATGTAACTACTGTTTGTGTATAAATGTAAATAAAAGTTTAACTTCTCTGTGCTTAACTGGAACTTAATATAAGGCAATGTAAGCAAATTGACCTTTTCTCACCTGGCCTCCTCTGAAAATGGCTATTACCCAGTTGGACCTTCAAGGCAAACAAAAACAAAAAATACAAAACCCTCAACTATTTGCCAATCAGCCACAATTTTTCTGGGGTACATACAAAAAAATTAAGGCAAACCCTGGGACTTTCTGCAAACTTTGGAACACTTTAAAACAGTGCCCAGAGAGTAAATATTCAATGTATTTCATGCCAGTGCACACTAGTCAGAATGTAAGCTGAGAGGACAACAAGACAGAATGTTGCTTTTATCTGCCATCAGACACTACTCCAAATTAAGTGACTGCAACCTTAAATGATTTGCCAGAGAAACAAAATTTTATGAGGCACATAGTAAAAAAATAAAGAAAACTTCAGGGACATTCTGCAAAGTCAGGAACAGTGTCACCTTGATTTTATACACACAACACCCAGAAAGGAAATATTCAAGCTTATATTGTACAAGCGTACACTAGCTCTGTAAAGCCAGACTATAAACTGGGCAAATATCCAAGAGGGTAACTTACTGACCAAAAATATTGTGTAAACACAAGGACGTTCTACAAATCAGGTGCATTTTCAAATTTGTTTCAAACATAGAATAACTCAATAGAAAATATTTAAATGTGTTTCACATGAATGCACACTAGCTGCTTAGTATCAGACTTTAAATAGAACAAATAAAGAGGACAAGTTGCTCCCTTCCATAACACAGCTATCACCCCCACCACCACCACCACCAAATCTGGTTCCCTTCCAGCATATTCCACAGAGATAAGATGATCAGCTTTAACAATTGGCTTAAACTCTGGTGTCATTCAAAGGGGATCCAATGTCTGTCTGTCTGGGATGACATGCTGGACAAGCCACGCTGCTTCGCAAGGGACGGCTTGCACCTGTCACCCCTGGGATTCCGGATATTGGCAAAGGCTCTTGCCACCTCCATAGTGCCTTTTTTAGGCAAGGCTCAAATTCTAAACCTACCACCCTAGAACACAAAAAAGGAAAAAAACTAAGGGTAATGCTGCTCAATGCCAGAAGTCTAAATCTCAAAATGCACGCACTCTAGGCCCTTCTCAGTATGGAGAACATCGATGTCTGTGCTGTGACAGAAACCTGGTTCAAGGCTCCTGAGAGCACCCCAGCACTATCAGGTTTTACCTCATATCATGCGTTCCAGCACCAAAATCCGGACAATACCAAGAAAGGAGGGGGGGTATCCATAATCATCAAGGACAGCCACACCTCAAGACTGGTGGCAATGCACGATGCATCGGAGACCATCCAGGTGCAATTAACCATAGGCAAGACTGCTCTGCAAATTGTAGCATGTTACAGGCCACCCTCACAAACTCAGGAACCTCACATGGCCTCCCTGAAAACACTAGAGAGGATAAATGTATCACCAAACACCATCATACTAGGTGACTTCAATTACCCTAATATAGACTGGGAACACTACTCAAGCCCAAACACCCTAGCCCAAAAGTTTCTGGAATTCATAAACTCAAATGCCATGGAACAACTAGTCACCATCCCCACAAGAGGAGAAAACATACTTGATCTCATCATCACGAACATGGGAGCACAATGTTCAACACCAGAAGTATACCCCTCACTGGTGAGATCAGATCACAAACTAATCTCGCTGGAGGTCCTCATCCAACCCCCACCTGAAATAAAAAAGACCACAGTAATGAACTTCTCGAAAGCCGACTTCACACTTCTAAAGACTAGTGTGGTCTCCTTTAAGGCCCCCGAGCCGGCGGAAAACAGTACTCAAGCCGCTGACTCACTTAGAAATGCCTTCTACCAGCACCTGCAGGACTGCATGGAT
Organism: Protopterus annectens; assembly: GCF_019279795.1. Classification (NCBI taxonomy): domain Eukaryota; kingdom Metazoa; phylum Chordata; order Ceratodontiformes; family Protopteridae; genus Protopterus; species Protopterus annectens. The sequence continues at coordinate 801,116,532 of NC_056732.1, read as the reverse complement.
AAGGCAATCCCAAGCAAAACAAAGACTCTTTGTACCAAAGGCAAGCGTCCAGTCTGGTGGACCCCAGCCATAAACAAACTCTACAACAAAAGGAGGAAGCTACTACAAGATAGAGCAAAATCCTTAAAAGGTAAGACACCCTTGATCACTATAAGTAAAAAACTAAGAGCTCTCATAAAATCATCCAAAGCAAATTTTGAGAGAAAAATAGCTAAAGACTCAAAATACAATCATAAGGCCTTCTTTAGCTATGTTAGAAACCTGGGAGGAAACTCCCAGATATGCTCAGAACTAGTTCAAAATGATGTGAAGATTACTGATCCTACAGACATTGCCAACATACTGGCTGACAGGTTCAGTGCAAAATTCTCCCCCCCAAAAGGAGAGATATCTATACCAAGCGATTGCAGCCCCCCAAACATCTCCAACGCCCAAGTGAGAACTGCTCTCTCCAAAGCAAAAAACACAGCATCCATGGGACCTGATGGTGTCCCCGGCTGTGTGCTCCACGAACTCAACGAGGAACTAAACCCACAGCTAGGACAGCTGTTTAATCATAGTCTTACCTCTGGATACATACCCAGAGAGTGGCGCACTGCAACTGTGGTCCCACTTCACAAAGGCGGTGCCTCCACCGACCCTGGAAATTACCGGCCCATTAGCTTGACAAGCCTTATCTGCAAAGCCATGGAGAGGATCATAATGGACCTCATAAATAAAGACATAGGGAATTTGCAGACTTTGGATCCATCCCAGTTTGGCTTTGTCAAAGGCAGATCATGCCTTCTAAACCTGGTTGACTTTTTCGAAACAGTCACCAAAGCCATTGATGAGGGAAAGGCAGTCCATACAGCCTACCTCGATCTGGCGAAGGCCTTCAATACAATACCCCACTCGGGTATCATTGAAAAACTCATCAGCTTAAATGTTAACCCATACATCACAAGATGGGTTGCAAACTGGCTGAGTGACAGAACCCACAGGGTCAGAGTTGCTGGCGCCATGTCAGACTCAAAGCCTGTCACAAGTGGTGTACCACAGGGCTCAGTCCTGGGCCCACTCTTGTTTGGCATCTACTTTTCCGAAGTACAAGCAAACACAGGAGGGTTATGGCTGACAAAGTTTGCAGATGACTGCAAACTGGGCGCCATAGTAGAAAACACATCTGACACAGATATCCTTCAGAAGGGTCTCACAGAAATGGATAACTGGTGCCAGAGCTATGACCTAAAGTTAAATGCCAAAAAATGCATAGTCATACCCTTCGGGAAAAACAAGGTTACCCCTAGCTACCAAATAGGTGGCAATCCACTGAGCACAGAAGAAGTTATCAGGGACCTGGGGACCCAGGTTGATAGTAGTCTGTCATTCGACACCCATGTAGCTAAAGTAGTTAGGAAGACCTTCTACATTGCCCACTTATCATGAAGGGATTCTCATCTAGATCAAGGGAGGTCATAGTCTCCCTATACTCATCACTCATCAGACCAATGATTGAGTACAATGCCCCATTCGGAATGTATCTGACCCGACACTTGCAGCAGCTGGAGAGGCCACAAAAGTTCCTCACCAAAAGGATAAAGGGTCTCAAACATCTGTCCTATGCTGCCCGACTGAAAGAACTCCAGCTCTATTCAGTCGCCACCGCTTGCTCAGAGGTGACCTTTGCCTAACATACAAGGCCATGTCAAACCCAGATTTGATGAATATGCTTCACCTCAAAAAATCTAGATCCGTCAGAGCCACAAGTGTGGGAGACTTAAACCTCGACACGGCTATTAATAGGACGTGCTGGAGAGATAGATTCATCACCCAAAGACTCCCTATGCTGTGGAACAAAATCCCGGTATATGTGAGGCAGAGCACCTCGCTGGCCTTGTTCAAGAGAAATCTTGACCAATGGATGGGAGATCGCAGATATACCCCAGGGATTACCTCAGTGTCACTGCTCGACAGAGGCACAGCAAAATAATGGGTATAGTTCCCCATACTAAAGGAGTGGCGTAAGCCACAAAACTATGGGTTAGGCTTGTAAATGCCCTCGGGCAGATAGCCTAGTATGAACCTATGAACCTATGAACCTATATTAAAAAGAAAAGGAAAGTAGATAGAGAGTAGATATACCAATTTATTTCAGAAATGCACACTAGCTCTTAATGTCAGATTTTTAACTGAGCAAAAAAGACAGCAAGAGCTAGTTGCTTTCATCCACAGCATAGCCAACCCATCAATCTACTTGCCTGCCAGAATATTCATCCAAGAAAATAATAACTTAATTCCTATTAGTCTGACATGTTGCTTTTAAAACTAGTAATCCGTAACTGGCCACATCTATCCATATACACAGTTTAATATATACAGCCTTTCTCTTCACTGCTATCCTAATTAATAATGGTAAGGCAACTAATGGGAAGCTACAGTGCTTTGCATGGGCTGTTGCTGCAGTGCAGATATTTATTTACTTAAATGAATATATAAATAAAGTATTTAAGCTAAATATATTCACCAGGCACATATACAAATAACAAGACACTGTAAATACATAAAGGTAAATACTCTAGGTGTCTATCATCCAGCACTCTTTTTTTATACTTGTTTCGGTCTTTAGCAATCAGTATTATTTTATGCCCGGCATGTAAATTAATCAACTAAAATAAGTTGGAAGTGCTGAACATAACAAAACATTAATTTTCTTGGCTGTCCATGGGCCCTGCTGAAGTTGATACTTCTGGGTGACTACCCACATTTCTGTCGTAAGATTCCTAATCAGTATAAAAAATATTCTGGTTTCTCCCTTAATCAAGTAAACAAGAGGCAGAGCTGCCTCTCCCTAAGTAAAAGTAGCTGTCATCTGTTTCCTGTAAAAGACAGATTGATATTAGCAATTTTTAATCATAAAATGTTTCTGACAAGCTACTGACCTTCCCTTACACCTAAACTATCCTATATTAATAACACATACAGTCTACTGTTCAGAAGAAGGTTTCTCTTCTTATTCACCATCCCATACATTCCCTGTACAACACAGAGAAAACCATCTACACGACAATATTTACAGTACATTAAATATATTTCTCATACCTTATTATCTACCAGAAGTCATTGTGTCTTTCCTATCTGTTCATCTCAGTGCATTTGTCTAGGAAAAAATGGCTAGATTGACATCATTCTACAAAGTACCTTGGCTGATTTTCCATCATATATGTACACAATAGAGTCTCACCTAAAGCAGGATATTATTAGTATGTTTCACTCAAAATATAAGGAAATGTGGACATCATGTTTTTAATTAAACTAAGTGTTAATATAGAAATGCTAGATATGTAACACAAATTAAGTGCACTTTGCCATGCTGGCCATATAACCAAATGCACCAAAAGGCTACATTTCTCTACTCATTTTCTTATGCTCCATGGTATTGATGTAACAATTTCAATTATACAGTGCACTACAAGATAACTAACTGAACAAAGCTGTTGATTTTGTTTTGCACTTACCCACTTAAAATATGCTGTAGAACCACTGCGAATTCTGCCAAGCTAACTATATAACAGTTCTGCATGGGTCTGTTACATGTTCTCAATGGCAAGTAGTAACATACTTGCTTGCTACAATTTGCTCCAAATTGCAAGTGCCCTAAATCCCAGTAGCCCAATCCTAAAAACATCTAGGCCACCCACAGCCCACCCCTACTGAACCATGTTGCCTACTAGAGCCCATCTCTAAACCCAAAGCTTCCACTTGGACCCTAACTGTAGCAGTCCCCTCCTTAACCCTAAGGTCCCTGATTATGGCCTAACCTAAAATTCCTCTTCTCATTTCATGAACTCCAAAGTCTCTGATCATTCCCTAAATCTAAAACTTCACTTCTGCACCCTAACCGAAAATTCCTTTCCCATTACTTAAACGGAAAATTGTGTATAAATGTAAATAGAAATGTAACTACTTTGTGTTTGATTGGAGCTTAGTATAACGCAATGCTGGCAAATGGAGGTTTTCTCCCCAGGATTCTGATGAAAATGGGTATTACCTAGTTAGATTTTATTGGTAAACAAAGACAAATAAATGAATATAATAAATAAATTAATAAAACTGCCCTCATGCTCCCTAACCTTAAACTCCTCTCCCAATCTCAAAGCCAAAAACTCTCCTCCTGCTCCCAAAACCTAAATTCACTGATCACTCCCTAGACGCTAAACTCCCCCTGTTCCTAAGTATACAATTCTCTCACTCCCTTAACCTAACTTCCCCTCCCAATTACTGCCTGAAACACTAACAAGCACTTCTACTCTTGTCTACTCCCTCTCTGTGGCTGCCCCGTAGTTTGCCCAAACTCAGCTATGGTGTTTGAGCACTGTGAGGAAATGTCACTCTCTCTTTCTTTCTCTCTAGATGGCTGAGACACCTCACTCAAACATGTAGTTAACTTTGAATACATGCAGCAATCCATGGAGAAATCATCTCTGTGAAATCATATTTTACAATGTTTATTATTTATTAGTTTAGTAGCCTCTTTTCGGGGCAGACATGAGATTTTATTCATACCCCTATTCTGTAGAGGACAGAACATGAAGCACTCACTGGAGCTAGGAGGTGGTGCCACATGGCTGCTATTGTAGTTCCCAGAATTCCAGAGTAGACAAGAGGACAGCAGAGATGGATAGAGGAGAAGTTGAAAGAAGAAGAAATGAAATAACTGTAGCCGAAACAGAAACTGGAGGACTGCAGGTACAACTGCTGATAGTCTTAATGAACCAGGCAGAGCCAAAGGAAGAAGAAAAAGCATAACAGAGTGACATCATGAAGAGTGTATTACAGATGGAATAAACTCAGAGTCTGGAAATAGTTGGTGACTGGAAAACACCAAAAGTATTCTTAGATGGTGGAGTTGACAGTTTTAAGGTTATATCTCTGCAACAGGGATTTTTTGTTACAAGAAGGAAAAAGCTAAGCAAATGCTTCAAGATTAGAAAACATGGAAAAAAGGAATTAAGAGGGGACAAACATTTGCAGTTTTTCAACATCTACTGAGAAGATAATCAAGTTTAAGAACAAAAAGTAAAAATGATAATAGTGTGAACAGGTATGGCATTATGGATAGTATTATTTTGCCACTAGGGTTTTACATCACAGACCCAAGAGCATTAATTCACTTAGGAGCTAAACATTCTTGTGAAATGATATTTGAAACTTTAATTTTCTGAAAAAAATTTTGACTAAGACTGAAAAATGAAATACGGTAGCAGCAGGGAAAGAATATTTATTTCAGAGCTTTGGACTACAATAAAAAGAGAAAATAAATCTACAATTTAGGATTTCAAATATGGATAAGCAGGAGTCAAAACTGTTTTTTTTTTTCCTTTTACTATGTAGAAAAGTGCATGAAGTCATAAAAATATGTGAAGAAAGAATTGTATAGACTGGGGGCTGGAAAATGTGGGTAACTGCGGCTAAGGATGGGAAAATTCAACATATTTCAAATACAGTAATTGTGAATGGTAAGAGAAGATTTATTAGGCACTGGTGCTAACTAAGGCATGTTATTTCTTTGGGGATGAAAATCATTTAGTAACAGACTTAACTAATGAAGGTGTGAGCAATGCAGGGAGAAGGGACATGATGCAAACAATCGTAGGCCTTGATGTACAAAGAATAAATAATATGGACATTTCTGTTCTGACTATCCCATATTAGAATATGAAGGAGTAGTTAATATGGAAAACTTAGGAAAGATAAACCGTGTAAATGTTACTGCAGATGATGAAAGAAAATGGTGGTATGGGAATTGGATACTGAAAATTAAAAACAAAAGATAGCCAGCAAGCTGTAGAATTCCAACCAGTTTATTGCTAGCGCTTTCATTCAGGAAATACATGAACTTCTTCAAACAAAAAAACCCCAAGAGTCCTCCGGTAAAATAAAACTGTCAATTAAGATGAGATAATTAATTATAAAACCAATTAACATAACTTGAAAAATTTAAACAGCCTGTGTTATACAAGGTAAAATGTATATGTAAATAAATATAAATGCTTTTTTTTTTTAAATGTTCAAAGCAAGGTTATTAATATACAAGAAGTGAACAGATGTGTAGTTTTACAAAGTAAGCGGGAGAACCGGGAGAAATGGAGACAGAAGCAAAGCAAACTAAGACAGTGAAAAATCAACTGGTGGGAGACTTAGGAAAATAAAAATACAATTTTGAAGCAAAACACTTACAAAAATTGAAAGGTTGATACAGGAACTTTAGCATCAAATGTAATTTGCATTAGATACTATATATGAGTTTTGAAGATGGCAGAATGATGTAAAAAGCAATAACATGGATGTTTATTGCTTGCTAGACACCAGATGTAACAAAGAAGAAAAAGAAAGCACTATAGGCAGTATGGAGATGGGGTAAATTGTTTGTTAGGCAGGAAATGAGACATTCTCAAATACGACTTCTTATAAAACAGACAAAACAAAAACTCTAAATGTAACAATGGTATTACCAGGAAGGCTAGGGATATGTGGTAAGGTGAATGAAACAAAAGTGTTTAAGATTAATAGTGATTTATTCATGCACTAAAATGACAGAAAAAAAAACAGTTGTTTGAAGAAATTAAATAAAAATGTGTTACTAAATATATCAGTTGTGATGAAAGAAGAATTTTAACTGTAACCAGAGGAAGGAAAATGAAAAATAATAAAGGATATCAAGATGTTAAGGGAATTACTAAAATGTGGCAATATTGAATTAGGAAGGAATAGTGAATGGATGTGTAGAGGGGGAAAAATTAAACCTTGTAGCTCAGGGGTTAGAGCACTACCTTAGTAAATCTCATCAGGGGCTTTGCTTATCCTCCATTCCTTCAAAAGCTCAGCTAGTAGAGCAGAGGAATGTAATGATTAAAGGTCTGACCCCTACATATTCTGTATTGATGCCAGATTTCTCTTGGATTCAGCTTAGTCTATAAGGTGTGAATTTAATTTATAGGGTTGGATGTTTGCCTCATAGACACAAGGTGCAGGGTTTGATTCTCACCTTTAGTAGGAAATTGGCTAGGTTTAAAATAGCTCACAAGGACTGCTGTCCTACTACTTGTCTATGAGCCTATGAATCTATATAGTTTATTCTAGAAATAAAAATCCCACTCCACAAAGGTGGTGCCACAACGGACCCCAGGAACTATTGCTCTATAAGCCTGACTAGCCTGGTCTGCAAGGCTATGGAGCGCATCATCATGGAACTCATTAGCAGAGACACTGGAAACCTCCAAACCTTGGACCCCACCCAGTTTGGCTTTGTTAAGGGCAGATCATGCCTCTTAAACCTGGTGGACTTCTTTGAGACAGTTACCAAGGCATTAGATGAGGGTAAGGAGGTCCCCACAGCCTACCTAGACCTTGCAAAGACTTTCAACACCATTCTCCATTCTGTTATTATAGACAAACTCACTGACCTGAACATTAACCCCTACGTCACGAGATGAGTTGCAAATTGGCTCATGGACAGAACCCACACGGTGAGAGTTGCAGACTCTAGGTCCGACTTTAAACCGGTTACAAGTGGTGTCCTCAAGGGCTCAGTCCTAGGACCCCTCCTGTTCGGTATATACTTCTCAGAGGTACAGGCAAGCACAGGAGGACTTTGGCTGACCAAGTTCACAGATGACTGCAAACTAGGGGCCATAACTGATTCTCTGGCTCATACAGATACCCTCCAGAAGGGTCTCACTGAGATGGATACCTGGTGTCAAAATCATGGCCTCAAGCTGAATGCCAAAAAGTGCATAGTCATCCCCTTTGGAAAAAAAAAAGTACCTGTGAACTACCACATAGGTGGTAGTCCCCTAAATACAGAAAAAGTAATAAGGGATCTGGGGACCCAAGTCGATAGCAATCTCTCCTTTGATAATCATATTGCCAAGGTGGTTAGAAAATCCTTCTACGTGGCCCACCTAATCTCAAAAGGGTTCTCATCCAGAACAAAGGAGGTTATTGCGCCTCTCTACTCATCACTTATTAGATCCATTATAAAATACAATGCCCCATTTAGGATGTACCTTACAAGACACCTGCAACAGCTGGAAAGACCACAAAAGTACCTCACCAAGAGGATTACTGGCCTCAAACAGATGACCTATGCAGCCCAACTAAAGAAACTCCAGCTGTACTCGGTTGCATACCGCTTACTCAGAGGTGATCTCTGCTTGACATACAAGGCCATGTCCAACCCAGAATTGATGGATATGCTCCACCTAAAAAAAAAAAAAAACAAATCCCTGAGAGCCACACGCTCTAGGGGTATAAACCTTACCATAATGATAAATAGGACATGCTGGAGGGATTCCTGACCCAGAGACTCCCCATGCTTTGGAACAAGATTACAATATACATCAGGCAGAGCCCCTCACTAGCACTCTTCAAGAGAAACCTTGATGGGTGGATGGGAAACAGAAATTGTACCCTGGGGATCACTAAAGTGGCTCTGCTAGACAGAGGCGCAGGGAACTAATGTCTCTGCTGGTCAGAGGAACAGGGAACTAGTCTAAGGGGGTAACGAAAGCCAACACACTCTGGCTAGGCCTATAAATGCCCTTGGGCAGATAGCCTAGTACTTAACTATGAACCTGTGAACCTAAGAGGGGAAGGAGAGATAACAGAGCTTTCAGATCATAGAGCAGCATGGGCAAGAATAGACAAAGACAGCAAAATAATGAAGGAAAGAAAAGGGATAAAGAAATTTACTGCAGAGTTTAAGAAGAAAGAAATGATATGAGAGAAAGAAACATATGACAATGAGCCCATTTTATAAAAAGTGGACACAGTGGTGGATAATATATAAGCAGAAGTATAAAAGTATATTTAGAAGTTGAAAGAAGAAAAAATGAAATAAGATGAAATATGAAGGCATTTTACAGAATTATGAGAAAGTAGTAGAACAAGGAAGTGATAAAATAAGGAAAACAGACAAAAGATGTATAAAAAGAATAGAGAAAAAGTAGAAATGATGTTACACAGACATTTTTTTTTCTGAAAGGAAGGACAGAAGAGGTTCCCCTTTATTTAGGAAAAGAAGCAAATGAGAGAAAGAAGGCTGAATATTATCTTAGATGGGAAAAGAGACATAAAAATGCAAATAGATATTATATAGGTAATACAGAATTTTGAAGAGAAAATCTGTGAAAATAAGGGAATGGATGGACAAGAAGAATGGAGAGTGAAACAAATATCTAAGAATGTAAAGATTTTTTTAGAAAATAATATAACAATAGAATAAATGGAGTGGATGATGAAAGAAGATAAGAATGAATCAGAATCAGAACTGGACATTATAATTTATGAGTATTAGAAAGAAAGAAATAAAAATAAAAGAAAAGTGTTTTTAAAAGGAAGGATAAAGGATGGTAAAATGGAAGAAGACATGGTGGAGTGATAATATATTTGTGGAAAATGATAAAAGGAAGATGTAAAAAAATGGAAGCTTGCAACACTAGGAAATACTAACTATAAAATATTTATGAACATACTTCAGTAAAGGGTGGAAAATGTATTGGATGAGATAGTAGGAGAATAGACCTATGGTATCAAAGGAAGAAAGGTAGAAGGAATGTTAATTATAATAAAACAAAATAGTAGAGAGGATACAGAAAGAAAATAAAGATGTAAGAAGGATAGCATATGACATAGCTATAGACTTTAATAACGTGAGCCATGAAGGAATGTGGACAATTTTAGAAGCATATGTTATGCGAGAAAAAATGTTAATGTAATAAAGAAATATTATAAAAATTCAGGGGTTCAAGTTAAAATATAAGCATTGATAGAGAAAAAAAACATGGATACCCAATGAGAAGTTACTTATTTGTGGACACTTCACCCACTTCAGCCTCAGCTACTTGAAACCCAGAAACTTGAAGTTATGGGTTCAAACGGCTGTATCCCATCCATGTACCTTTTCAGACAGCTGCTCAAACTTGAACATGAGTTCAGAGACACAGTAACCACAGTGGTCAGATGCCATCAAGGCCTCATCATGGAACTGGTAAATGAGGAAGGGAAAGAGGGAGGGGGGTTTAGATGTAAAGAGGTTAGTGGGATTTGAAGCATAGGGAGTGATTGGGTATTCACTCAGAATTAATGTTAGGGAGCAATTGGGACTTGGCTTAGAGTTAGGGTTATGGAGTGATTGGAATTTGGCTCAGAGATAGGATTAGGGTCCAAAGGGAAGTTGGCTCAGAATTGGGGATAGAGAGCAAAAGGAAGTTGGTTCATATTTTAGGGTTTAGAGAGTGAAGTTGAGCTGCTTTTAAGGTTAGAGTCAGGGTTCTGGGTGACTCAGTGATAGTGCATGGAGTTAGTTCAGTGATAGTGCATGGTAATCAGGGTAGTTGGAGTTATAGCACTTGTCAATATGAATGAGTAGCTGCAGGGAAGTTTGTCCTAAGTGAATGGTACGTAAGCACTTGTAGTAGACCCACTTATTTGTAGTAGTAATGAATGTAGTAGTACAGACGTATTTATGAAATGTAGGAGACAAGATGGGAGATGGAAGGAAATGTATATATCCAATATACGTGACATATGCAGGCGATTTAGTTCTATTAACAAAGTAAAAGGTCTGGATAAGTGGGGTTGTAATAAGGATCGAGAAACTGTTAAAAAGATGGTCTGCAGTTAAAATTAAGTGTAAGGGATTTGGTGAGATAGAAAAGTCAATAGAATGCATTTTACAAGGTAGAAAATAAAGAGTTCAGGAGTGGAATTTGTAGAGTATATATGTGTAATAAGTCAATGGAGAGAGATACTGAAACAAAAAAAAAATAATTAGGTGGAAAAGTTTTACTTATCACAGAATGAGATATAAATGTTGGATACAGATGTATTACGAAAAATATCATATTCACAGAAATGTGTATGTTTCACACTCAAAATATTCATGTGGGGTTCAAGGCTAAACCCGGTGAGAAGAAGACTTATTTATAATAAATACAAAGAAGATGGTTTGAATTTTAAAAATATAGTAGTGAATTTAGCATCTATGCATTTATTTTGGGTAATGTAAAAGGTAAAAAAATGACAAAAAGAAATGAGAGGTAAAATGTTTTCTGAAAAAAAATAAAAAAATGTATTGAAGGAAAAACAGGGAAAAAAAAGGAAAAACAGGGAAAATAAAATAAAAAAGATGGATGGAAAAAATAATATGAAAATAAAATGAAATTATGGAAGTTAAAATTTGAAGTGAGGTTGATTGATTTTAGAAAAAAATGTTTTGGTGTACCTATGGAAGGAATTAAAAGAAGATGAAAAAGGGTAATAAAAAACAAAAGGAAAAGACTTAAAAATTGTTATGAAGCAGGGAATTGTTTTATTGTGAATTTTATTAGGAAAGCTACCAGTGAATTGGAATATGACATATGAAATTGATGGAGGGAACACAGTGTGTTGACTGTAATGAAGAAAACCCTTGTTTTTTAGATTGTGAAAGAATAAAGTATTTTGCAGAAATTTTAAAATCAGTATAGATGGCAGCAATTTAAATGCATAAATATGAATATGGGGAATTTGATAAAATAAAGACGTGATATTGATAAATGGCATATAGTACTGTTTGTGACAATATGGGTGTTGTGGAAAAAAGATGTGAGAATTTGTTATTTAATTAGAAAGTAGAAGAGGATGCTCTATTAACTGAAATAAGAGGATGGTTGCTGAAGAAATGGAGGGATAGTAGAGAGGAAATACAAAAGAAATAAAGAAAGAAATAGAATTGTTTACTTAAGTTAATTTCTGCTGATAGTAAATAATTTTAAGAATGAATGTGAAAGAAGAATGAGTATAAATGACTGATTTACAGTTTTATATGGTATAAAATGAATGTAAAGAAGGCAGCCTCTACTCTTCTTGATAAGTGTTGTGGGGTCTTTTGCATCAGCCTAAGCTACCACCAACTTATGCAGATGGGAACTTGGTTTAACGTCCCATCAGAAGGACAACACACTTAGTAGTGTATCACTTAAGTCTGCTGCTGCATTGCAATGCCAGCGATTTAAGAATAGTATTGTGACTACATATTAATCATTCTTAAAACCATATGTTTCTGTGATACAAACAAGGCTATTTAGTTTTGTATCTTTGTAATTCATAAAATGTCGTTAACTATAATTTATGCTACATTTGACTGAATCACTATTAAAACCATGGATAATTCACTGGTATCTAGCTTTGCTTAGGCTTGTTCCTCTGTGAACAGTGACTGATAATATAATATAGTGACTCAGCTTCACTGTAAAGTATATTACTCTTCCCTAATATATCTGCAGATATCTGCAGTAATGGATTACAGCATCGATGTTATTACTCCAAGAGTTATTCACTTGATATAACTAGCGCACTCAATGTTCTAAGATTGCATATCGCCTGACCCATACATTTGGGTCATAGTAAAAAAGTCAATGCATAATTAGCTCATTATCTTTATTAGATGGTTGAGAAATTTTACTTCAGCTTTTCTTATTTTCTTTCACATATGCGTCTAGTAATGCATTTTTTGCATAGATATTCTACAACCATGATCATCACTTCCAAGTATCTGCAAACATCACATCTGAGACATATTCCAATTTCATTAGAAAGTGATGTGAAGCTGTTCTGAGTACTGGGCCAACTAATTAGAATGTCCTGTCTCAGAACTGATCCAGGATTTTGTTGTCTGATCATTCATTATCTACTGCCCTGTGTTGAATACATAAATGTACAACATGAATTGTTTTACTTCTTAGATATGTTGACTATCTCATACAGCTACAAACTATCACATTCTTTCACCCCACACTTATCATAATATACACTGTCTTAACTTACCATGTTACCTTTTTTTCACAATTTATGTGAAGCTCCTGTTCATTGTAAACATCCTTTTGCAGAATAACAAGTGTGCTTTACCTTTAAGAAGCATATCTAAGTCTGTATGTGCATATGAATTCAAAGCATGTCTTACCTTCAGTACTATTTTGAAGATGTGGCCAGAGTGTTAACATCTATGTGCATGATAGCTAGTTTGTATATAAGTTAACGTCACTTAGCATCGTTTATGATGTGTTTGCATATAATAAAGCTTCTTGAACAAGAACCCACAATGTTCGCCTGTTTCTTCCTGACCTGGCAAGTGACAACTCTGTTACTTCTTTTTCATCTAAGGTTAGTTATAATGTCTGATGCATTCATCTTATAATGTTTAATGTTTTCTGTACTGATTATTGTTCATTTCACTCCATGACTGCAATTTAAGTATCTGGTGGTGCTAGACTGAGTTAAGGTAGTCAGAGCACTGGTATCTTAATCTCAGTGATCTATGTGCTCACTTTATGGTCTAATCCATAATCCTCATTCTTTAATCATACATTATCACCTACAACTGATTTCAATCTGGACATCATCTTCCTTATCCATTACATGCTATGTTAACTGTTATCTGCTGTTACTCCCTGACACACAGACTCAATTTGACTCACTCACTCACTCACTCACTCACTCACTCACTCACTCACTCACTCACTCACTCACTCACTCACTCACTCACTCACTCACTCACTCACGCGCTCATTCACTCACTCACTCACTCACTCACTCACTCAAGCGCTCATTCACTCACTCAGTCTTATCCTTTATAGAACTTTTCATCCATCCTTCATCAGTACCCTGTTCCTAGCTCTTTTTTCAGCTATGGATGTCATCCAATTGCTCAAATGAGTAGCCACTGCACAACCGCAACATGACAATATTAATTCCTCCCCTTCTCCTTCATACCCCTTACATTGTGACTGCGATTAACTGTCTATCAAATTAAACAGACCAATGGATACATTCTCAAGCTGTATCTTCAGCTGGGTAATATTTAGGTTTCTTTTCAATTGCCATGATAGTTGCCTGGTTATATCAAATCTCACATTTGTCTTCAGTACCAGCAATGTTCGCAGGAAGCAATATAAGCCCCTACAGCTTATAATTTTATATACCAGCATTTGCTTTGTAATGTCCCTGGACTGATTTCTTGAGATACATACATGCATTTCTAATTTTCTAAAGCACTTTGGCTCTGTCAAATTTCATAAGGAATAGATTTTTTTCTCTTGTACCTATCAGAATCCTGATTTATAGGTTAAAAGGAGTTTACTAGGCAAACTACCACCACAAGTTCTTTCTTAAGTCTAGCCATACATACCACATCTCTGATAAGTTCTGGTACCCTTGATAAGTGTAAGCAGGGACTTGTGAGGTGAAACATTAACAAGCAGGAGCCTGGGGGATGAACCAGTTACAGGCTGCCTGTGCCCATTAGAGACATAGGTACCAATCCAGGTATGAATTTCCTATTCCCTGTCCAATTGTCCATGTTACACTTGAATTGGGCTATGGAGGAACTCTGCTTCACATGGATAGGGAGTCTGTTCCAGAGAAGGGGTAGTCTCTGGGATACATACCTGTTTCTTTAGGAGGTGCTGTTTATATCACATCCAAGGTGCAAGTCTTTAGAACCGGTAGTTCTGGTTCTGTTTGTTTTCTTGATATGCAGGAGGTCTATCAGACTGAAGTCTGACAATGCCTTGTATGTAAGACATAGGTCTACCCTCAAAATCCTGTAGGAGACAGAGTACAAGGATAGAGCCTTGAGGTGGTCTGCATAGGACATGCTATTTATGCTTTGTATTTGTTTAATGAGGAACTTCTGTTGAGACTCCAGTTGTTAGATATGCCTTGTTAGGTGCATATCAGAAGGGGCATTGTACTTAATAATAGGTCTGATGAATGCCAAATACAGTGGAACAATGATTACTTTGGACCTAGGTGCTATACCCTTGTTTATAAGTTGTACAATATAGAATGATTGCCTTACTACTGTAGACACATGATGGTTAAAGGCTAGATTTCTTTCTATGCCTGTTTACAAGTCACTGACTACTGGGTCAACTCTAAGGGGTGTGTTGTGAATATCATAGTTACCAGGGTTGGATGATTTCCTGAAGGTTACTATTATGCATTTCTTTGAATTTAGTTTTATTGCATGGCTCTGACACCAGTTGTTTGACTATGTCAGCCCTTCCTGAAGAACATTTGTTTCAGTGGATGATTCAATGACAGCTCGTAATTTGTAATCATCTGTAAGTTTAGTCAGCCAGAGGCCATTGACATTGGACTTGACTTCAGAGAAGTAAACGCCGAAAAGGAGCAGTCCCAGGACCAATAACTGAGGGACCCTACTTCATACTGACCTATTTGTAGAGGAGGACTCCCCATTTCTAACTTCCTGGGTCATGTCTGTAAGCTAGATGGCTATCCACCAAGTGACGTAAGGGCTTGTACCTATCCTCTTAATTTTGTCAACAGTGACTGAGTGGGGTATTGTGTTAAATGCCTTGGCCAGGTCAAGGTAGGCAATGTCAACAATTTTTTGCTCATCCCTTGCTTTGGTGACCTTCTCAAAGAAGTCCACTGGAAAAGCTCAACTAGACTGCCGCAACTTGCTGTGAGGGAAAGGTTAGTTAGTTTTTTATTTCTTGTATTTTGTATTGCTTTATTGTCTTCTTCTATTTTGTATATTGTGATTTATTTTCTTTACACTGTTTTACTTGTATTTTGCTTTTGATTGCATATTTAAACAAGGAAAGAGAGCATGGCTGTGTCTCGTGAGTCGCAGATTAATTAGAAGAGGTCAATTAAGGTTTTTTACCAGCAAACTGAGGGTGGAGCAAGGCAGTAATATTTCATAAATATTTCAAGGCTTTACTGGAAAATCTCACCGAGCCTCTGCCACATCTTGCTGTCAGGGAAAGATTAGTTTGCTTTTGCATTCTTGTATTTTGTATTATTTTATTGCCTTCTTCTATTTTGTATATTGTGATTTACTTTCTTTACACTGCGCTTTACTTGTATTCTTCTTTTGATTGCATATTTAACATAGGAAACAGACAAGTTTGTCTCTTAAAAGTCACACAGAAAAGAAGTTGTCCCCACCCTTCCACGCTGATACTGTTGTGTTTTTAAACTCAACTGTCTTTCTAGTTGCCTGACCCTTATGTTAATTTGACCACAAATGCCCTTCCCTCTCTTCTTTCATTAACTATTGTGAGCAAGCACAAAATTATCATTTTGTGAAATCACTCCAACTATTTATATTTATTGGCCATCCCTCTATATTCCATAGAACCAGAATGCAATGTCCCTACCTCCTTCCAATCTATCTTGCTCTTTTAAAATTAGTGGCTCTCCAGTTAGATAGCTAAAGCTTAACTTATCCCTTATTTCATATCTAACTGCATAGTGCACACTGCAGTGCTTCAGATATTAACCCATTTTTCCATCTTACCTGTAAAATTTGCAACATCTACTCCAAGATCACCAATTATTGGAGAGCATTCTGCCTCTCAGTAATCATCTTGGGATTGGAGCTTCTGTTTTGCTCATGGTGAGAGAAGGAACATAGGGGCATTATTTCCTGGAGAATGCTGATCAGTGGAAAGCCTAATAACTGATTTATAGGTACCAGCTTGGAATTTGTGTTTATATTTACCTTCCAGTGAGAGACAGAGCAGAGTGCATTGATTCCTGACTGTTTCTGGTTGTGGGGTGAGTGTCTGTTCTTTACCTTCTGATTAATTTGGTAGCTAGTCAAGCTATCTACCAGGAAAAGGCTACAGCAAGCCTACTGACCACTGCATCGTCTGGGACAAGATTGTGGATCAGCAAACAGGCCGTGGCCTGCTTTTCATCTTGGGATCGGTGCTACTGTTTTGCTTCTGGTGAGAGAAGAAGCAAAGAAACATTGTATCCCAGCAGAGTGAAGCTGTGGAGAGACCAACATTGGTATTAGGCATTCAGGCAGCTCCCCTCTTTTCATCATTCTTAACAAACTAATTTATTCTTTTCAGTAAGTACTGCTTTAATTGCTTCTAACTTCAAAATATCTGCCTAAAAACTTCATCCATAAATCATCAGGATCTACTTACTGATTTCCCCTCAAGTGTTTGGTAGTGCCCTATGTAGACACAGACACCTTGAGTTGACATATTTCCTATAAAAGCGCAATTGAAATTTCACAAATACCTGGTTGTACAAAGGACAACTAGTTTGCAGTGACTAGCACTGCCCCCAGAGTTGCAAAGTGGATACTCCTGACATTACTTTATTTTCTCACTCCGACTGTCTAATCAGTAAAAATGATCTGTTGCCATGGCTATGAACTTTCCTGCTATCTCTTACTAGCTTGATGGATATAGGTATCCTAAGGCAATGTAGAAATTGCCTCATGTTTACTGACAAGCAGTTAGTTCTCAAGCAAATTGATGTGATATGTGAGATGTGCATGTACACAATGTCATTGGAGGCAAAGTTTTCACATAAAAGCAGCCCTAATGTCAATCAGGTTGTCAGTAGTACACATGCTACACCCATCACACACAATTCAAAGCAAACATCTAGACCCACATATGCTGATCCACTTAAATGTGACCTTCCTAAACCCCAAACACTTCCTAGATGAGGTATATATGACAAACACCCTCAGCAGCCTCAAATGCACTTTTTCAAAAAACACCCACATCAACACATGCAACCACATCTCATGGAGTCTCTATTTCTAAGCTCATAAGGCAAGCCACCATACAACCCAACATTCTAGTCAATAGACACTCCATTGTGAGAAACACTGGTGTCTGTCTCACATGGCTGAATAAGAAGAAAGTCACAGTCAGTCACTTATCAGGGGCCCGGAACCTCCATATTACACACACACTCAAGTCATTGGACCAAAAGTACAAGTATGACTTAGTCATAGTACATGTGGGTGTAAATGATATGAGACATACCTCTTTAGACTATATGAAGGGAGACATCATGGAGCTCTCGCAATATGTGTCCCAGGCTGGTATGAGACTAGCATTGAGTAGTATTTTACCTTCTTCAAGGATGGTGCTACAATATGAACAGAAGATGACTGACTTCAATAATTGGCTTAGTTTCTAGTATTATTTTAAGGGCATGCATTTCTTGTCAGCAAAGAAGGAGATGGAAAGCAAACCATGCTGCTTTAACAGGCACGGTTTGCACCTCTACTCTCTAGGCGTTCAAATATTAGCTAAAATATTGTCCTCCCCATAGTGCATTTTTAGGCAATATCAAACTGAAACTGCTCCTGACATACCAAATCCAAACCAAGAAAATCTAAAGGTGTTACTACTCAGTTTTAGGAGTTTAAAGAAAAAAACTCCACTCCTTCGAAGCTCGTTTCACCAGGAGAATGCAGACATCTGTGCGATGACTGAAACATGATTTATAAGTTATGGATTGAAGTATTCCATTTCATAGTACTGTTTGGAATACTTCTTGCCTTTCTGTCATGTTCATACCATGCATGCTATGGTCCACTGTATTCCATATGTTAAAACAATAAAGTAAATAAGACTATCTTCTTAACCATTGATATGTTTCTCCACACATTCTTATAGCCTGGAGACTAGTAACTTCTTTGTATCCCAGTGGCAGACAAGTAAATATTTCTCTATGCCCCATGTTCCTCTCTTTTTTTCTCATTCAAGACATAAGAAGCATCTAGAAGATCATATAATGCAAGTAAAACAACTATTTTTTATTGAAACAGTGAAAAAGTAAGGAAAGCCTGATGCTTGTGTACTTACAAATTTTGGCGGGTAGTTTGTGTGCTTACATTGTTTTCATTTCTTCTTGTTCAATTTATTTTAATTTAAACATTGTTCTATAATCTCTTAAAGTTTTAAGTTAATCCAGAAGCGGGTATTGGATTTCTTTCTGTGGGCTATTTACTTCTCATCTAATTTTGCTTAAGTCCCAATCCCTATCTCCAGGCATGTACAATGGTATCCTAATGTTGGCCCATACTGAGGTGAATCTCCTTAGGCAGCTCACCTAAAAGAGAGATACAGAAGAATATGACTTATCTTGCTCCTTTACTTCCTTGGTTCAGGACCTATCACACTTTCAGGGCTATGGACAACTTCATAGTATTGCCAGTCGAACTTCTAGAAATTCAAGTTATTATAAAAAAAAAAAACTAATTACCTCTTTGTGCAACTTATTCCATGATATTTTTGCACCGCTCTAGGCATCTCAGCACCCTAAATGATATACTTATAATCCCTAATACATGTATCTTAGTGATTTCACATATCTAGCAATAAACTGGCTCAAATACTCTACAACAAAGGAACATGTCCAATCCATCCTTGACTTCATAAATATGTCCCTTCCTTTATTCTATCACCTGTTCCTACCTCTACATTTAAAATACTCCTCCAAAACTGAAATCTGCCACCTTTGCTGCTGACAGTTTACTTCCCAACTTCCTAAAAATAGCTGCTGAATCCTTATCTTACCCTGTTTACATCCTTATCAACGGCTCTATACAGGAAGCTTATATCCCTCAACTATGTAAAGTATTATATATTATTCCTCTTCACAATGGTGGGAACTCTTATGAATTTTCCAATTACTGTCCCATAGCCATCCTATCCCCTTTATCTAAAGTACTTGAGAAATGTATTCACTCTCCGGTTATGCAGTTCCTAAACTCACACAATCTCCTCTCCTCCACACAAGATGGCTTCAGACAGCACCATAGCACAACAACCACTCATCTCGCTTTTACTAATCTGGTCAATCAACACAGAAATAACAACAACATTGTATCTGAAATATTCTTAGACCTATCCAAAGCATTTGACATGGTGTCACATTCCATACTACTAAACCCCATGGCCTCCCTATCCTTTGCCCCTTCAACTATTTCCTGGTTTAAAAGCTATCTGTCAGGTTGACAGGAATCTGTCCAATGGCAAGGCGTATTATCTCCCTTACTTCCAACTACTATAGGCATACCACAAGGCTTGATATTAGGCCCACTTCTCTTCTCAGTATTTACTAACAATCTTTATACCTCCACCCAGCATGCTACACTTATACAGTAAGCAGATGATTTGACTCTTATCTGCGCTGCACAATCACTCACCACTTTACAACTCACTCAGGAATCCTTTACATCTATGGAAAGTTGGATTACTCAAACCCAACTTATCCTAAAGCCTAACAAGACTAAATTGCTACTATTCACCCCCAACAAAACTAAATCCACCCATCTACCCTTTTCAATCACTTCCAAAAATGGTACTAGCATCTCTCCCTCTAACCACACCAAACTCCTTGGTGTAGAAATTGAGAAAAACCTACACTTTGATGTCCATATTTCACAAACCATCTAAAAGGTCCATAAAAAATGGGAACACTATATAGACACAATGAATTCCTCTCATATCAGGCACGGATCACCCTAGACCAAACTCATCTCTCCACTCTAATGTATGACACATCAAGTCTTACCCAGATAGGAAAACTGGATCTTGCCATACTTGAGTCATGTTATAATAAAACTGCCAAGTTTGCTAGCAACTTCACCTTCAGAACCCATCACTGTCAAGCCCTAAGGGAACATAAATGGCTAGAACTTCCCCTGCTACTCAATCATCACCAATTAATTATTGCCCACAATATTGTGAAATATCCTGATATAACCCCAGCACTAAGCTATCTTTTCACTCTCTACAGTTCAAATCGTCCTCTCTGTTCTACTGACAAATGCCTCCTCTGTATCTCTAGGACTAACAACACTGCAGGGAGAGAATTACTCTTTCATAACATAGCTAGAAACTGGAACAACCTCCCCCCTGCTCTGACTTCTGCCTCTACTACTGCACAGTTCAAAAACTCACTTAAAGTACACCTGATGAATACCTGACCATGTCCATGCATTAAATAACTTCTGTTTGTCCACTCTTAACATCTACCTATCCTATTATACCTACTGTTAATTTGCTACAATCTTAGGAATCTTTTCTGCTGATTTCAAATGTTATATCACTTTATGTTTAACCATGTTATTTGATTTTGTATTAATGATCTTTTATTTTGTATATATATTGTATTAGTATCATATGCCTAATTATGTCTTACTTACTGTGGAGCTTTTCTCCCTGGGCCTCTGCTGTAAATGGACCCGTGTCCAGTCGGATTATCCCGGTAAAAAAATTTAAAATAAAATAAAAAATAAAACATTTATAAATGCCTCCTGGTGGCAAAATATACTGGATATTGCCATTAATGATATTAGCTCAGTTTTTGTATATCCATTGGTATTATCCTCCCTTATAAAATCTGACCAAAAAATGTCCCTATACTGGCTGTAGTGCATTGTCACTGTTGAAATAACACTTTGACTCCATGAGCAAAGATGGGGAAACAAGGGTTATGGATGAATGTAAAACTCTACAACAAAAGAAATTAAGTACTATGCTGTTTAACAGGTCGCATACTGCACACATGAAAATGTTGTACAAACATGCTACCAAAGAACTCAAAGGCCCATTTGGAAAACTCAAAGCTAAATACAAACTCAGAATAATCAAAAAAATCAATGTAAGAAAGTTAAGGAATAAGTAAATGCCATAGTAATCCTCACCAGACTGACTCCAGTCAGATTACTACACAACCTCTAGTAACGCAAACCTCAGTAGACACCATTCATACCATATTGAGCTCACGCATTTAGAGCCCAGGCTGACAAAGTGCCACATTCTCATTACAAACTGCTGCCACCCACTCACCCAGTCTGTGACCCTTCCAAGGAATTCTATGTAGCATGTCCTCTCAGTCTTGTCAAGAACTAAGAACACCACATTTACAGGTTCTAATAATATTCCTTGTTGCTTGATACTCTGACTAAATTGGGCTTCTCATGGTCTGTTTTAAATCTTTTCAACATAACTCTGGCCAGCTGTTACATTGTCAATGTCTGGAGAACAGTCAAAGGAGGTCCAGCATAGACTCACTTAAAGACAGACCCATCAGTTTTACTAGTCTTATTTGCAAAACCATGGAAAGTGTCATCTTGGCTCATTAACTCTGACACTAATAACATTTTTGCTCTGGTCACATATAAATTTAGCTTTGTCAAAAGAAGGTCCTCTCACCTTAATTTCATACATTTAATCATAAAAGTAACTAAAGTGATAGATAGTGGCTAAGGTATTTGTTACTATTTCCCCATGTGGGTATCATTAAAAAAAAAAAGTTTTAGTAATTTTAAAACAAAGATTGTATAAAATTATTTAAAGATAAATAGAACAAATATGTAAGTATTTACAGATGTCCGGAACAAAATCAAATATGGAAAACTAAATCATTAAAATTTATCAAGTAAATCACTCAATTCTGATCAAAATCTAAACTGATGAGTAATATTTGAACTTCTTATTTTGGGAGATGGCAATTCTTTTTTACAGATATCTTTTGCTAAGTTAATGAATTCGGTGAAAGAAAGAGTAGTTTTACATTTCCAATTCTTTGTGACTATTTTCTTGCTATACTTAAAATGGACCAAAAGAGAGACACCTGTACCCTATTAATGGGATCCAGAACAGGAGCATTATATAAGATCAAGGAGTTAGAAATTATACAATTATCTATCCTCAAAGTTTGGCCAAAATTTCTAAATTCAACCCAACAAAGAGTTATTATTTTACAATCCATTATCATATGAAACCAATCTGAAGTAGAGACTGCATTATACCTCCAACAATTATTTTTTCCATAGTTATATGTTAAAGCTGCTTTATGTGGCGTTAAACAAGCTCGGTGAAGAAATTTCCATGTATATATTTTCCAATAAAGAGAAGAAGTAGATATTCCAACAGATTTAAGAACTAAGCATTTATCTTCAGCAGACAAGGCCTTCTCGTTAATCTTAGTTGAGTAATTTCAAAATAGTGAATCTGAGGGAAAAAACTCTTCTCTTATTATTTTATAAATTATTGATACGCATGATTTATTCTTATTTGGATTAGTATTGATCCTGAAAAAAATCAAGTGTCTTTGGAATATGTTTTGTTTGAAAATCCATGGAGATTTTGATTTTATCACTAACATACCTTTTACAAGATTTTACAGTCAACCAATTATTATTTTCTAAACAATGTCTTGCAAAAGGATAATCTGTACTATGTGATTTATTTCCAATTAAGAATTAATGTTGAAAGATTAAGTTTGCATCTCTAAGGTCTAGCATTTTCTTTATATTAAAAGTTCCCAAACAACCCACAGTATTTGAACTAGGGAACAATAAACACAATAAATCTTTAACTATATAATTATAATTCATTACTCTTTTAAAATGTATAAGGATTTAGTCAGTGAAGGGAGAGAAATAGTATTTTATCTTTTCCTTTAAACATACGTCTTTCAAGATCCAGTAAAATTTATTAATTCCAAGTTTAGAGAAAGATTCTACAACATAGCTGTTATTATTTATTAATCTTTCATGAATTGATTTCCAAGTGGACTGGTAAGAGGAATTTAACCATAGAGATAATACAGTGATAATTATGGATTTGGCATATAAATCAACATTTGGCAAACTTAATCCATCTTCTCGCCAACTTTTAACATGCCAATCAAAAATATATTATTAGCTTATTGGGGAACCAGAGAAATTTAAGAAGAGTAGAGTTTAATTTCGTAAAGAATTTTTAGAAGGGAGAATAATTAGTGATTGCAAATAGAAAAATATTTTTTTGGTAGGATTATCATAAGTCTATTTCCATTGTAACAAATGTTCCAATTAATAATTATTTTAATAACAGTGTCTATTGAATTACTATAATTTACTGCTATTGAGTCTTTTACAGTAGATTTAATTATAATTAAAAATTAATTTTCGAGTTGTTCCAAATAAAATTCTTATATTTTCTTAAATAATTATTAACTTTTTTATCAATAAATAAAGTTTCTCTTTTATCAGAGTTAAACATTAAATCTGATGCTTTTTTAAACTAATTAATAGACCTAGTAAAATTTTCTATCAAAGCTGTACCCTCACCACTTGATAGTAAAATGTCATCTGGAAATAATTCTAAA
>NC_056732.1:800937187-801038811 GCF_019279795.1 Protopterus annectens | reverse complement strand
ATCTGCTTCATATGATGCTTTTTTTCTGTCTCCGCCGTTATGCTACCTCTGTACTTGGCTGTGCTATTTCGGTTCTTTGCTCTTTGCATTTCTACTACATCCCCTACTATCTTTGCATTCCTTTGCCTCCCCTTTCCCGTTATGCAGGTGTCTGCATGCAGAGTTGTCGGCTGCCGCCGTTTGCCCTTCCTGGATTGATTGGTGTTGATTGCTCATTACGGCTCCAATTACACTGCTTCCGCATTTCCTCATATTCTCCGCATTACCTTCCTATATCCGTGGTTTTTGACAGGGAGGCCGTCACATGACTGGGTTGGGGAACGTAGTCATCCTCGTGCACATGCATCTATGAGGGCATTATGTACTCTCAGCGCATCTATTTCCTCGCACGCCGATCCTGCTGCTGTGATGTGCATTGTACAGCCCATGTTTGCTGGCC
Source organism: Protopterus annectens (assembly GCF_019279795.1). NCBI lineage: Eukaryota > Metazoa > Chordata > Ceratodontiformes > Protopteridae > Protopterus > Protopterus annectens. Next base: position 801,038,372 of record NC_056732.1, on the reverse strand, counting down.
TCCAATATGCTTCCTCCTACAGTGGCACACCCCTCTGCGATTGACATGTATCCCGTGTAGGCCACTCCTCGGTGTACTACCGCTGCGCCGTTTGCTCCATCCTTACACCGGCGCCGGTTTTGCGATTCACTATTATCTGCCTCATTTGCATGGCATTGACTACTAATACATGGTTACGGCGCCGAACACTGCCGCCACTCCTTGACAACCCTTGCGCTGGGGTTGAGGCTTTCCATACATACTATGGTGTGTGGTGGCTGTGCAGCTGATGTGTATTATACAGCTCTTTTAGGACATTGTCATATTATTTCATTGCTTTGCACCTTCTGTGCACATATCCGGGGGTTCTGCTGTGGTTTCTACGTACATAACATTTATGTCATTATTTACGGTTTGTGCATGTTTTCTTTGGACATTCTCGGTGCCTTTCGTCATTGGCATATTGCACCTGTATGATACCTGACGTTGACAGCCTTCCGTTACTCCTTGGTCATGTTTGGGTAAATGTAAACCGTTTTTTTTGGTTTACATTGCCGTGCCCTTACGCTACGCCTGCCCCACTTCGTGGATCGCTATTTGCCTTCATTTGCATGGTGCAATACCGCACACAGTGTGATTAGCATACCTACGCCGGGGGCGGCGCAGGTCTGGCGCACGCCGGTAGTGCACGTGGGATTGCTTCATACCTGAATCGCTCGGTGGCCATATTTGGCTTTATAACGCCGACGCTATGCGGGCACCTGGCGCAAGGTTCATGAATCCCGGGGCATGTAACATAATGGGATTCATGAAGCTTGCGCCAGGCGCAGGCATAGCGTAGGCGGAATAATGCCAAATATGGCCGACGAGCAATTCAGGTACGATCCAATTCCATGTGTACTACCGGTGTATGCCAGAACTGCGCAGCCCTTGGCATAGGTATGCTAATCACCCCATGCACAGTGTCGCACCATGCAAATGAAGGCAGATAGCGATTCATGAAGTGGTGCAGACGTAGTGTAAGCCCAGGGAAATTTAAACCAAAAAACACGGTTTACATTTTCCCAAAGAGAACATCGTAGCTATGGAAGCAAACCAGACTCATGTATTACAAAGTTAACATATGCCAATGGCTAAATACACAGCCAATGGCATAAGAAAAGATGCTCAACACCGAAAAAACAACATTTAATGTCATGTCAACAGTAACGCACAGTACAACTGCAGAGCATGTGTGTGCAAACAGGAACATAAAGAAAATATATAAAAATGTCATAAAATCGCAATGTAATGCAAATCAGGTTTTCACCATAATACGCAATGGTAGGCATGGAACACCACAACCAAGGTGCAAGGGTTGCTAAGGGCCTGCGACACTGTTTGACTCGGTAACTATGAATTAGTAGTCAATGCCATGCAAATGAGGCAGGTAATACTGAATCACAAACGTCCCGCCGGATGAAGGATGTACCAAATGGCGCAGCGCTATAACACTGAGGAGTGGCTCATAGGAGATACATGACATCAGCAGAGGGGTGTGCCACCATAGCAGTAAGCACATTGGAGCAATGCAAATCTGGCCTGGCCATTGCTAAGCAAATCTGCAGGACAGGGGTGGGGAGGAAGGTATAGAATCGTTCAGCTGAGAGCACACATGGTGCCCAAAAGTGCATGTGTATGGGGAGGAAAACGTGCCCGAAACCCGGTAAGTGGATGCATGCGCCACGAACAATAGCACAAACAGGAAGATCAGGGGAAGAAAAGAAGGAAATGCCGAAGTAGGGTAATTGGAGTACTACTGAGCAATTAACACCAATCAACTCATGGCGGCTAATCGACGGCAGCTGACACGTCTGCTCACAGAAAACTGCAAAACAGGATAGGGGAGGCATTGGATTGCAAAGAAAGGAGGGGAGGAATTGGATTGCAAAGATAGGAGATCTGTCATAGCAGAGCAAAGCAAACTGACAGTAGACTGGCAATAGCACACATTACGCAAGATAAGCCAGGTCTAGGAAAGTACAAATGAAAGCAGGCTGCTGGATGCATGCCAGAAAATGGTAGGCGGAACGTGCAGAAATGTAAAGGGAAGGTCAAGAGGTAATCCACGGCAGGCAAATGTAATTCAACACCAAAGGCACCACAATAGTAGTTCCAGTAGTAAAACACATAAGATACCCTGCAGCTACGATCGTACATACACACCCTATGACATCATCGGTGTCCACAGCACAATAGTATAAAGTGTGAAAGCACCCTACACACACCTGTGTATTCCCAAACACTGCACCATAGGTGTAAACACACGGGGAACTTTTAAAATGTAAAAGTAAATTAAGGCACCAAAGTTACACACTGGAAATCAGTCACTGTACTTTATTGAAGAAGACAAACGGTAGCGCAACTTTCATTACAGCAATGTTGCTTCATCAGGTCTGATGAAGCAACATTAAGTTGTGAAAGTGCTCACCATTTGTCTTCTGCAATAAAGTACAGGGACTGATTTCCAGTATGTAACTTTGGAGACTTAATTTACTTTTGCTGTTGTTGTGTGTTATGGGCACCTCAGTGTACCTGCAGCCATTTGGTTTTTGCATCTTCAACTTTTAAAATGTACATGTTGGGAGCTGCCATAGCTGTGATTCATCAGCATGTGTTAGAGACTGACTGTGTTGTGGAGGATGATGTCGACAACCACCGCAGGCCCCAGAGGAGGAGAAGAGTGTTCGGACCAAGGGTAACCTACCAGGGGCTACATGATCTGGAGATAGTAGAGCATTACAGGGTGGACAGGGACATCTTACAGCAAATGGTGGAGCTGTGCCGGCCACACCTGAGAAGCAGAAACAACAAAAGGGAACCCATCCCAGTGGACACGAAGGTATGTATAAGCTTGCGAATACTAGCCACAGGTACCTTTCAAAGGCCAACTGGAGATATAATGGGAATCTCACAGGCATCAGCATCCAGGGTACTACACCAGTTCCTGGATGCCATGTTACCACATGCCAATGAGCATATATACTTCCCCCGCACTCAGGAGGAATTTGGCCAGCAATATGCGTCACTTCCACCATGTGGCACACTACCCGGAGGTACTGGGTGCGATAGACTGCATGCACATACAAATCAAGTCACCACCTGATGAGCATGGTAGGCGCTACATAAACCACAAGGGATTCCACTCCATCAACTGCCAGGTCATGTGCAATGCCCAGGGCATTATCATGGATGTGTGTGTTGGCAGCCCTGGAAGCTACCATGACTCCCATATCTGGCATGCCTCACAGCTGTATCAGGTATTTGTCAGGGGGGACATCCCACATGGCCACCTTGTGGGGGATGCTGGCTATGCACTGGAGCCGTGGATGATGACTCCCATCAGAAATACACACACACCCATGCAAGAACACCATAATGAGGCACACGCACAAACCAGAATCATCATAAAACGTGTGTTCGGGATGTTGAAATCACGGTTCCGGTGCTTGGACACATCTGGTGGAGCCTTGCAGTACTCTCCAGGCACGTGTGCCCACATCGTCTTAGTATGTGCCATGCTACATAATATGATCCTGCGGAAACAGCTGCAGCAGGGACAACATGGTGAAGGCCCTCATAGCCCACCGCAATTGCCAAGGCCATCACAGGCACAGAGGGATTCAGACCATGAACACACTGTGCCAGCCCCAGAAGGCAGATGGAGGCATGCCCAATATGCCTACGCCTTGGCAAAGAGGGAAGGTATAGCACATACTCTGACATTGTAGGCCCCTATGGACTGACACACCTCTCCACCTGCACACACAGTAAAATGGATGGCACACAAACACGACCACCTGTAAATTGTAATGTATAGGTGGCCCACTGTGTGAATAACACATAGGCAGCCCTCAAACATTGTACACACAACAGCTATTGGAACATGGAATGTCAACACCTGAACAGCACATGTGCCTATCAGCATATGGTGGTGCTGTGTGTAGTGGTTCCCAGGTACATTGGTAGGTACACAGCCGATTGCCAGAGGCCATACACCAAACGGGGCAAACAGTGTCTGCTGTCGCCAAAACATCGAGTAACCAACTGTCAATTAGTGGAGCAGAGGCAATCGCGGGAGCACATTTGTGTAAGCACTGTTCTGCACACACTCAACACAGAGTCCCTGCTGCATTAATGAGGGGCTCCACATAATGTATCCATGGATGTTGTGTCAAGGCATGGCGTGTACCCATGACAGGTATTCATCACCCCAGCATGCTCCACCTATGGTCGTTTGAACGTGTAGCACAGTATCGTGTGTGGCTCACTGTGACATACATACCCAATGCCGGAGCACATCCAGTAAACATCACATGGACATACCATTAACTGGACTCATGCATATGTAAACTAACTGAGTTACCCATGTGAGTGCAGTATGGAGTAACAGCCGTAGTGTACTCCACATACAAAACGACATAGCACATGTACAAATCCCAGATGTCCAAGTGTTAAATGCAGTGACTGTCGTGCATGTTCCCGGTCACACGTCCTGCAAGGGCTGTAACGTAATCCCGAAGGCACGAGTAATGCATGTCAGATGCAGGTCATCAGATCATGTTTAGCACATGTTAACGGGAATATGCGTTGCCCACTGCTGGTAAGCGACGTTTAAATATAACTATACGGATATGCGCGAAACAGGGATAAGCTTCTCCGAATATCACGCAGATCACAGTCAATGATGTCCAGCACAGGTGAAACTAGCATTATTCATCCCTGTACTAATAGTGCCTGCTCTGAAGGGTAAAATGACCACTGCCAGGAGTAGAACACGCAATCATGTATACAATCACCAAACAGTATTGCTAGCCAAGATGTACCTGTGGTAGGGCTGCCACCTCTTTAAATGACCAATGTGGGAGATACGTCAGATGTCTGCAGGCCGACATATGCACCCGGCCAGTACAAAAATCAGAACTTCACTGTTTTGCCTAGATAAAACTTATTCTAGTAATGTTTACTTACATATTCTGTTTCTATAACATATAGGTGGTTCAGCTACAGAATAACTGTTGTATGCAACTATTACATAAACTATAGGAAATAAGTATGTCCTAAACTCTCAGGACATTTGCCATGTTTACAGGTATTTTGCAGGACACAACTGCCCAAAGACGGACTGTCCCTTGCAAAGTGGGACAGCTGGTAACCCTAACCTACGGCAGGTGGGTAATGTGGCAGGTACAGACACAAACGTGCGGAGTCCAGGAAACAGTATACACCGACAAGTACACAATAAAAGGTGTAGCTTGCCTGTCACTTTCCTTGTCAGAGATACATATACATATATATATATATATATATATATATATATATATATATATATATATACATACATATATATATATAATACAGATAGAAAGGGCGATAGAGTGATATATGTTGATATATACGGATTCAACGATATCTGCAAATATATATAGATAGGTCAACGACATTCATAACACCTTGGAAGTACAAATAAATAGGATACCGCCAACTATGGAATGTATAACATACCGACACATGTAACCACGAAGCTGAAAGACCGAAAGAACACAGTACCGGAACAGTACAACCGCGAGTAATAGTATGACGATATGAAGGTACAATTACTTACCGCTGCCGGTGTTGTGGTCCACGTAGGTACTGTGTTCAACAGTGTTTGTGAGTGCTGTAGTCTGTGTATGTGTGTGTTGAGGGTGCCGTGTGTGTCTCTGTGTGACTGTAATGTGTGTGTGTGTGTGTCCACATCATGTGTCTGTTAGTGCCAACTTGGAGGTAGATCATTACGGTAGGTGTGAGTATAGCTAGCCGTAGGCATATGGTTACCAGCTGTCCCACATTAGGAGGGACAGCCCCTCTCTGGGCAGGTGTGTCCTGACATAAAACATTACAAAGGGCAACTGTCTGAGATTGTAGGACATTATTATGTCCCATATATTATGTAATAGTTGCATTAAATAGTTATGCCTGTATGTAAGAAACGTAAATGTTACATGCAATATGATAAGTAGCCAAAGTCCTACAACAATAAGTATGTATTGAGGATAAAAGTATGTGCTATCCTGTGTACTGACCGTGGGTATGTGTCGGCCTGTCAACAGTGATGTGTGTCCCGCAAGTGTCCCACAATGTCCACATGAAAAGGTGCCAATCCATGGCAAAGAGGTTCTGTCACCAACACAACTGCAATGACTGCAAATATCTGGGACAGAAATACATGGGATAGCTGTCATTTAGACATATCCCTTTACATATCGCTGCAATTCCGGGGGTATGGAAGTATCAACCTCACCTGCATACTATATAGAAACCAATTAACAAGGGCCCAATGTAAAATCCCATAACATAAGTCTACTAAGTGATAGCTCTTTAATTACGGACGGAGCCCACACACATATATATATTGAATATGTAGAAATGCAAGCCCCACAAACCTGTATATGCTATGCACACCCACCAACATCCCCCACACTAGAAACTGTAGCAATACAGACTGTAATTACAGCACAAACATCCAGTCAGTCAATTACATCTGCAGAACTGTTAACATACCTTGTGAGAGACGCAATTAAAGGCACCATGCAACATTGTAGCCATTGTATAATGGAACAAATGGTGATGTTACAGGTTTTGTTTGCAATAGTCCGTTATTAGATGGTTGGGATGGCAGGTACACCCACATGTTGAACCACATACTCTAGCTGTCACATACAATCCACGGAGGACATGAATCCAAAGTATACTTGTCTCTACACACAGCAGTTGCAATTACATACAACAAAACACAATACAGGCCGTCTCCCCGAAGGTAGGGCAAATGGGCAACGCCCAAGTAGAGAAATCAATTATACCCCACTGTTGCCGCATAATTGGCGAATGGAGTTGCTGCACAGCTGATGTGCAAGTAATTAGTCACTCAGGAACACCAATTAGCAGCAGTAACCCACATGTTACAGATATTGACGTATATAAGGATGACTTGCCAGACATTCAAACCGTATGCTCATACCATATACTTGTTTAAGCAGTGTAAGAGAGATAGAGACAAAAGTTTGGAATGAAACAAGGTATGTAGAACACTCTGTATGTACGTTTATGTATAGCATGTTTTGTATTCTTTATTTAGTGTATGTATAGCCTGGTTTGCATGAATTAAAAGTGTCCGCAATGCATAACGTGGGAAAAGGTATTTATGTAGTGATGTCTTGCTGAGCATACTAATGCTTGTAGAAACTGTGCGTCCAGCAGTGGACCACAAGTTACACATCACAGACACCACAAGGGATGCTACATGAGGGCTTTAAACAGAACAATTGCATACAACCCGCCGTCAGTGGTAGGGTATGTCCAACAAGTACGTGCCATAGCAGGGGATAGTATATGTTGATATACTGTCACAGTAGGCATGTGTATGGGCATATAATGACAATGACATGTCTAAGGTGGTCCTGCTGTGCAAGTATGCTTTGCATTATGGGATACTATGTAAAATATGTGTAATGTATAGTATTGTAGGTAGATATGTCAGATACTGTACACAGCATAACAGGCATATCATGCATACCAAAGGTATCGTCTATTGGCATGTACAATAACAGGATACATATGGCTTGTAGGCATGGGACAGTGTAATAGCATGATAGCTAATCTGAATGGAAGGGCTACCAAGTAACCATGCACAAAGGACATGTAATAGCTTCACAGGTTCATAGTGGGGTACTATGCAGTCTGGCAAGTCTATGTGTAAGCACAACTACAGTGTTCATTCCAGTGGCACCACTCTAGGATAGTGTCCTGTGAACAGCAGAGCCAAGTGTTACCTGCACCTCTGCACAGTACAGCCACTGCAGTGATCCCTGGCATACATGTGTCTCCCAATCACCAAGTGAGGTATCACATGAACAGTGCTACTGAGTGTCCCTGCGTGATGTACATAGGACTCATGTTCCAAAGCATGGTGAGTGTCCGGTTTGGGAATGTAACCCTCAAGCACATCCCACTCATCATTGCGTGTGTGCACATATCCATGAGCATGTTGCTCACAGTGACTTTTGCATATGTCGCGTATGTGGAGTATATCCATAAATATTGTTGTGGATATGGGCCCTGTCTGTTCAGCAGAGGTCACCCCTGGGTATGTAGTATGCAAATGTGTACAGATATGGTGTCCATACATTAGCCGCATACTTTAACTGTCGGAGCTCAGTAAACACCATGGCGTGTTAATGTTGTGGTATGTAAAGCTGTAGCTGTTGTGTAAGGTACACCCTAAACGGGGTGGTGTACCCTTGAATGTGTGTAGATGTCTGGAGGTCTGAGGTACAATGGGTGCCTATGTACCAGCTACACACCCAGTACAGATAAGTGTGCCCACATAGAAGGATATCCACACCACAGTGGCAATATGGTAACCACAGGAGTGGGTGCGACATATGTGTGTACTACGAACACGTACAATGTGACATGTATGTAGGGGACTACCACCTATGTGATAGTCAGTGGGTGAATGGTGTAATGCAAAGGTGTTGTTCATGCACCTTGTGTCATGCAGCTGGAGGCCATGATATTCATATCAGGTATCTGTCACAGTGACACCCATATGGATGGAGACAGTATCAGCTGGTGGATCAATCATGGCACTTTGTATGCAGGGGTTTGTAAAGCTAGGCAGGGAAAGTCCCTCTGTGCTAGCCAGTACCTCAGGGAAGCATATACTAAACATGAGGGGTCCTATGACTGACGACTGTGGTATGCCAAGTGTAAGTGAAATGCAGTAGGTACTATGGTATGCTACCCTCTTTGTGTGTGTCCTATCCATGAGCCGCGTTGCATAGCATCCTGAGACATAGGGTACGATATGCAGATGGATTTGTATGTTGTCAATACCAGAATGGAGAATGGTGCTGAAAGGCATTGAGAGGACAGTGTAGGATGTGTGGACCCTCGTACCATCATCAACTACCCTGGTAACTGTATGAAATGAGCCCACCAGGTGTAGGGGCCATGCTCTGGCCCTAACAAGTTCAACCCATGTGGCATCAAAGGACTGGAGCCCAACAATGTTTCTGTGAATGACGTCCATGATGATGTGCCCCATAGCCGTGCAGAACAGTCCAGTCAAGTGTGTAGTACTATAGTCCCACTCGTGCATTGTGCCACCACCTGTGTGGAGTGTGATAAATGTTGCTGTGTGCCATTCAAGGGCCACAATGTCTGATACAAGGCTATTACTGAGTATGGTGGCCGAGTGGGGAGACATGCGTTCAGAGGTTTGTGGACATCACAGCCTGGGACTTTGGAAGGTGACATGGGGCCAGTGTCCCAAGACATATAGAGTGCAGGTTAGTACTGTGTAGGTATGACCACAGGGACATCGCAATGTTCCTGCATGGATTGTAGCCCTGTAGTGAGTGAGAGGGTGTAATGTTAGCATTGAATCCATCCGCCAGCATGTTGCCAACATCACCTAGGTCTGGAATGTTCCTGAGTGACTGTTGTATGTGAGAGCAGATGTGGGTATTGTCATTGACTACTGACATACCACCATAATGCCTTGTGGTACACACCGGAATGTGTCACAGTAATGTTTACGTAGCTATTCTTGGAGTATGTGATGAGGGATCCCGTGGCCCTACCGAGGCTGACCAGTAAGCTACCCCACCCATGGGATTGTACACCACTATGCAACAGCCTCCACCTGTTGTTGTAAATTATGTCCATGGAACATGACCACCAGAGTGGCATCTGTTATCTGGTGTGTACCATCATGGCTCTGTGTGGAATTGCATGGTCCATGCAGTTGTGTACGTGCTAATGAAGTGCACTGGGGTATGTTTCAGTGTTTGTATGTGCATTGTCCATCTGCACGGGTGTCATGACGTTAACTACCGCTGTCACAAGACATCTGTAGTAGGTGTTGTAGTACTCATGTACTGTGTATGCCGTGAAGGGTGTGATACCAGGATGTGGCTAACTAGGGTGATTAGCATATGTTCATAATCCACCAATGAGGGGATAACCCCAGGAGTGGAATACCAGTCACATGTTGGTAGTGTTCATGTCAAGGATAATGTTGGTCTTGGAGGTGGTGTGTATGGGTTGATCCAGCCGAGTGGAGGTTATGACTCACGGATGTGTCGGTACATGAGTGGCTATCCCAGTTAAGTGTGGGTAGTGTCAGTCACACATCAGTAGTAGCTGTCTGAGCCCTATTGTCCAGTACACCAACAGATGATGTGTGGTAACCGTGGGGTGTGTTGTTGAATCTGTAGCTTGTTACAATGTGTATAGTGGTTCCGGACAAAGTTAGTTGCATGTGGAGCACCTCTGATGCATTGTGCTAATTAACTAGCCAGGATGTGTGTACAACATAGTGGGATATGGGAACACCTCAGCCCTGGGTGTGCCGGTCCAGGTATGTGCCTGAAAGGTATGGTCTGTCTATAACCTGTTATTGCAGGTGTGCTCTGCAGAGCCTAGAGGCAGGTCTCAGTCACTGCAGAGATATTGAAATGGTGCATTATAAGGTGTGCCTTGCCTGCGTGCTTCACAGAAGAAGATGCAAGCATTGTGTCACATGACCCCATGTCTTGCTTGCCAGTTAACGTTCTGCCGGTAACTGTTAGTGGAAACTGTGCAAGACAGGCAGTATAGAAGTAGCATGAGCCTTACATGTGATCTGTACTCCCAGGGCTGACAAGTGTAGGTCATCTGTGCCAAAGCATTGTGTTTGACCAGGTCAGTCAAAGCAGACAGATACCAGATGCCTGTGGAATGACAGCAGAAGCATAGGCAACTGTTGAAGTGACACAGTCAGTCGTTGTACAGTGGTATTGGGTACGGATGAATGCATAATGCTCCCCAGGGCTTGGCCCACACCTTCAGGGCTACAAGACTGGTGAGCTATTGCATGTCCCTATGCACATAGTCTGTGAAGTGGCATCTCAGGGTAGTCACACTAACATGGAGAATGACAGTCACATCATACATGGTGAGGTGTGGCATGGGTGCATAGGTTATGTTGCAGACCCAGTTACCTGACAGCAAGATGTAAGCGACTATAACCTTGTTTAGCCTGCTGTGTGGAACTGCAGTGTGCCCGCCTACAGAGTCGCTTATGACTGGTGTGTTGTGTATGTTATAACACCCTATTGGCTGTATGTGATGGGCACACATGAGTCTGTGGGCTGGAGGTTGGTGATGTTGTGTTCTGTGATGGGGGCTGACTCTGGTGACTACACAGAGTATGGAGAGGTACTGCACAAGTTGTCCCCGTATGTGTGGCATGTGGTGGAGATCATGTGTGACTATGTGATGAGTGGGGTGTGTTGTGAATGTTACAAATCCCCACATGACTGTCAGGTGCAGTCAGGGTTGGTGACAGCATTACCCCCAGCAGGGCTGCATAAGTGTATCCCCCACAGGCTGTAGTGTCATATGTTGGGAGGTGAGCATTGAATGTGTACATGAGACAATTGCTCTATTGCCACATGTACGTCATACGTGACAGTTGGTCATGCCTGTATATACAACCATGTCCCACAGGATATGTGAGTTATGTGTGTACAACAGCTGTTGTACCGTAAGCAAGCTAGAAATATGAGGACAGCCAGTGTACCTGTGGGAAATGGTGTGGAATGGGTGCTATATTAATCAGTAGTTCATGACATGCCCACAAGTTCTGAACAAGTGCTTAGCATGAACATACAATACAGATAGGGTGTTGCATAATATAAACCCACAAGTGGTGATGACAGTCATAATGGGTGGCACCACACTATAACCCTGCAGAGTATGGTCTGCATGTCCCTGAACCATTATCAATGTAGATGTTAGCAGTACAGATGTACAAGACAGTACGGATGTTTGATTACAATTACCCTTGTATGTCACAGGAGTGTTCTACCAGTGGCCTGTTGACAGACTCACAACTACAAAAGGTGCCAGAGTGACATGTGCATATCACACCAGTGCCAGCTACAGTAAAACAGGGTTAATGTGCTGTACTTCACCCTCATTGTAGCCCATACCACACAGACAAATGTAGGCATCTGTGTATGTAAGGATGTGAATGGCCATGACCTATGAGCAATAACTGTGTCAGTGTTGTGAACAACATACAGAATGGGCTATGTGGGTGAGGTGTGTGACATATGTGCACATTCTGATGGATGATATCAGCATTGTCACCACTAGGTGAACATCCCTGTACCCATTAACTACCACCTAGGCTGTGGTCAACATTATGGACACTGTGTAAGGGATGGTGCTGTGCAGTACACCTCCCTGACTTGGTGACGTCTCCAGGCCCCTTAGGTAGTCATACAAGGTACCCATGTCATGACAGGGTGCCATCCATGAGCACGGAGATAATTGGACAGGCATATACAGCACTGGGGTAACCAATATTGGATCACATATCCCCTTTAAGGGGTAATGGCCATGCGTGGATGGGCGATACCAGCCTTCACAATCCTCACCTCCACTATGCAGCATACTGTCTACCTTGCATAAAGATATTTGCTACACCATGATGATGGACATGCTACATGTCCATATCCTGATCTGAAAGACATACGTCATGGACAGCCACCGTCCTAATACTAGGATCGCCACATGCTGGACAGATCCCTGTGCCATACATGTGACATACTCCCGCCGTACTATGCAACCTTGTCCATTAAAGCTGCACATGTCATCCCAGTCATACATGGTGTGATGGCCGCATTATAGGTGTAGTATCAACTGTCTGGATCAGTAATGTGGCACTGAAGCACTTCACAGTGGCATAATGGCTGTCAGTTACAGCTAGGAATCCTTGCCCGTACATGCTATGGTTGATAACCATCCCTGCAAATGACATCCGACTAGCCATTGTCCCATGTCTATCACATGTGCAACACAGGCGATCCATGGCAGGATGTTGAACAGCTGTGCAGTGCTATGTAGATGTATATGGCAAAACACATGCATGTACATGTTACCATGCGTATGTATGCATTGTCACTGCTCAAGTCCATTAAGGGTGTGTCTGTGTTGATATGTGACATATACACAGTATCACGGTCAACAGCATTACCATGGACACATCCAGGCATGTGCAGATAGGTAAGAACACCAGTGCAGGCAAACAGACATGCCCACATCAAGACAGCATTCACATGGAGTATGAACACTATAATGAGGTGACACACATATATGGTGATGATATCCAATGCATAACGGGTGTTACATGTGTGTGACACAAACATGCCAGTCATGTCAGTGTCATGATGATTTGCAAAGATAACTGTTCAGATGTACTAGATGTCATAGAAATGTATGTGCAGCAGTATCTCTGTACATCTCTGAAACTGTGACCTGTCACCATCATTATGTCTTACAGATAATGCCTCGTACATGCCTTCCAGCGTACAGCCACCAGGAGGATGATGTCCTCATCCCGTACCTCCATGAGAACTAAGAGGTGTTGTTCAGCCATGTGCCACAGCATGCCCAGCAGCAGGACGACCTGTGGCAGAATCTGCGCAGGAGGGTGAACGATGTGGGTGGCCATAACTGCACCTACCAGCAGGTGTGCAGACACTGCACGGACCTGATACGACATGCAAAACAGCATGTCACTGCAATCACCAGGGAACAAGGTGGAACAGGTGGTAGGCCACCAACCCAGCCCCCACTCACACACACTGAGGAGTTACTGGCCAGTCTGGGGACACCCTCAGAACAGCATCCACAAACACTATCTGCCATCGTGGAGGTGGGTGTCTCCCAACCAATGAGCCTGGAGTTACCTCGTAAGTCAGTACTGCACATATGGCTACTATATCCTATTTACGTGCATGTGTCACTGTACATTATGTAATGTAACAACATATGCATGGTATGTGGACACACATGCTGCATACTACAGTATGCTACCCTGTGTATGCACACATGTGCATACTATATGCTATTGTACAGGTGAATGTGTTAACATGCACAGTGCACCCTGTGGCTGTCATACAGTCATGGATAATGTTCATACTGCTGTGTCATTCCTATACAGGTACCTCTGGCATGCCGCACAGACATGAGTCCATTGCAGGTGAGACTATCATCAATATCAGGCATGTAAAAGCATAGATCTATTTGCCATGTGGCCAGTTAACACTTGTACACTTGATGTTCGTTCCATTCACGATATACAGGTCGCATCACTCATCTTTCACACAGGCCACAGATGTGCAATATGTACAAACAAACTGACACACCGACATGGAACCAGAGTATTTGTCATTGCTACATGTGTTCAGCTGTGCATACAACTGTGGAGGTGTTCTACAATGGAGGCATATGTACTATACAGTGGAACAACATGTGTTTTACACAAACAGTACCACACAGTGAGCTGTGATATGGGCAGCCCACAGGAGTCACCATTGTGTTATATGCCCCTGCAATGGGTGCACACATTGCGATGTGCCATCTGACATGTCCCAGATACGTAGAGTATTGTCTGCAATAATGTCACACTATCCTATAACCCATACCCCACATACAACCTGTTGTCTGCATAGCCCTGTGGATGGTGACATATCTGACATCTATGGGTGTATGTCATATGGGACAACAGACATGTGTGATAGATGGCCATCACACACATTTGTCCAACACATGTGCACACATGGCCATGGGGGATGGTCAGAGATATGTAGCCACACAGTAGATGTGATGTGTATACACCCTGTTTCACATTGTCCACACATGGTCCAATTATAGCCTTAGTTGACTGATGATACAGTTGCTGTGGTACACTGGACATCCTAAAAGCCTGTGCACAGCCAGTGGAGGTGTCACTGACGTCTACCATATAAGATGTGTTGAACATCACGCCTGTGACATAGCATGACAGTAGTCACCTCTACAGCTTCCACAGACATTGACACCACATCAAGCCACAGATACTGTACATTCCCCTTGCTGCTGTAGGACATCACCGTTAGCTGTGCACCTCGTGTGTGTGGTACAGCAATGTCATGTTGGACATGGTGAATTGACAGGTCAGCTATGTGTGGACATGGTTGCTAGGCAGCTAAGACTCTGTAGTTGTTGTGCAAGGGTGTCATCTGTAGGTCCTCCAGTGACCTGTTACATGACACAGCAAGGTTTGGTGTGTATACACCTCAGCATCGTGGGTCACAATCCACAGTCATGTCATGGGTATGCATGCAGTTATGGCTATGCAATTTGTACATACTGTATAGCAATATAGACACCTCATGATGCCATGCAATGGCACAGTGTCTTTACTTCACACTGTAGAGCAATGTAGATGGCTCACACTACCCTTCCATGCACATGCACATCTGCTAAACATGCATTCTATCCGTAGGGCATACAGAGAACACCGCAATGTGATGGCCATTACAACGCTGTACATGTCAGGACACCATTGTGTCAGACACGTATGCATGTTAATGCACACATCAGCAGATTACATGTCAAGGTAACGTCAGCCATGTGTACTGTTATCCTGTTCTGGTCCACATGGTGTATCACGGGGATGCATGCATACTACCATGATTGTGTGAACGGACATGCAGCTGCAGGACAGAGTGCAGCAGCTGGTATCACCAGATGCATGTTCCAGACTGTAATGGTGGCACAGACATGTGCTGAACGGCAGAACAGAGAAGGGTGGAGGCTGCAGAGGGCTACTATCCATACCCTAAATGACAACATCCAGGCATTGGCAAATGCTCAACAGCAGATTGCTGATGTTCTGGACAGGTGGTTGGGTGACATGGTCGGAATCCTTGACCGTGGCATGGCAATCCGTGAGCATGAGCTGTCTGTGCTGGAACATCTGGTAGGAGTGAGGCGTAGGCCACGTGGACATAGGCCAGCTACACCACCTAGTGCAGGTCAACGTGAGCATGCCACCTCACATGCCCGCTCCCATAGTGCCAGTAGCAGCAGCAGTGCAGCTGGTGCTGCGCTGTCCACACCAGGATACAGCAGGCCACATGGACGTGGCCCTGGACATTCCCAATGGGGACACGGTTCCAGTGGACATGTGTTGTCGGACAGTAGCCAATCTGTACCTCCGCCTGGTAGTGCCCGTGCAACCCCTGGCAGGCACAGGTCATGTGGCCGGACATAGTGAGCTGTACAAGCTGGTCTGTACAATCTGGAGCTGTCAATAATACCTCTGTTTAGGCCTCACAAAAGGCAGAACTGTGTGCACACATACACGCACACAGCAAACACATCTGTAGGGCACCACAACACCCACATGCATACTGAACAGACATGTCCAATCATATCACTGGCCCTTACCCACACACATGATGTCACCCATTGGTGCAGCCTATGCCCCTGGCACACATCTGCTGTTGAGCATTTGCCAATGCCTGGATGTTGTCATTTAGGGTATGGATAGCAGCCCTCTGCAGCCTCTGCCCTTCTCTGTTCTGCCGTGCAGCACATGCCTGTGCCGTCATTACAGTCTGAAAGATGCCATTTGACTGACATGTGTAGTATTGGCAGCATGTGTTTCAGAGTGTGCAGTACGTGTGTGATGTGTGTAGTACAGATTTATACATGCTTACAAATGTGTACACTGGCTTACACGACATTACACGGGCTTCAACATTCTTACACTAGCTTACTCATTCTTCAACGCGCACACACAGGCTGACACGCGCACACACATGCTTACTCGGGCTTACAGGCACACACAGGCGCGAACACACTGTCAGCAGGCTTGCAAGACACTTCAGTGATATCCATGGGATACACTGTCAGTTTCCTGACTGTACCTAGGATAAATCATAACACGCCTCTTCCACTAATGAGTAACTGACAGCAAACATGTGACACATTGCTCCGATAGGATTACAGTGTTTTATACATACACACTCATGATGTCACCTATCATCTACTCTGATAGTCCCCTTAACCTATTCTTCCACTGTAGTGGCTTGGCCCATATGGCATGACAAATTGTGATTCACTATCCTCAGCCTCAATTGCATCGGATTGCCTACTAATGCTTGGTTACATCAATAACAGAGCGCTTCCACACATAGCAACCAGTACTCAGTAGCCATCTTGTCTTCAGCTTGCCATTCACCTGAATGGCGAACTAACTGTTAACTAAAATTACAATTTCTATGTGTATTTTAAATATTTTTCTTGTTTTAAAAGCGCAGAGCGTTTTTGCGCCGCTCCGCTACGCTTACACACTGGAGATCGGGGGAGGACAGATAGAGTTTTATTAATTTCCAATGGGAAAATATGCCACTGGCCTTATATTTGGCCATTGGCATGCTTTTTCAACTGAATTCATTCTTTATTTGCAGCTGACATTGCTCAGTTTAGGTACTTGCAGAACGTAACTCTGTTAACATCCGAGTACATTTCTCCACATAACTCTACTCTTGCATGGACAGCTTACTGTTTCATGTGTCTCAGATTTACATAATTTGCGTAGCTTTCACCTACAAATGGGGTTATTTGCATATCCTAACATTGTCCGTGCAACGTTCGTTTTAGGGGCTGTCTTATACGCCCCTACAGGATATTGCTGAATAGCTCAGCAGACATCTTGCCTTGCTCTTCCTCTACTCGTACATGCCGGCCAAGGCTCCATGACTCCTGGCCTAAGTTTTGCTGTGTGCTAATAGGTCTATTTGTGGAGTATGCATGGCTGTAAGTATGTTTTGACCTGCCTTGTCTGACATTTCTACAAAGCAGCTCCAACTTTCATCATTTGTAATGGTGACAGCCCTATAGGTACAATATATACAGCTGTGATATTTGACATGTCAACACATACCTGTGTTCAATACTAAACTGACTACTTCAGTGCTTTACATACCTTCAGATTTTTCTTGTAGTAGTATAGTCGATAATACTGTTTCCTATAACATGTATCTGTTTCTGATACAAGATATATCATTTCATTACACCACTACACACAAGAAGAAATCACAGGCCAGATGCCATTTCATTCCTTTTGCAGAACACACCCGCCAAGAGTGTTGTGTTCCTCACAAAAGCCAACAGGTGCTAATCAAAACATATTATGCTATCATCTACCTTATGTGTTTGCCGGTATTTCCGCTTTCCGTCAGTGGCAGAACTGACATGCGAGTGTGGGAGACTGAACACTGTATCGGGGACACTGCATAACACCCTGAGGAACACTATTAACCTTCTACATTGACTATCACAGGGCATAAGTATTCATTCATATTTATTGCGGTACATGCTTTTGACTTATACATGTTTTGTCATTTGTCATCCCGTCTTTCTTCACACCTGTCCCCCTGATATCACTAGTTCTGTACATTTATTTAGGACAGGGTTACCTTTATACCACTCAACTGTACACATTTTGGGTAAATGTCCTGAACTTAGACTTATAATGTTGTTCCTTTTTCCATAATATTGTGCCTTTCTGGTAAATTAGTTGCAGGTCATTAATGACTGTGAGGTTAGATAATAATAACAGACATTAGTAGTTTATAACTAATAACCCTCAAAACATTCATACTAATGAATTATCCATTATTTTTATTTTATTTTTTATTTTTATTTATTTATAATTTGTTGACTGGGAAAGTCCGAGTAGATTCCACAGAGCCTGTTTTCAGGGGAGGCCTGGGGAGAAATGCTCCAGTTGATTATTCTATCAACGTTCTAACTTTGTCAGAGGAACATTTAACATAGTCCCTATTTGTACTTATTTAAATATGTCTTTGTCCAGAAGTCTTATTCTGAAAGGTTGAGAGGTATGGTTACCATCTTATTCGTATGCATGTACGTCCATGATAATCACTTACATGACACTGATATAAGTCCCTACGTCTTCCCCCAATGGTTTACACAATATCCAGTAGATGGGTTCTTCATTTTTGGAAGGTATAAGCACGTGCTATACCCACATAAGAATATTAATCAATCCCATGGGGCGGACCTAATAAATCTGTGCCAACCAACACCTGTGAACCTAGGCCCAAAATTGCATACCCATGATTCCCATACCTCACACCCCTCCACAGTAGTCATAAGACATATTTAATGTGAGCGATAATAAAGTATGAAGATACTTCTAAGCACTATCCACTCTCCTCGTATCAGGACACATGTCATACATTCTGTCAACCCATGTGTTATTACCCTTGCACAAGCTAATGTTGCATGTACAGCTATATTGTAGCTGCAGATGTGACATCCTTAGCTTCGATTATTACTGGCCGCTGCCTGCAAAAACACTTTTTGGAGTCCTATAAAGGACACCTATATTCATGTTTAAAGAGTAGAACTTGCAGATTTGGCACAGTGGTACTTTCCGGCCAATGGTTTTGAAAGCAGCAGTGTATTTACCTTTCTTGCATGTCTGCATGTCTATCCATAATAGCTATGATGTAACCTATTTATGTACATGTGTTATATCTACAAGGACAAATATTTACGTTTGTTATGTATATATCGATTAATGTAATTGTGTGTGTGTGTGTGTGTGTGTGTATATATATATATATATATATATATATATATATATATATATGTTTTGTGCTGCAAGACTATTTGTATATATGTTTAGTGTGATTCCAGATAGATGTCTCTATGCAGTAAGTATAGTTGTGTTTCATAGTCCATGGTTTAGTATAACCTGGACTTTGTAGAGAGATGTATAATTCAGTGTAGAGTTATAGTCACATAGACACAAGGCTTAGTGCTCGTTTGTTCTTTACTATTTTTATCTCTACATTTCATATATTTTATCTCTTAATTACCTATTGAGTTATAGATAACAACATGTTTGTTATTGTATGGGTTTACCTATGTTATTGTCTGTAACTAGGATGGACATATTTGGTATTGTCTTATGTCAGTTGACTCTAGCATTTTATAAGGTTTTTTATTATAGCATGGTTGTTTAGTGATATCTGTTAGGGTCACGGTTGTTGGCCCTTGGGGATTGAGATGCGGTTATTAGGACCGGATACAAGGCTTTGCACTTTAATGATAATTATTTTTGTTGCAGGCTTCTTTGAATCTGAGTCACAGATTTTCCTTGTATTTGTTTGTCAAGGGGGTTTTTGGTATTACTTTATATCTGCTGAGTATAGCATCTTTTAAAGTTTTTTGGCGTAGTATGGTTGTTTATTGTAATGGTCATGCTGCTATAATTGTCGGTTTCTAGGGACTAAGATGTGACTAAATATACGTCTATAGGTCCTTTTGCCAAGCTCTGCATTTTAGCGATGATTATTTTGTTGCTCCCTGCTTTACATTTGACTTCAGGACATTCATTAGGTCCGATTGTCAAAGGAACCCTATGCTATATGGTATATGCATATGTTAAGTTGGGTATGTTTTTATCATCTATTTTATGATTATATATATTTTTTGGAGATTCCCTGGTTTTTTTCACACTCGATGATAGATCATGCATTAGTTTTTTAATATGTAGACATCAAATTGTCTTAGTATTATTACGGTGTTCGCTATACATAACTTTGACAATGAGGGATGCCGTCTTGATGTATGCTAAAAAATTTTTTGCTTTATTATTTTTATTTTTTATTTTTGTTCTGAAAGGCTTGTTAACTTTGGTTAAATGCAACTAATTGGAATGTAGGATAATTACTATATTTAATTGGTGCAATAACAGGTTCATTGGTTAATGATCCCGCCAAAAAGTTTTGTATTTAAGGGTGGTAATGTCTTTGTAAATGTATCTGATGAAGCGTAGCTAGTACTACGCGAAAGCGCTCATTCCTTCATGAAATAAAGTGTCTTGGACTTTTATCGTGTTCAATGGTTTGAATCTGTTTACTGTGAAGACTACAGATCGTGTTGGTACCTCTTACTTTCAAATTTATATATATATATATATATATCTGTACAGTCTTTATTTCATATATTTATTTAGATTAAGTATGTGGATATATATCTATACACAAATATATATATCCATATATAGATATATAAATAAACGTGTAGAAAACAGCATTCATTTGCTATGCTGTGAGCGGATTACACACGTGCATGTGCACTTGCATATCCTTATTGTGGGTTACATATGTTTACTAAGTCTTTGTGCTTACGTGGGCTTTCTTTATTGTGATGGTACCAGTACAATATCTGTAATCCGGTTAACAGACATATGCGAAACACATGTTCACCTTTACATATTTAAATATCTTTACAGCACACATGCATTCATTAACTCATATGTGCTGTAGTCGTAGTTGACCCAGGACTGGATGCTGTAACCACTATACTATTGGTGTTCTGACTCATTTATATGCATACCCATAGTACATAGCTACATTAACATATGCCTCACCGCTTCATTTACAACACAGGCATCCATTCTCCTGCTGGGAAAAATGCGGTACTACATATTACACATTCCCTATTCCCTACTGCTCTGGACACCAGCTGCATATTTAATCACTCCAAGGATATGCAGAACTCCAAGGCTTATAGTCCTGGCACATAAAAGTCTTTGATTGTCAGGGTGTTCATGTGGTGATCTGGGTTTAGGCTTGTTCGCCTGGTGAACGGAACAGCCCTGACCAAGTTCAAATGTCAGAAGAAGCACATGGACAGAATTTGTCCATTTTATAGAGGTTTAACTGTGTTTACAGACACAGGTCTTTCGGCACCTGCCGGCAGCTTTTTATGTTGGCAATACATAATATGGGTGGGGGTGGTTA
The DNA here is from genome assembly GCF_019279795.1 of Protopterus annectens. Taxonomy (NCBI): domain Eukaryota; kingdom Metazoa; phylum Chordata; order Ceratodontiformes; family Protopteridae; genus Protopterus; species Protopterus annectens. Next base: position 801,016,644 of record NC_056732.1, on the reverse strand, counting down.
CAATACATAATCCACAGTGAGGGGTGTTCCCATTCACATTTGACTATTTCCTGTATGCATTTGTACAGGGATTATTATTTTGGACATGAATTAACTACAGGTATGCAATAGTACAGTAAACAAATGTGAAGGTTTATTACTGTAAATATGTACGGACCTCTGTAATACACTGTTGTTTTCTGACACATCAGTAGCTAGTCATTAAAGACTGAAGTCAGAACATAATGACAGACAGTTGAGTTTCAGACTTCATACTCTTCAGGAAATTAATGCCAATGTACAAACTGTTATTCTATCAACTTTCTAAATTTCTAAGAGCAATCTTTGCAAATTGTCCATACTTTTGGGCCTTTGTCACACTTTTATTCACGGCTTTGACCAGATATTTTGCTCTCAGAGGTTGACAGGTATACTTTTATTCACTGTTTTGTCCAGATATCTTGCTCTCAGAGGTTGACAGGTATACTTTTATTCACGGCTTTGTCCAGATATCTTGCTCTCAGAGGTTGACAGGTATGGTTGGTCACACCTACACACACATTGTGTCCTTCACACAGTAGATCAGGGTTATCCTGTTTACATCAGTGCCTTCATCACCCTTATACCATTTGCCACTATGTGAATGTGTGCAATATATTTCCGCTTATTCGTGCCAGGACACGTGCATCACTGGCAAGTGTTTGATCCTGGGTAGTAGGTTATGCATGACCACTTATGGCTGGACAGTGTCGTGCACCTCTAATGCACATTCCAACTTCTGTCCAGATATCTACAGGACTGGACTTCATGTCTTCCATTCTAATGTTTACACAGGTTACGTATCCCATGAGGGATATCCAAACATTGTACCGATCCACAACACGAGGAATACCGAACATCGTTTTGGAGTTACAAAAATGTGCTGAGGTCATGTGCAATCCTGCAACCGCCTAGGCTGACACTACCTACTATATATGCGTAGTGGTCACTATGTGTAGCTATGGCTGCACCAAACCAGTAGGCCATGTACGGCTGGATTTGGTGGATGTTCAGGTACGGGAGCGGGTTGTGTGATGTGGAGGGGATGCTGGGTAGTCCATTATGCATCCAGGTATGTTGCATTTGTTATGGCCAGTTCCACCCAGGTGTGTTGCATTTGTTATGGCCAGTTCCATCAGGGTCAATCTGTGGGTATGTGCCGGTGACATATCTATACATTTGTATCGCACATTTCAATATTCCTCTGTTTGTGGGAGTGTGTTCTACAGTATGGCCTGTCTGCTTGTATTACAGCTGCTTAAACATGCGTTTGTGTTTCTTTCAGCTTCACCCATTGCTCCCTCATACACCTCCGGTTCACCTATTCTGCATACGACACAGTATCGCCTTGAAGGATTGTATCATTACCCATCCACCCCACACACACAGATTCCTCACACCCCATACATCTGTGCTTTGGTTGTTGACCCATGACATGGCCAGAGTAACACATTAAATACCCTACATGTGTCTGGTACCTGTATGGTTGTGTGGACTACCCTGCCATGTTTGCTTTCCACATGCTATACCTCACGCACATAGGTACACGCCCATACTTCACTTTCATTACATGTGTGGTATACCCGGGTACTACCTGTTCGACTGTTACACATCCTGGCAAGTTCGGCCTGTACCACTGACTTCCGGAGTTTGGGGGCCTGCTGTACTCATTGGTTGGATGCCACCTTTTCCTATGTCCGGGATGGGATATATTCCGTCCACATGTCCAACTGTAGTGGACAACGCCTCCCCACAGTTGACGGTAGGGTTGCCACCTTTTCAATTGTCCAAAGTGGGACATTTTTGGTACACACATCACATTTTACAGGCCGACACATACCCACGGTCAGTACACAGGATAGAACTTAGACTTCTTGCCTATATAACAGCTTATTCTTGTTGCAGTTCAGTTGCTTATTCTGTTTCTTATAACATTTATGTAATTTAGATACAGGAAACCTGTTTAATGCAACTATTACATAACATATAGGGAATAATTTTGTCCTAGAATCTCAGGACATTTGCCATTGTTACATGTTTTTGTCAGGACACAACTGCCCAAAGAGGGACTGTTGCTCGTAAAGTGGGACAGGTGGTAATCCTAGTTGATGGTACGGATAATACTGTTCCTTTCAGCCTACATGTGTCCTTATTGTTGTGGCTGTTTGTATGCTCCTTCTGTTTCGTTTACATGCTTATTCTATTTCCTATCACATTTGGTATGTGACATATGGACATACCTTTTGTATGTGACTATTACATGCCATGTGTGATATAATTCGGACATACAGTCGCTAGATATCTACATTTCTCGTGTATTTTGTTATGGACACATCTGCCCAGCTGAGTACCCTCCCTCACATTATGGGTCAGCTGGTGACCCTCGCCATTGGGCTGGACGTACCTACTGGCGGATCACTAACATATGATGCGTTTCACTTCCACTTGGTATGGCTATCTACCAAGGACTATGGCCACACGGTCTTCCATGTCATTTGTTCGCGGGATAGGGACCCGTTATTCCCTGCCGTGCATTTGTGTTTGCTTCGTCACTTTGTGTTCGCAGGTACTTTCTTGCATGATTTGCATACGTTTCAGTATCCAGGGACACTGACATGGCTACTATCTTGCAACTTGTTATATGCAAGCATTTTAGGTTGCACATCGACAGCTGCCATTTCCACGCCTCCGTGCGGCACTTCGACATGCTCTATGCACTTGTGCTCCTTTCCTGTGCACGTGGCTGTGTTGGCAGCGTGCCTTCATTACTATGCATTTGGCGCTACTGCGCCATCTTCCCGCTGCACAGTCGGTGCAAGCCTAATGCCAGCCTTGCACCGAGCTTCATGAATCCTGGGGAAAATGTTTAAAACTCATTTTTTAACAAGGGTGAAAAGGTGAACACAATAGTCAGAATATGGAAGCATAATTAAAATTACATATTTGTGTATATTGTATGTGGTTATATATGCATAATATATCTTAATGGATATTCATACATATAACTGTTTATATGTTTGTAAATTATGAGTAGATGATTGATATGTATATTAATAGTTAAGAGAGTGAATATGTTCTATGAAACTATACATTACAGTAAATATACAAATGAGTGAGTGTTTTTAAGTGAATGTTTGTATTATGAATCTATGTATGTTACTATCAATACATCTAGTACTTGGAACATACATTTAACATCTAACTTCTGTATAGGAAACATTCTTTTATGATTATATTTTAAGTATCATGTACTTACAAATTTGCTTATAATACTTTTCATTGTCATATTCCGAAATGTGCAGATCAAGTTTTATATTCATAACACCAATGGGAGATGAAATAATGCTTAAAAATTGTTTAAAAGTCAGTTTAGTATAAAATAAAATGACACATTTCACTAACAAATGCAGAATATTTTGAAGAGTTAAATTTGTTCATTAATATTATTTTCCAATAATTAGGGAAGTAACTTTGAGTAACTAAGGCAACAGATGTTGAGCCGATTGAGGTGTTTTAAGCATCTTCTTCTCTAAACTGTTTCATATAGCCCATAAGAGAACAGCTTATAATAAAGTTTAAGTGCTGTAATGTATATAAATGCTGTTATATGCAAATTAATATCTACATAGAAGTCAAATAAATATATTTCTCTGAGCCAAGTTTATAATCACTGTTAATTGTTTCTAGTCAAATGTCTGTAAAAATCATTTTGTATAAAAAAATGTTATAGCAACCCATATCCCAAATATAAGATATGTTAGCTTCCTGCATGATTGTTTTCATTTGCATTTTAGTAATGAAGTGTTCCCTGTTTTTAAACTTGCAGTTTTGTTGCATTGCAGAGCTCTTTTGGGCATCACATCAGTTGTTAGATTTCACAATTGCATGTCAAGGAAAGCATTGGTAAACGGTATACTAAAGTAATACTAAAGTAATACCAAAAGGTCATGGGGTATTTACTTTTTGTAGGCAGTTGCTTATATCTTGTGTAAATACATCTGAAGACCCCTTACTTATAAATAGACAAGTGTGGTCTGTGTAAATATGTATTTCAATCTGAGTGTGTTTCTTGCATGAGGATGTCTTTATGTATATGGAACTGCAATGTAGCATCATTTACTTAAGTATGGATGCTTAATCTGTATCTTATCAACTTTCTGATGATTAATAGCTCTCTATAACAATATTTTAATATACTGCCAGATGTTATGTATGGCACATGTCATTCCCTGTTTACTATGCTATCACCTTCATTCATGCTATGCATTTGTAAGTATTCTGTTTTCCACCAACATCTAGATAGTTAACTACCTCTTTGTATTATATCTCACATCTTCCATTATCTGTGGATCACTCATGGTCTATGTGTTTGTTATGTTTCTTTATGAGACTAAACCTTTAGATGTGCCACTGTCTGTTGCAGAAAGCAGATCAGTTATTGTACTTATTAGATCTTATTTAATGCAATTATCTATTCTGTAAAGAATCTCTATTCTGAGGGAGCCCAGGTAGGAAATACCAGATAACCCTTGCACAATTAAAAAAATTAAAAAATGTCAGAAATGTAAGACATAGCCAACAAAGAAGTTAATGGTCTGTACTTGCATAAATGAAATGTGAATATGAAACAATATATTAGTTCACTGAAAATAAAGAATCAGTTAAGGAAAATAACCTCTAAAAACATCAAGACTCACAATGCCAAGTCCTGAAATGTTAACACCGAATAATCAAAAATCCAGTCTGACTGTATAAATATTTGTGTGTACAATATAACAAGATAGCATGTTACAGAACCAGAGAAACTGTAGAGGAAATCCCATTACTGTAATAGGTACTTCTCTGTTTACCAGAAGTATTCTAGGTAGCAGTAACTATCTAATTCATTATTATTAAAGTCATATTAGTTTTGTTCAGCTTCTTTCATGACACATTAAAACCAGTGCAAGCATTTTCATCATTATAAATGGCATATTCCTCTGCACTGTGATGATTTGCTTCATGAGTATATTATATTTACACTGTACGTATATAAAGAATACAACTTTTACTGCACTATAATTAGGATGACAAAAAAAAGATTAGTACCAGTTGTCTTTAAGTCTGCAGATCTCTTCTTTTTCTTCTTTCCCCTACTTTCTTCTTTCCTTTTCTTCTTTTCGTTATTCCACTTTATAAAAGATAATGAGTATAACAACTGCATGAATATGTTTTAGAATTAATGACATTAATTTTAAATGTTCTATTTTTGTTTCTGCTGCTTGTTTTAACATTCTAAGAGTTCTCTTCCTGTAAATGAGGGTTAAAGTTCAAAATGCATTTCCTGCAGCACAGGTAGCTTGAACATTGAATCTAAACTGCTATAAGTTGGAAAAACAACTCAAGGTATGTGAAAAAACATTCTAAAGCAATTTAACTAATACTAGGCAGGAAAAGGGACTGAACAGAAATAGTTAGTGTAAAAAACAGTTAATAACATATCTAATTCTTTGAATAAGAGCCCAAATAATGAACACACACCACACAAGTTTAAACCTATTAAAAGAAAGTGAAGTGATGTATATAAATGATTTTAATGCAGACAAAACCATTTAACACAACTCCTACTATACATAGATAAAGCTTATCATATACAACCACATTCACCAGATAGAGTAACCAAAAAAGAAAAAGATTACTTGAAATTATGTATAGAAAGTATATATAAAGTGGAATAGTAAAACATGTTAATATACACCCACTACACAAATACACACTACTCTCTATGTTAGAAAATAATGTTTGAAAAGATTTAAATATATATATATATATATATATATATATACACACACACACACACACACACACACACACACACATATACACACTATCTCAGAAACTGCCAATACACACCCTCACATACACACTACTCTTTATGTTTGAAAATAATGTTGCAGAGAATTAAAATAAAACAATAAAGGGACTTATAAGTAATAGTAATAATGGCATATATACACTATTTCAGATACTATAGAAAAGGTATTTTGTTTTACCTTGTATTTGATGATGAACTGTAATACATGACAAAATTGAATACCTGTGAGAAAGCTATTTAGAGAAAATAGAAAATGAGAAAAATATTACTTTTCTTTACTATTTTTACTATTTTTGTCCATTGAAGATCAACTATTTCTTGTTTCTTGTATCTTTAAGTGATGAGTCCAATCCATATTTTCTGGTTGAACAAAAAGTTTCTTTTTCTGAGAAAAGTCCACTGCATCTTCTAGAGAATTAATGGTTTCCTGATCTTCTGGTAAAAAGATCCTAATTATGGCTGGAAAAAATAGTTGAGCTTTAATGTTTAGCTTCTTTAAGTGTTTAATAAATGGAATACATGCCTTTCCTTTTGGTCATAACAGACGCAGTACAGTCATTGTCAAACCTGATAGTGTTGTTATGTATTTTTATCAGAGAATTAGCCCAAGCAGTCTTCAGTACCAATTCCTTATCTTGGCTAGAGAGACATTTTACATTAATAGATCTGGAGACTGGAGGATTTTTCTTCAAAGAAGAAAAGAAAGAGATCTATGGAGTCTCTCAATACCAAAAGAGAGAGCTTCTGGTAGATTTAGAATTTTAGGCATATAGCTAGTTTAAAACTGCAACATGTTATCTCCTTCTTACTTTTCTGGTATTCTATATATCCTAATCTTATTTCTTCTACACCCACTTTCTAGGTCCTCTATTTTTTTCCAGAAGTGAAGTATTTTGTTTTAATAGGAATTCTGTGTGATTCTCATTCTCTGCCATTCTACTATCCAGATAATTTAATGTGTCTACTATTACTGAGATCTGAACAGATTGTTGTTTTATGATCTCTTTTAACATTTCTGTTTGTTTCTTGGAATCTTCTTTTATATTGAATATTTTGATCCCAAGTTTATCAAATTTAACAGAAAGCTCCTGAATATTGCCAATTATAGAATGTAGTTCCTTTTTTCACAGAGTTGTCTCGACAGTTCACTTTTGAGTGGTTCATTCTGTCACAACAGTCAATGAAACTTCTGACAGGAAAAATATCAAAAAAATACGATAAAAACTTGATTTTTCTTTCAAATAGTTGTCCAAGCTTGTTTAAAAGACTTAAAATATATAATAAAATACATTTTTGTTAAGTTTGTATAATAAAATCCTGTCAGAAAAAATAAAATAAAACACAGCTAAGACTTTGTGTTGTTAGCAGTTCGCCATCTTGACCATGCCCCCTCCCCATGTGGGTATCATTGACAAACTTGTGAACCTGAACACTAATCCATATATAATAAGATTGATAGCAAACTGCCTGATATAGGAAACCTATATTCTTAGAGATAGAGGCATTAGGTGTGATCTGTAAGTCTTGGTAGTACTGTCTGATTGTTAATTCTCAGATGTATAAGTTAATATTTGAGGTCTTTGGATAACTAACTTCATATGTTACTACAAAGTAGCAGTTGTTGTTTTTGTACCCATTCATTTGTACTCCAGGAAGATTTACATATGCAAGCAGTTGGTGCAAGGGCACTGGCCGCAATCTAAAAGAGAAACAGCTGCTTAGATGACAAACCACTGAAGCCTAATACTTTCATCATATATCTGAACAACTTTGCAGGTGGATCCCTTTCCTTTGACCTTCAATTGACCTCTGCACATAGGAAATCCTTCTCTCTGACTCAATGACATCTCATCCAGATAAGGGGAAGTCTTACTTCCACTTTATTCAATTATCTTCCCTGTTAGTGAATATAATGTCCACTTTGGTATGTACCTAAAAAATATACCACTCAACTTGAAAGTCCACAGAGATTCCTATTGTATATCTTCCTAGAATATCTGGCTGCATTTTCTCTATTTTAGACTGCATATGGTGCCCTCCATTATGATATATGTTTAATCTTTTTGCAATTAAAAACAAACAAAAACAATTCAATGTTCCTTGAGCTATTGTGTCTTTATAAAACAGATGGCTCTTCAAACACCTATGAAAAAGACTTTAATATGTATCAACAATTTAATAGGGCATACTGTCATGACTATTAATCAGATCAGAAAATTCCCTACCATGAATAAAGTATTTCTGCACATTATATAAATTGCTATCTTTGCTTGCTTCAGGATTAACTTCAGTGAATTGATGGGCTCTCATAAATTCTTCTCATACCTACCTTATGTATCTCTCAAGTACTCAAATGAACAGTATAATTCCTTGATGTTCTAGTGAAAAAATCAGAAATGGGGCAAATGACTACTAGCCTGTATAGAAAACCAAGTACAAAAAATTCCATATTACATGAAATTAGCATGCATTTAAAAACATTATGAAGGGGCAGTTCCTGAGAGCCTCAAGATTACATAGTAAAAATGATGAGTTGTCAAGGTCCATGGAAGTGTTGAGGAGAACTACTTGATAGAGGATATAACCAGACAGAAATATACACCACCATAGAAGGAGTACATCAAGAACATCACAGGAAGGGTAGACCTTACTTCTCAGAACAAACTACAAGAGATAACCCTGAAAACGACTCCAGGGATGAGAAACACAGGTTCCCCATTACATATGCAAATGATGTCAGTCAATTTTGTGATATATTTAGGAAGAACTGGAACATATTGCTAGCAACTAAGAACTTGAAGGTGTCATAGACTCTGGACCTCACTTCTCATTCACAAACAAAAAAATCACTTAAAAGGCAGCTATGTTATAAAACCCACACACATAAGTCCCTGAATACATCAGATAGGATAGGGACATATATGTGCAGGAACTGCAGAGCTTGTAAGTACATTTTCTCATGCAGCACTTTGTACATCCACAGCAAAAGTTTAGAATTTAATTGAATTTCTATTCAGACTGCAGGACTAGTCCATCTTAATTTTTGCCAATATTGTTTTTCATGTGGGCAGGACTAATAGAATGCTCAAAGAATGCATTTTAGAACACGAGGGACATAGTAAACAAAAAGGAGAGTAGTTCCCCAGCTAAACATGTAGAAGCTGAAGGGATGCACCGTGCTTTTAAATTTTTAGTTTTAGAAGTTCTGTAAGAAAATATCAGAGGGGTGACATTAGAAATAGAACAGAAGAGGCTGAGCAAAAATGGATTCTGCAACTAAATGCAGACAAACCCCCAGGCATTAATGAAACTGTTTCTTTGAAACCATTTTTAAAGGCAAGAGCCTTAAAGCACTAATTCCTTTCTGTATGGTTCTACAGGCATTCACATTTGAACTTGCATACTGTTTTTAACAGTTTTATGTCTATTTATGTTTTTTCTACTATTTTAAATTAATTGAGTCAGATATACATATTTAATTGTTTGTCTTAACTGATTGGTCACTTTGAAAGTATATATATCAAAGAAGGCATGGGATGTTTTAGTAAGTCTGATGAAGCAACCTGGAAGGTCGTGAAAGCACTCACTTTGTCCTTGAAATAAAGACTTTTCCTTCTACTGTGGCAGTTCGACTTTTTATACATACTACTGGCTATGAGGTGAAGACTGAGCTGTTCATCTGGTACCTATGTTTTCGTCTTTATGTATTTGTAAAATGTCTTTTCATCCCATCTCTAAAGTGGGGTAAAAGTGAAAGAACAAATGGTTGCAAAAATGTAGTTCAGCTTGTTGCTATGAGACATGTATAAACAACATGCTTCCTCATTCCTTCTTCTAAAAAAAAATTCACATTCTTTGTGCATTTCCAACACTCAGTTGTGAAGAAAGTGAAAGAAGGCCTACAGTGATCAGTTTAAGGCTATGAACTGGTAACAAACTGCTTCCAGTAGTCTAGGGCATGAGCCCATCAGCCTTAATTTGCATTCTGCGTGACACAGAGCAAGTGACCTACCCCAGTAAATGTGTGGTGCAACGGGGAGATTGGCAGGGTTTCTCAATGTTCTCATCTCTGTGACTGCATGCCTATTAACTCCCTATAAAAATGACAACAGTGAGGAAGGCATTTCAACTTCCTTCTCATAGACAGCTATTAGGCAAGCCATATAAAGGCTTTCACACACAACCTGTCAACCCAACCTAAAAAAAATAATATATATATATATATATATATATATATATATATATATATATATATATATATTTTTTTTCATCTTATTGCTACCAGATTTTTTTCTCATGCCTACACCAATGACAGTCACTTGTTTTGAATCTTGACCCGTTACTATGATTTCACATATGACAGTTACCATGGACTTGTATTCTTGTTTATTTCTCCCTCATAAGTAAAAATTGCTTAACCTTAACATATTTATTATTTGTTTATTTATTTATTTAACATTTGTTAACTGTGAAAGTCCGAATATTCAGTGGAGGCCCAGGGAGAAATGCTCCGAATGCATGTATTTGTAAAAAAGGACCTGTGTCCAGTCACACTTTCCCGGTAAACAAATGTAAACTAAAATAAAACCGAGTTAAGACTGTGGATAAAGAGCACTCAAATAAAAGCAGGAACGACTGAAACCAGCATGGCTTTATGGACTAAAAATATAAACTACAGAGTGATGATATATGGCACAAAAGGGGCATGCAGGCAGAAACATCCAACAACCCCCCCCCCCCGGATAACGTATTCCTCCTTTTAACTCTATCATTACTTGTATTCTACTAGCATGATCTGCCACTAATGGTAGTTTCACTTTAATTATACATAATCATTTGGATATAGCCACTAAATGTAAACAACCATTTTTTATGTAAATTACTGTTGCTTTACTTATTGTGTCTGAAACCATTGCCCTGTATGAATTTGCTTCTCACTTGGCTGTATTTGTTTCTCTGTTGTATGTATTTGTTACTCTTGGAGCATTTCTCCCCTGGCCTCCACTAAAAAAGGACCTGTGTCCAGTTGGACTTTCCCGGCAAATGTAAAGTAAATAAACAAACAAAATTTCATTAATTTAAAGAGGGGGTTTTCTTTGCCTGAATTGGAAGTTTGTTCCAGATGAGAGGTAACCTCTGTGAGACATATTTGTCTGTCCAGCAAGTCCTGTTGATGTCATTTGCTAGGTTGAGTTCACTAGACCAAGTGTATCTTATACCATTTAATTTACAAATGGGCAGCATTTCCTTTAGAGCAGGATCTGAGGTTGCTTTATATGCAAGGCAGAAATAATCTCTGAGTAGCCTGTGAGACCACAGAGTATAGTGACAGGGGATCCAGACACATGCTTGACTAGCATATGTCCAAATCACAAAATATCGAACACGCATACACGAAAACGCTTAACATCGACAAGCGCTTCCACGTAAGTGTGCCTGTTTCGTAGATTGGACTACAGTGCAGGTAAGGGAAAATTCCCTTTTCCCCACTGTAATGTGATCTCGAAGTGAGAATAATAAAGTAGGGGGGGTGAAGCCCCCCCTGCAGAAATGTAGATTTCTTTTAAAATATACATACACGGAAGCGCTTTTCGATGTTAAGCGTTTTCGTGTATGTGTATTCGATGTTTTGTGATTCGGACATATGCTAGTTGAGCATGTGTCCTAGACCCAGTGACAGTGATTTCAGTCTGTCAACATATGATGTATGCTGAAGACCCTGAATTTTCTTTCTAAGAAACCTGTGAGGTCTTTCCAGTTGCTGCAAATATCTGGTAATGTACATACCAAAGGTAGCATTGTGCTCTATTATTGGCCTTATGAGTGTGGAGTGCAGGGTGGTTATAACCTCTTTTGTTCTGGATGCAATGCTCTTATTTATGAGGTGGGTGACATGAAAAGCCTTTGGAGATGTGGTGGTCAAAGGAAAGTATACTGTCAAGCTGTGTGCCCAAATCTCTCACCACTGATTGTGTGCTTAGGGTGTTGTTACTAATGTGGTAATCTGCAGGGATGTCACCCTCATCAAAGGGGATGAAAATGCATTTTATTCATTAGGTTTTAGCCCATGACTTTGGCACCAGTCATTTGTCTGTGTATGTCCTTCTTGTAGAATGTTGATATTGTTTGGGGAATTAATGACTGCACTCAGGTTAGCAATCATCAGCAAACTTTGTCAGCCATAAACCTTTTGTTTTAGCTTGTATATACAAGAAGTTGATTTCAAACAACAGGGGCTGCAGCACAGATCCCTGTGGAACACCACTGGTTACTGGTCTGCTAGTAGAAGCAGAGTCACGTATTTTGACTGTGTGCATTCTATTGGTGAGCCAATATGCAACCCACCTGACAATATACGGGTTGATCTCCAGCTTGGTAAGTTTATCAATGATGCTTGAGTGGGGAACAGTACCAAAGGCCTTGGCCAGGTCCAGGTTGGCTATTTGCATGGATTTACCTTTATTCAGGACTTTGGTGACTGTCTCAAAGTAGTCCATCAAGTTCAAGATCAGATCTCCCATTAACAAAGCTAAACTGGGTTGGGTCAAGTGTTTGGAGGTCTCCTATTTCTTTGTTGATAAGGTCCATGATTATTTTTCCATAGCCTTGCAGATTAGGCTGGTCAGGCTTATGGGTCTATAGTTCTGAGGGTCTGTGGAGGCACCTCCTTTATGTAATGGGATGACGGTTGCTGTTTTCCATTCAGCAGGTATAAAATAAATGTTTAGACTGTGGTTAAAAAGAGTACCCAGCAGTGCAGCTAGTTCCTGTTTTAATCCATTTAAAACACAGACTGGAATATTATCAGGTCCCATAGAGGCTGTGTTTCTAATGTTGGAGAGAGCGTTCATGACCTTGAAGATAGTGGGTGGAAGGCAGGTTGTAGGCATGCTTTGGAGGATGTGTGGCGGGGACAGTGCGGAGAAGTTTTCACTGAATCTGTCAGTTAGCAGGTTGGCTATTTCTATGGGTTTAGTATATGTGGTGCCATTAACAACCAGTTCTGTGTAGATCTGGGTTTTTCATTTAAGGCTTCTGATGTAGCTAAAGAAGACCTTATGGTTATCCTTAGTGAAGAAGGCTAATTTGGATTCATAGTTATCTTTAGAATTCCTTACATGGTGTGTTATTTGCCTGTTTAAGCTGTGGAGGGAATGCTTCCAATTCAGAGACCATTCCTTCTTGCTCTTGGCCAGCAATTTCTTTTTCTTATTATATAACCTGTTAATGGTGAATGTCTACAAGGCAGGCTTGTTCTTTCTTGAGTATCTTGTTTTGATCTTATCAGGTACGGCTGAGTCAATATATTTGTATAGATGGTTATACAAGACATTGGTGTAAATCCCAGTATAGGTGTCCATGCCATCAGTGAGGACAGTGGCTATGAAACTATTAATGCAGTCACATATTCAGTTGTTATTGGCTTTGGAGAAGTTTTTTTTAGTCTAGTTGCTGTTATTTGGGGGTCAGATGTTATTGTTACCTCTAATGAGATTATTTATGATCAGACCTCACTAGGGAGAGCCCCACACATGGGGTGGTACAAAAATCACCCGTGTTAGTGAGCACCAGATCCAGTTTGTTTGGGCCCCTTGTGGCGGTGTCAACCAAGTGGTCCAGGGCACTGGAGTTAATGAAGTCCAAGAACCTTTGAGGAAGTGCGTTGGTACACATATAATTCACCCAATCTGTGGATGGATAGTTAAAGTAATCTAAAACTACAGTGTTTGGTTGTATTTTGAGCGATTCAAGTAGATCCAAATATGCAAGTTTGGGTATCCTGGTTCATGGAGGAGGTCCAATAACTGGCAATAACATGGAGCAGTATCTTACTTAGAGTCAGTTGGACCTGGATTAGTTCAAGGGAATCATTTTGTTTAACCAATCTAGAGATGTATTTATCTTTGATGAATATTGATACTCTACCACCTTTAGTTCTCACACATTCAGTTTATGGACTTAATGTGTGGAAGGCATTATAACTGAGTATGGCCGGGGTGCTTTCTGTGACATCAAATTGAGTCTCTCTGATTGCACAAATGTCAGCATCTTCTAAGGTGAGAGCTGCTACCAGTGAGTGCAGTTTTATGTTTAGACTTCTAGCATTTAGCAGCATAACCTTGAGGCTGCTTTTTGAAGATCTTTTTATAATGGGAATTTTGTTGTTGTGACATTGTCTAAAAAGGCACTATGGGGGTGGCAAGAGCCTTAGCCAGTAACCAAAATCCCAGAGGTGACAGATGAAGACCATTTCTGGCAAAGCAGCATGATCTATCTACCATGTCATCCTAGACAGACAGGTACTTTATCCCATTAGAATGACACCAGAAACTATGCTAAATGTTGAAGTCAATCATTCTTTGTTTATACTGTAGAATCATCTTAGGTGAAGGTAGTTTGCTGCTCAAGGCTAGGGACATAAGTGCCTGAGACACATATTCATAGAGCTCTGTCATGTCTCTCTTCATATAGTCCAGTGAGGTACGTCTCAAGTCATTCATACCAATATGAACTATGACAGAGTCATAATGGTATTTCTTGTGTACAGATCTGAGTGCGTGTGTGATCTGGTGGATAAGTGAACCTGACAGACAGCTGACCATAACCTTCTCCTTGTCCAGCCTGGAGAGTGGGACATCTGTGTGTCTCACTAAAGAGTTGCCTATGACCAGAAATTTGGTTTAGATGTGCTTTGCCTTAGGGGCTTGTTTGGTAAGACACTTGTGTTTGAGGTTTTATATGTATTGAGTGTGTAGGCACTCTATTAGGTGTAGCATGTTTGTGTTTCAGAGGTCTGTGGTGTTTAGATAAATTTCTGGGGAGTACCTCTATGTATGATGGCTTGTGTGTTGAGAGTGTGGTTTGTGCAGGAGGAGTAGTATGTGGGCTGACAACCTGTTCAGTGTCACTGTTCTATGAATGAGAGAGCACAGATTCCAAATTCTTAGTGTATTTGCATCCCTTACAAACTGAGCTTGAGTTGTTTAGGAGTAGTAGATTGTTAGTGTACATGAGGCAATTGCTAAACTGCTTCAGGATACCCATGTCAATCAGCCTGGCAGGAGAAATGGAGGAGAACTGACCGCCCATAATACTAGGTGTAAATGTGCTTACTTTAATGAGGAAGGATGTGGTTAAATTGGGGGCTTAATGCTGCATCTGTACTAATGGGGCAATTTAAGGGACTCCTCTGTTGGAGCACAGGCAGCTTCTAAGGGAAAATAAATCTACTTTAGATTTTGCGTCTATAACTGCCAATGGTTACCTCCACTGCATGGTGCTGTGCAAAGGTGCACTACGTGCAAACAGATGCATTGGATTGCCCAGATGATGACAGTAGAGCAGTGGCTGGTCACCAAACTCTGTGGAGATGTGTTAAAACAGATGCAAACCCATGCAGACTCAGGGCTTATGTAGCAACTGTGAGAACCCTTTTTTAAAACAAGTTAATCAATTTTCAAACAAGCAGGCCAAAGGAAATGCTCAATACTGACCCTTATTCCAACAATCTCCAACAGAGATTGGTCCTTTGCTACACTCTTCTGCTACAAGGGTGCAGGGGGCCCTCTTAATGTAAGATGGCTGATTTAAGTGGACAGATAATGTCAAACTGTCTAGATTCAGAAAATCTGAATGTGGCTTATGTTATAAAATACACAAGTACTAGAAAATACAAAGTGCAGGAAAAACAGTCTCGTACAGCAAACAGTTAAAATGACTGAAAAACAGTTAAAAGTAGGTGGCAATACAGTAATACACAGTTTAAAAGTGCAGTACTGTGATAAAAATACTTATTTTTCTTTAGATTTCAAAGGATGCCTTGGATTTTGTTTGGATTCACTACAGAGATCAGAGAGCACACCAATCCTAGAGCAGTTCCTGTAAACCAAAAAGGCATCTGCAACAAGATAAATGTTATGCAAAACATAATACAAAGTAATACACCACCATCACCTCTACTTAGATATGCAACAAAAACATATATCAAACAAACACATCTAAGAATAAAATTCTATTACAAATTTCAACAACTCAAACCTAGTAAATAATAAGTGAAACTTCTAATTATAGGTATGCAGCATGACTCAAAACATCTTAACGAAAGTATCAGGAACAAAACCATAAATAACTGGGGGATAAAGATACAAAATCAGTGCAGATTTTTTAATTTTGCTCTTGTAGTATAACAGGTTTTCTATTAGCATGTATTTTTCTGAAGGATGTAGTCTGAAACACAAATGTCTTTCAAAGAAAGCTATTGGAAGATGAAGAAGCTTGAGGTTTGGCAGCAAGCTCAGGGGACTGAGGCTCTAAGCTGTTAAGAAGCTATTTTCCGTACCCCAAATGCAAGTTTTGATTTATCCCACCTCTGTTAACCTATTGTGTGACCCAGCAAGTCATTAGTCAAGACAATGATCCAGGGTCACTTCTGAAAAAGAAAATGTGTCCAATGTGCTTATCTGGTTAACAAATGTATAAAATAAATATTACAAAATATATAAAATAAATATTCAATATTCAAGTTTAGAAGATAGTACAGTAAGCAACCTTATACATTACATCATTATTCCAGAGTTGATAAAATTAAAAAGAGGTCTCTGCAAAGTGTTTACTAAAATGATGTTGCATAAAATACATGCTAGCATTCACAGAAATCCATGGAAGAAGTCAAGAATACTAAATGAGTCAGAATGAAAGAGAAGTGAAATTTAAGGTAGCAATACAGTACATCCACTTGCAGTGAGTGCTTTAATAATAAGCTACCAAAAGGGCTACAGATTTGCAAGGCTCTTCTTAGAACTGAACAGTTAGTTGAAAACCAGAAAATGAGAAGTATTCAGGGACTATTTTCAGGACTGTTGCAGCCTTAAATTAGGGGTTCAAGACAACTTAAACCAGTCATTTGCCAATGCCACTGAAGAACGCATGCACCAAAAACACAGGAAGCAATGACCCAGTGCATCTCATATGGGCAGGTAATGGAGGACAGATGGTCCATTTCACTCAAGTAAATACTTTAGTTGTAAAACTGCAAAGTCAGTCATATGTGTAAGCTCCAAGAAATCAAAAATATTTTAGGTCCGCTAAGAAACCTTCAAAAAGAAGCTCAAGTGGAGGAACGTAGTAGTATAGAAATGGAACAAAAGCCTCACATCCCCAAGTGATTACAGCATAGGACAGCACAGCATAGGAGACTGAGGTTAAGCAGCAAACATGTAAAACTTTAAGAAGTACACAAATTAAAAATGTAAAGTGTTGTAGTAGACTTCCATATGACCTAAAAAGACACAAAACCAGAAATACATCAAAATGTGCTAGCAGTATATTCAATTAAAATGTATTTAAAGTGCTGTAGTAGACATCCATAGGAAAAAAAATTATCACTACGTGCTAGTGGTACACCCTTCAATGGGCCCAGAATTTCCAGAACATCCCTGGTTTTGCCTCATATCTTTGGACTGTTCTTTATATATAAATATATATCTGTATATGTATGTATATATTTGTATTTGTATATGTATTTATATATATATATATATATATATATATACACACACACACACATATATATATATATATATATATTTTTTTTTTTTCTTCTTTTCAGCTAAATCTCTGGGGATTACAATCAGTCAGTGATGCCAGACATTAGAGTTTCACGCTTCATCTTGTTCAGAAAAAGCATCTTCATGTAAAACCTGTTGTTCTATCATGTTTTTATTTTGTGAATCAGTGTAATATTTGAAAATTGACCTGATTTTAGATCTTTATCCCTCAATAATTTTTATTTTTTTTCCCTTTCATCTTCAGCAAAGAAGTTGAGAGCTATATCTATCAGCCAACTACTGCAATCAGCAATCCATTATTTTTCGACTGTGGTCCTTGCTTATTTACCAGAAAACCATAAGTCGTACGATGAACAGGCTGAAAATATGACGAAAAATCAGGGAAATTCCAAAAAATCAGTGACAGACGAGAAAGCTGAAATATCAGAAATTAATTGCCTTGCTGATAAACACAAAATAAAACACAAGTCATCAGCAATAAAACTATTATTGCTACAGTGCCACTCGAGCAGCCATCACAGGTAAAAGCGGGTTCCTATCAGCATTTCGAATGTTGAAAATACCGAATTTAATTTAATTGAATTGAAATGTTCGAAATATCAGAAGAGTGAACTGATGGAACATCGATTTCTTTCCCAGGGAAAGAAATCGGTGGGCCGTCATCGGAGTTTGGTATTTCCTCCACTGTGGTGTGAGAGTTAAGGACCTTAGGGTTAGGGTGCAGGTTAAGGTAAGTGGATAGTTAGTAATGTATGTATGGTGTAGTGTAGGGTTGGGTTTTGTTAACTGTATGTATGTTTATTTATTGTTTTGTTTGTGTGTAGTTTTGTAGGGTATGTGTGCGATAGTTACGGACCTTAGGGTTATGGTGCGGGTTAAGGTAAGTGGATATTTAGTAATGTATGTGTGGTTTAGTGTGGGGTTGGGTTTTATTAACTGTATTTGTATGGCTTATTTATTTTTGTGTGCTTGTTTTGTGTGTATGTTTCTCGGAACAGCTAATTTTTTCCCTGGAAAAAAATTTGCTATTCTGAGCTTTCGATGTTTTCAATATTCAAAATTCCAAGTTCGAACATATGGTGTTCAACATTTCGGAATTTTGAATATATGATATAGACCTGTAAAATCTGTCTCATATACCTTGACAGTGTTCAACTTCACATGCAAATCATTGCATTGTGAGATTGCAGCTTGCTCTAGCTTCCTTTAACAATTGATGCCTTCTGCCAGGCTGCAGAAGCCATAGCAGATATAACATTTCAAATTTGCTGGCTAAGATGTTTTATGAAAGAATGTGGTAGTCACTTGTTCAATCAGGAAGGAGCTAGTCACTTTGTGAGGTGGCACAAGTGTGTGCCAACATATCTGATCTATGAAATAGTCTTCCTGGTGAGTTCCCTAATAATCTACATTTTTTTTAATAGTTGCAATTAATAGTTGCGAAATCAAGAATTTCCTAAATTAGGACATTGGACATTGCAATAGTATGCACTGAGGAAGGGGAACCCCAAAAGCTTTGCCTACTTGTTTTATTAAAATTGTGAATGTTTCTACTGCTTGTGTTGTTTCTGTCATTGCAATAGGTATACTAGGGGAAGTCATAATACTGTACGACACTTATTGGACACAGTATTTCACAGCTGGGGTACATGCCCCATCATGCTGCAATGTAGCACAATCCATGCTGCTCCATTGCCACTGCCATAACTGGTTGTGCAGATGGCAGAGTAAACAGAAAGAGAAAGTAAACATAAACATGCATTATGCATACTATTAAAGCTGTATTGTACAAGACATACAAACTCTGAAACTGGAAGAGATGATGCCTCCTGCAGCAATCTCACTCCATGTCAGCAAGCCATCGTTCATGTACTGTTAGACAGATAGGAAGAACTTAGTACAGTGGTGGAACTGTGTAATCAAAAAGGAAATAAAAGAAAAAAAATTTACAGTAAAACTGGCAAAGTATCACCTCTGCTTTTAACTGGCTAAGTGGGATGGAGAGACACCACCAGAGGTCACTGTAATTGATGATGCCAGTAACATCACTCACTCACTTACTGCCTTAGCAAACTCATACCAGGAATCCATCTTGTAGAGATTGCCATCATATTGGAGCAGTTGTCACTCTTGAAAGTCACTAAGGAGGAAGAATGAAAAATTATTGCTTTTCTTTGAAAAACATGTGGAAGCCCTGTTGTTCCAGGTTCCTGCAGCAGCCAAGATCATTCAACCAAGTCCACGGAAGGAGCAAAATGGTAGCTCCATGTGCATGGACACATGCTCAGACATCATGTGACATGCATTGGAGCATAACAGTGAGGTACTACATAAACAATCTGTTCTGTGACCTGCAGTGCTATGACCTTCACAGATGTTGAGCATGAGAATATTGTGAACCTAAGCCCACAGCCCTGGCATGGGCACAGACTGGCAGTTTAGCACCACTTAGTGTTGTTATCATTGTGCACTAAGGTAGCACGTCAGACACAGCTTTGAAAAACTCCCTCATTAACATAACTGCTGCACTAAAAAACTCAAATTAGCATGATATATACTGTGGACAACATAGTGAAAAAGCTACCCTAAGACAAGTAGTTGTGGAATCCAGAGATTCTTGAAATAGAACACTGGACATTAAAATAAGCCTACTAAGGTAAGTCATAGCAACCTATTTTATACCCTTGTAGTATACTGAACTCCCATGGCGGATTGCAGCAACAAGGACATAAAGCAAGTAGAATATATGCATGTGGGAAAACAACACAATGACACAACACTGTCATAGCAATCTATGAGTATTGCGCACATCAGATGTACCGTTTGCATAAGGCAGGATGTGCTACATGGGATATGATGGCTCTTATACAAGGAGCGAGGCATGTCACTTTAGGAGGGTGTGGCAGTTATTCCATGGGTTCAAAATACTGATACATAATGAGGTGTCATGATAATATGCCCACTGTGGCATTTTGTAGAGGAAGTGGAAAAAATTGCCACAACTCAAGCAGGGTCAGGTATGTAACCACCATATGTGAGCTTAAGTGACTGCATACAATAATATGGGACATCCACAGACAGCCATGTACATATCAGGCAGGTTTTGTCATGGGCCCATGAGGGAGCCAATGGCAGGAAAAGTTCAACTCACAGGAGCCTTGAAGTATTACTGAATGCCCTCCACACATATTTTATGTACATACTGGCAAAAGTTACCATGGGAACAGCTTTTGTTACAAGGTGGGGTAGGAAGTGGTGCAGGACCTTTATGTTGTGGGTTGGTAAAGGGCAGCCAGAGCAATATTTCATGTCAAGAATAAGTCACAGGGCATTTGCAAGGACATGTCTACTACCGAAAGTGGACCTCCAAAACAGAAGCCATTCATACAGATACAGAATTCCTGGTTTTCCTGTCCTTGCATGGGTCCTGGACTCTCACATCAGTTGGCAGATTAGATGTTGGAGTTGGCGTTGTTCTGACTGAGTGTATGTCTTTCTTGAATACACCAGGTAAGTATTAGTTTTTACATGATTATATGGTAGAGTACACTGCATGATTTATTCAACAAAAAGCTTTTACATATCTGTTCCAAAGTTACCTGCATTCTGCAACTGCCACACCTTGTACAACATTCTATTCTAAACCAGCAGGGCATGCTGTTGTTAAATTTAACTCAGTACATAACATACTGTTCTGTATAAATCATATCAATATTCACAAATTACATAGAATTATTTACAAAATCCAGATAGCTGGGTTGGCAATATTTCCTTTTGTGACATTTCTTCCAACCCATAAACTCAAGCTAGTTTTTTCAAGTGACCCTTGAGAAACATTGCTTGAGAGGGTTGAGCCTATCTGGGAATACCTTACCCCATTCCCTGGCTTGAGACCCCATCTGTGTTGGCATTGCTAACACCACCACAGTGCTGCACTGTCACAGCATATGCCTGTAACCCTAGGCTCCACCTTAGTAACTTGGCATTTTGCTGACTGGCTCAATGTAGCCATGTTAAGGGATTGCGGTCTGTAACAATAAGTGAATTTCCTTCCATACAGATAAGGCTGAAGTTTCTGCAGTGCCTACACTATAGCTTGATATTCCTTTTCTACAGCTGCATAGGATTCCTCCTTGGGTTGGAACCTACGACTGAGACATACCACTGCGTGTCCTTCTCCCTCTAAGAAAACCTGGCTGAGTACAGCCCCCACTCCATGGTTTGAATCTTCCACCTGCACAACAAATTCTTTGCTGTAATCTGGACTGGATAATACATGGGGGTCCTCCCAAGGCTCCTTTAAGCTTCTGTAATGCTGTAATGTAACAAGGAGCCAGTTGGCTTTAATGTGCGAGGCTAAAGGACTGGTGCATGCCAACCTGACTAAATCAGACATGATTGCAGCTTTAGTCACAGCTGCATTGCAAGCCAGCAATCAGGAGGACAAGCAGACTGGCCTTGGAGATGTACAACTCTCAGAAAATGGACAGTTCAACCTTTCCACAGAGGACTTAAAAATCTGTCTGGAGTTAAAGAGACTTGAGCAGGAGGCCAAGTGTTTTGAAATAAAAGCAGCAGGGAGACTGAGACATTTAGAGGCTGGGGAAAATGAGAAACTGTGATGTCTGGAAGCTGTGGAGAATGAGATGCAGAACAACATGAAAAGGAGATGCTGACTCTTTGCCAGAGTTATGGAGGTAATTTGGGAGGGAGTAACTGAAGCCCAGAAGCAACAAAGGCCAGGAAATTTCTTCCACAATTTACAGAGAGGGATAATTTTAATAGATTATTTCATATGTTTAAAAGGGTATGTAAACATCATAATGCTGACCAAGGGCTCTGGGTATGGTTACTAGGCCCCTTACTCCATGGTAAAACCGTAACTGCTATTTCTAAATTGTCTGATACTGATTGCTTAAATTCTAATACAGTAAAAATTGTCTTTTAGAATGCTTTAAGGTAACACCTGAAGATTATAGGAAAATGTTTCATGAGCATAGACACAAGACAAATGAAAGTGTGTGTGAATATTTTGCTGAACTAAGCACTTATTTTCATAGGTTGGTGAATGGATGTCATTTCACCACTTTTGAAGGTCTGACAGACCTTTTGGTGATGGAACAAGCCCTTAGCACTTTGCCTGAGGACATGAGAATCTGGTTAGCTGATAGACAATGCAATACCGCAGATGAGTTGGGGAAGAAGGGAGACCTATACCTAGCAAGCAGAGCATCACTGTACAGGAAAGGGACAACCAGTGCTGCTCATGGGTCTAAGGCAACCCATAGTGTGCAGCCCAGACTGCCCCAACAAAGTCCACCGGTAGCAGGGGAAGCTACTAGTCCAGGTACACATTCAGGACCAAGGGTTAAATGTTTTAAATGCAACCAGTGGGACCATGTAGCATATAGATGTCTACAGAGGCAATGTGAGGAACAAAAGGTGGGAGAGTCAGTAAGTGAGAATGACAGAATACCAGCAGTAAGTTGTCTCGAGACAACAAGAGTACCAAACTACCACAGGAGGTTATATCCTATCTTAGTAAATGGGAAAGAGGCCATTGCTAAGTGAGATATAGCCTCTTACCTAACCATTGTGAAGTCTGCAATGGTTAAAGAGGAGCACTACTTGCTTGGGCAGCCTGCTCCAGTCAGAGCTTTAGGAGGGATCCCATTCCAAATACCTTTGGCTAGGGTTCACCTTGACTGGGAGGGTGGAAAAAGAAGCCATCAAGTAGGTGTGTTTGAGGATATCCCTGCAGATGTCCTGATAGGAAATGAGTTTGATAATGCAGTGCCTTGTGTACATGCAGTTACATGCAGTCAGGCTTGGAGACAAGCATGTGGGTATGGTATCCTGGGGGAGACCCAGAAAGACTGTACACTTGCAGCCAGGACTGGTGAGGTGGTTACTTCAAGGAGGGAGCTACCCTGCAGCCACAGCTGCTCGTGAGTACTGATGTTCCCTTGGATGGAGTGACTGCCAGGGCAGAGGTGAGTAGTAGTAGTACCAAGGCTAACAGTGAGGCACTGCTGTCAGAGAGTGTCAGACTTCATGTGGGAGGGGAGCTGGGAAGGGTGACAAAGACAGAGTTGAGACAGACTCAGCTCTCAGACCCTACATTACAAGGCCAGAGAGAGGCAGCTAGTGAGCACCTGATTCTAAAGGAAAGGGGAAATCTGTATACTGGGACAAAATGTTACTGTATAGAGAGTGGACCCCTGAGGCAGGGCTAGAGGGTGAGAGAATACAGCAGTTGGTAGTGCCCAGAGCCTACGTCTGGCACTTCTAATCATAGTTGATGATAGTCCCTTTTAGGTCATAGGGCCATAAAATGTACAAAGAGACATATTATTCAGAACTTTTATTGGCCTGAGATTTCCATAGATGTAACAGGGTACTGTAGGACCTGTGAGCAGAGCCAAAAGATAGGCAAGGCAAGATACAAGTTGAACACTCCTTTGATGCTTTTGCCTATGATTGTTGAGCAATTTCAGAGGGTAGATATGCATATTATGGGGCCTCTGAGTACCCCAAGATCCACAGGGAAAAAAGTATATCCTAGTGGTAGTAGTTTATGCTACCAGATACCATGAGGTGGTGGCTCTGTCCTCCATTGAGCCACAAAAGGGGTAAAAATGCCTCGTTAGAGATTTTCAGCAGGGTAGGTTTCCCAAAAGAAATACTGACTGGCAGAGGTGCCAATTTCATGTCAGACCTGCTGGCTTGTCTGTGGAAAATCTGTGGGGTGAAGCATCTAAAGACCAACCCTACCATCCTCAAACTAATGGTCTTGTTGAGAGGTTAAACTTTACACTCAAGACGATGCTGCGGGCATTTGCAGACCAGTTTAAGAGGGAGTGAAACAAATATTTTCCCCATCTGTTGTTTGCTTACAGAGAGGTTCCCCAGGAAGCCACAGGTTTTTCACCCTTTGAGTTGCTGTCTGGGTATAGGGTGAGGGGATCTCTTGATTTGATTCGAGATGAGTGGGAGGGTGAGTGTGAATCCCTCAAGGAATCTGTTGTGGCATATGTCCCAAACCTCAGGACAAGGCTCAGAGAACTCATGGGCTTGGCCCAAGAGAACCTGGCAGAAGCCCAACAGCAGGAAAAAGTTCTGGTATGACAGGAATGCTCAAGCTATAGAATATGCTGTAGGGCAGCAGGTAATGGTTCTCATTCCTGTCAGACACAACAAGCTGCAGGCAGCTTGTTAGGGATTCTACAAACTGGTGAGGAAGTCAGAGATGTTAACTACATGGTAGAACTGCTAAGCAGGAGGCAGGGGCTCAATCTGTACCATGTTAACATTATGCAACCTTACCATGACAGGGAGGCCCTTTAGCTAAGTATTTGCAGTACAAGGCAGGAGGAGTCTGAGTGGCATCTATGGCTACAGGGAGTGAGCCAGGAAAATCCCAAATTGCTATGGTGTAGCCTAGGGTTTCAGACATGTGATGGGACAGTGCAGCACTGTACTGGAGTCAGCAATGCCAAGGCAGCTGGAATCTCAAGATAGGGAATGGGGTAAGGTATTCTCAGATAGGCTCAGCCTCTCAAGCAATGTTTCTTAAGGGTCCCTTGAAAAGCAAGCTTGTGTTTTTGGAGCAAAAGAAGCATGACACCAAAGAAATACTGCCAGCCCAGCTATCTGGAATTATATAAATAATTATATGTCACTTGTGAATATTCATGTGATTTATACAGAAATGTAACAGAAGGAGATACTGCCAGCCCAGCTATCTGGAATTTTATAAATAGTTATATGTCATTTGTGAATACCAGCATCATGAAATTGCTTGGGTTGCCACTATATTGGAACTGTGTGTTGTGTGTATATTAAACTGCAGGTACAGAAGTGTGTGTTAAACAGGATTTGTACAGTACTGAGCTTCAAGGATGTGTCCACGGTGCACCCCACTGAAAAAGAACAGAAATGTATATAAACTATATACCTGTGCAAATGTATGTTTTAATAGTAGAAACTGGAACTTACAGAGTTAACTAGCAAAACTTCAAGAAAATAAGTTGAAATTAAATTGTTTCACGGCTGTGTTATAAAAGTTAGTTTCAATGCAGCAAGGAGACAGGATGGCTAGAATTAAGGTGCCTTCTGCATTGTTTTATAAGTGTTTTATTGTTTCTCTGTCTTCTAGCAACTGCAAACATCTGAAGGCTGTGTATTTTTCACACAGAGATGTTAAATGTTGGACACTGTGGGTTTAGCTTGGGAACTCAAGTCAGGTGACAAAAAGTGATGTCATCCAACCTAACCCAGCAGTAATATTTGATATTAATTTAAGAACTTTGAGAGAGATAGACGGGGCATTTTATATTTTGTCTTGGACTTAGCAAGAACATCCACTCATCATCACATATGCACTTGCCTTGCTGTAAGCAAGTTTTTTTTAGGGCATAGTAACTCTTTTAGATATAGTTAGGAATATAGTGAAGATTAGTTTAGATGTTTTCTGTATTTATTTGAGACTGTCCTGCAATGTTGCTTAAATAGTTCCTGTGATTTTGAACTCTGATGTAACTAAATATATATTTATTATTGTCTTGTTCGTTTATTATTTATTAATAGATATATTTAAACCTGTCTTTGTGGCTGATATTTCTGAGACATATTTAAGCTCCTAGATTACTTGCATAGGTATTTGGTGACACTATAGATAGCCTTGTTCTTGGTCAGACATCCATTTGGATTAATAGTAACATTACACAGTAGGATTGGACATCCTTGGTTAAGGAGCTTAAGTAGCTGATAAGTAGTGGCTGGTGGCAGCTGGAACTATCTTATAGTCCGGGAAGAGGGGGGCATAGCTAGTAAACCCATGCCAGCCTTCCCTAGGTGTGTGTGTGTGTGTGTGTGTGTGTGTGTGTGTGTGTGTGTGTGTGTGTGTGTGTGTGTAAGCTACTTGGGCAGAGACACAAAGCACTAGTTGGACAGGGAGGGTGCTAGAGGTTTTGGCTTGGCCACTCAGCTGAGATCTCAACCCTATAGCTGTGCCAATGGGGAGTCTTATTGGGGATCTGGAGAAAGAAGGAGAAATCAGCCCCAGACTGACTATGATCTCTGTTTGCTCTTAAGGGAAATTGCACTTTACTGTGTGTGTACTTGGCATCCTCCCGAGTGTGTGCGTCCTCCACTTTTGCCAGTGGTGAGGTTTGAAACTCCTTGATTACTGAGCCAGTGCAGGGACATCACACATTTAATAGCTGAATTTATTTTATTTATTTTTTTTCCTTTTATTGACTGGGTAGATTGCTAATCTGAGTAGACCAGTTTTAAGCTGGCCAAGGAAAAATTAGTACAAATTAATAGTAGACAAAACTAGTATGCAGTGTAGATAAAGAGTCCAAATATAATATTAAGCAATGTGGAAAAGTTATAAAAACTGGTATGTCTACCACAGTGGGAATCTGAGTAATATAATACCATGTAAAACACTGTTACAAAATACTAAAATTCTCTCAAAATAATAACAAAATATATAACATCCTTTTTATTAAGTTATTGAAGGTTAATTTTTGGTACATTGACAGGCACAATTATAAGATGGATGCTGAAGAACTAGTAAAGAGAGTAGCAAGTGAAATTGAGTTCAGGTGATGGAAAGTGGTATGAAATAATTGTGTAGAGAAGGGTAGAGGAAAAAAAGGTGGGGGGGTAATCTAGTATGAATGTCTTAGCATTAAGTTATGAGGTGAACACAGGAAGGTAGGACAAAGTGGAGTTATGAAGATAAGTTATGTCCTGTGGGGAAAAACATTAACAGGCATCTCTTGTATGTAACGATTTCTTGTGCTGATATAAAACATTGGGAAAGGGGATGATTTCATTAGGCTTACAAGGACAGTTCCTCTGACCGAGTTGCCATTACAGGAGAATCTGTGGTCAGTGCACTGAAGGAATCTGAGTAGGGTTGAGAGGGTGGAGAGGGAGAGAGAGGATTACAATTTAAGGTTGTAGAATGTGGCCCTTTGAGAGAATTTTCTGGGAAAGTTAATGATGGAGTCACTGACAAGAGTTTGTGAATTATGCAGTCAAAGAAGTGTGAATTTTTCACTTATAGGACATCACTTTGCTTTAATTGGGATTAACATTGGTGTTCTATTTCAGGTTCTAGTGTGATAAATGTACAGATTTGATTGGATCTGGTTTGTAAAGCTAAGTGCATTTTTTTTTTTTTGAGGCAGGATTCTAGCTGTGGTTGGACAACTCCCTTTGCTTATTTCCAATTGCTAGTCTACCTGCGGATGACATGAAGTGTGATAATATTTACAGATTGAGATGAAAAGCAATTCAAGCTGGTATTCTGGAGCATTTCTCCCCGGGCCTCCGCTGAAAACAGGCTCTGTGGAACCTAGTCGGACTTTCCCGGTCAACAAATGTTAAATAAAAATAAATAAATAAAATAAAATAAAAAATATTCACAGACGTTTAAAAACTTGTGCTGTGCAAAGTACCATGGAAAGCAGCATTATGTAGAGAGGAGGTGATTCAGAATCACAAGTAGAGTGGATGTATTGAGAAAAAGTGTAGTACACAGCCACATAAATGAAGCAAATTAATGTATAATTATATGGAGATGAGTTCCCAATGGAAATGAGAAATATTAGTTTAGGCAATGATGCCATCAAACATAAGAGATTGATTCAAATATGCAAAAAAAATGGTGCACTGTGCCATTACAGTGACTTCTATTGAAAACCAGGAATTACCAGTGTATAGGATGGTACAATGTTTGTTATAGAAACTGTTACATCAGAGCAGCACTGTTATTGGCTTCACTGAGAGAGTGTACGCATGACATGTGCATGGTGATCCTCCACATCAACACTGATGGCACAGACAGTGCCTAAGCTACAGTCACTTGGCTGAGCAGCAGGCTGAGGGCCACTTCTGTGGTGCTACTCTGTGTGACATGTGGATGAAGGTTTTTTCCAGTGGTAGAGGAAACACTGAGATATGAATCTGGCATGTGAATGTTATTTGGTAAACAAGGTTTAGTTCCTTCAGCCATGTATGTGAGGAACCATTTGTTATGTAAAGGGGTAAAGAGATCAATGAAGGTACGAACGTTTATGGCCCAAAAGGTTAGGATTAGATTCCCACAGAAGATGCTATAAGAAACAGAGTTAAAAGATAGGACTGCCAGTTTGTCTGGATAGCTAATGCTATCTAAACCATTAATATTTTTATTTAGGAATCTCTGAGGTCATTCAAGTTGTGTGTTGCATTTTTGCTAGTACATGCCAAAAGGTGCACTGTATTCAGTAATGGTTCTGAAGAGATATGAGTAAAGGGAATTTAAGACTTAAGACTTATGTGGATCAAAAAAGATGTCTTTGAAAATCGGATGAGCTAGATAAAATGCTATTAAAAATAAAGACATGATGCCTAAATTAAAAGAGAGAGAGAGAGAGAAAGAGACAGCCTAGATTTATTACAATAATATTGAATTTAAGGACAGTATCACTCTAATCTGCCAACCGTCCCTATTTTGGAGGAACATTCCTGTTTTCAGGCCTGATTTAATATGTCCCTATTTTTGGAGGTATGTCCCAGTTTTCAGGCTTGATTTAGTCCTTCACACAATTCTCTGACTCCCTGTTATTGCTTTAGGAAAAATGTATAGTATGATTTTTGAAGCTGTCCACTCCACAGAAAATCACAGTACTACATGGCCAATATCCTGGTAGCAATAATAATTTAAGGAAAGAGGACACAATAACCAATGACTTTGTATGGTAGAATTCTGCAGTACAATTCATTAAAATGTACAGATTTTCTGATCTTTGATGGTGTGCTTATATTTTTCCATTAGATGATGAGTCTCTGTTTTTTAATGTATGTTTCTGAAAAGTATCCCTCGTTCCCATTAGAAGCAGAAAGAGTTAGATACTTTTTGTTATGATATTCAAAGTTTGTGCTAATTAGATGTCTTATGTTTTTTATCCTGATATTCCTAACTTTCAAGGGTAATTGCTCCTACTTTCAATGTCTGCAAGTTGAAAGGTAAGGTTTCAACTATATAGTATGATGTAGAAGTGTACCAAAATGAACTATACAACATTTTCAAACTTAGTTTGAGAACATTGTCCTTGCATCAGTAGTTAACATGTCCTAACTCTCAAAAATCACATATTTATTACTGATTTCTCAAACAAATATTCCGTATGGATACAAGTGACCTGTCTCAGTGTTACTTTGAGTTTCACAGTTTGTAAGTAGAAATTAATAGAATCAAAACCAAGTTTGCAGAATGAAACTTGATGACAGTCAAAACTCAGTGAGCTAAACTTTTTTCAGAACTTGATGTAGTCCATGCCAGTGAAGGTGTAAAATTATGGCAAAGTGCATGCACACCCTGAGTTGTCCCTCATCAAGAGGAAACAGATGCATACTATCAACAACCCAGATGGTAACCATGTGTTTAATATTAAATCTGCTTCTTTCAACATTTGTCTGCTTGGTGGAATATTTCAGATAATGTGATTGATTGTGTCTCATACTAATGAGACATGTAATTTGCCAAATGTTTATATTTGGCAACATTCAATTATAACTTATCAAAGGTACACTATTTGTATTATATCTTCAGTTGAGTAATGTTAATGTCAGTCCTTTCTTTTAAACATTGCTATCTCATAAGCTTTTTTCTCAGCTCATAGCATCTCAGAAATATCAGTCACATTACTTCAGTAAACTCAGAAATATTGTAAATTTTAATGGCTTCTTTGCAAGATCAAATGTAGTACACTGTAAGTTTTCAGGTAGATTCACCATTCACTGTAAACGATAATCACCTTACTGGAGCACAGTTTTCCATTTTTCAGAAAAATTGACCCCCAAAGAAAGAATGCTTATTTGCAATTAGGTTAAAGCAGAAATACTCTGAAAATTATGTAAATCCCCCAGTATTCTTGCCTACCTCTGCCCTTTCTCTTTTCTTAGAAGACAAACTAGAGCTGAAATCAAAGTAGGTAAATTCACATATTGCAGCAATAAATAACAATCTATTTTAGACAATCCTGAAATTAGCAGGTGCAAAGTAAAAAAAAAAAAAAAACTGATGTGACACTTTTGAGACCTACTCAGATGATTTGCAACTCAGAGAACAAACCAATATGTCCTACTGACACCGCAAAACTATTCAAAAATCATTTTCTATAGCTCAGTATCCCACCCATGTAAACTTGTTAACCTACCCTTCTCTCTACTTTGAGACTCAAGAACACTCACTCTGACTCTTTTTTTTTTTCAATAATATTTCTTTATTGTTTTTCTTTTTTTCATTACAAAACATTCACAAGAGAAAAGACAGGTGATGTTCATACAGTATTAATAACAATATTCTTAAAACATATTTACACTATTTACATGAATGCTTCCATACTCCCTCTTAAAGGTAGAATTGAGGTTGTTTTCTCCATGGTTCGCATCTTAGAATAATATATTTCCAAATAATGTTATGTTTTTTATTGTGCACATTGTAGAAGTATTTCAGATTCAATGTTTTATGCCAGTATAATATTGAAAATTTGTTCCCATAGTTTCAGATTGTAGGGATTTTTGTTTTGTTTGTTTATTATGTATTTGTGGGCTAATATATGTTTTATCGCTAAGATCCTAACATTTTCCCATGAGGTTGTGGATGGGTCAGCCAGTTAGTAGCTATGTAAAGTTTCATTAGTAGAAAAATATTGATGAGGATGACTATTTGGGTTTTAGATAGGTTATTTGGGGGGATATGTGATATAAATTCCCAAGTAAGCGTTGATGATTGATATCCCATCTTTTGAAGTTGTAGTTTCAGGGAGTTCCAAAGTTTAAATATACATTTGCATCTCCAGAACATATGCAAAAGGTCAGCAGTTTCATCTTTACAATGTGGGCACTTTGGAGAATTTTTAGGGTTGAATTTATGCAAGCTAAGGCATGTATAGTAGGCATTATTGTATATCATGAGTTGGGTAAATGTTAACTTTTGAAGGGAAATGGATTTTACCATTAAATTGATTGCTTGTGTTATTTTATTTTCCTCGATCAATGGTATTTTTTCTTTCCAATAATTAGACAAGAGTAAATTATCTTGATATTTCATGTCTTTTATCAATTTGTATGAACATGTTATAAATTTGCTACTTTGTAGAAGGGCTTGCCTTAGTGAGATACATTTCATTAAATCATCTTTATTAATGGTTATATTTTGAAAGTAGCTTGTAGACATTTCCTTAATCTGTCTCAAGATCAGTAGATATGATTTGGGAAGGCCCAGTTGATGTCTTAATTCATTAGCGGAACAATTTAAATATGGATATATATCTTGTAATGTTAAGTTAATTATGAGTGGGAATCTTTTCAGGTCTATTAGCTGGTTATTAATTTTCAAGTTAGGATTTTTGTAGAAGGGTTGTAGGATCATCATCTGATGGAAGAGATTTACTGATCTAAAAAGATGTTTGTGTTAATGTTATATAATTTTTAATGGGTTCCATTAGATTATATGTTTTAGTGTTGTCTCTGTTTAAAAAGGGTAGTGATTTGGGATTTATATTCAGGCTTTCAATATGTTTAAAACATAGTCTTAACCAGTGTGGGGACCAGTTATTACTTCGTGTATCATAGTTTGCAATTCTTAAAGTTCTATTAGCATTTATGATTAAGTAGCAATTTTCAAAATTAGGTAGATTTAAGCCACCGTTGCTTTTCGGGGTGATCAGTTTATCATATGATATTCTACTTTTTTTTGGTTCCCATATAAATTTAGCGAGTTCAGTGTGGATTTGTTTAAAAAAATTCTTGGGTATTAGCAACTGTAAAGACATAAAAATGTATAATAGTCTGGGCAAGATATTCATTTTAATGATTGAAACTTTTGCTAATGGTGGTAATTTCAGATTTTTCCACCTCTTTAGGTCACATAAAATGTGTTCCCAATTTTGTTTAATATTATTAAGATAAAAATTTTTGTTATCTGTAGAGAATGTAATTCCTAAATATTTGATCTTTTCCTCAGATTTTAATTGGCCTATCAATGGTAAAAGTGAAAAAGATTTCAGAGTTCTTAAAGGAAAGATGTTGGTTTTTTTAAGGTTTATTTTATAGTTTGAAATTAATGCAAAGTCTTCAATAGCAGATAGTATTTTTTTGGTGTCTGAGGTTGGTGTTGTACAATATATGTTAAGGTCATCGGCAAAAGCTGACAGGGATATTCTTGTGTCATAAATTACTGGGGCATTATGATATATATTTTGTTTAATGTTTAAGAATAGGGGTTCTAGATAAAGGTTAAATAATAGGGGAGATAGAGGACATCTTTGTCGGGTACCATTTCTGATTTGAATTCTGTTAGACCACGTTTTATTTATATATAATGTTGTATAAGGGTTATTGTATAGTGTTTGTAAAGTTCGGATAAATTCTTGGGGTATATTAAAGTAGGGCAAGATCTGAAATAAAAATTTTATGTTGACTCTATCAAATTTCTTATGTGCATCTATAATGAGTGCATACATGTTTAGATTCTTTTGATTAGCATATGAGATTAATGTGTGTAGTGTTAAAGTATTATCACTGGATTGCCTAGATGTTAAAAAGCCAGCTTGTTCATTAGATATAAGTATATTCAATATTTTCTTCAGTCTATTG
The DNA here is from genome assembly GCF_019279795.1 of Protopterus annectens. Classification (NCBI taxonomy): domain Eukaryota; kingdom Metazoa; phylum Chordata; order Ceratodontiformes; family Protopteridae; genus Protopterus; species Protopterus annectens. Next base: position 800,983,542 of record NC_056732.1, on the reverse strand, counting down.
GCCAGAATAGATGTCAGAATTTTAGTATCAATATTTAGAAGTGATATAGGTCTATAATTATCTGGGTTCTGAGGATCCATCTTTTCTTAGGGTATGAAAATAGTTTTGGATGCATTAAAATGAATATCATTAATTTTATTGTTTATTATATAATTTAATATGTGCGATAGAATTTGTGCAGTAATGCGGTAGAACGTTTTGTAAAACTCTGCGGTAAAACCATCTGGGCCAGGAGATTTGTGTGATTTCAATTTTTTAATTGTTGATATTATTTCTTCAATGAATATTGGTTTTATTAGATCTTTTTGTAATTTCTCATCAATTTTCGGAAAGTTGAGTTTTTGTAGGAAGTCACTATTATTTTCATTTGTGAGTAAGATTTTTTGTTCTCCATAAATTTGTGAGTATATCAATTCAAAAATGTTGATAATATATTTGGTTTTCATATAGGTTTTATTCTTATAGCATATTTCGGGAATTTGAGAGGTGTTTTAGACTGATTGATAATTCTTGCTAGTGCCCGTGACGGCGTTTGTATATGGTTAGCATATTTTGCAAGTATTTTAGTTTCATGAAATGATAGTTTATTATTTTGAATCAAGAAAAGGTCTTTCTGACATTTCAATAGTTCTGTTTCAGTTTGCGTGTTATGGTTTTTCATTAAACCCTGATCTAATGATTTGATTTTAGCCTCTAGTAGCTGTTCTTCTCTGAGTTGTTTTTTTTTATAATAAGAAGCTTTTTGGAGAAAGATGCCTCTTATCTGGGCTTTAGTTACCGCCCATTCAATATCAGGGGGTGTTGCTGTTTTACCTAACTTAACTAGTGCGGATTTAAGTATATCCTGGATTTCCTGAACTATTTCCTTTTTATTTAAAAGGTTGGGGTTTAAGGACCAGTTATATCCCCGATATGGTGTGTTGCTTCTGGTAGCCTTAATAATATTTAAGGTAATTTTAGAGTGGTCAGACAAGTAGCGGGCATGAATAGATACTGTGGGGTCAAGATTGATTAGTGCTTCTGAAATTAGAAAAAAGTCAATTCTTGACCACATTTTATGACAGTTGGAGTAAAATGCAAAGTTATTTGAGGTATTTGTTTTATTACCATATTTAAAGGGATCATATAATTTAAAATCATATTTAAGTTCGCTTAATGCTAACATTGCTTGGTTATTGCATGATTTCTGTGGGCTTGATTTATCCTGCTTAGGGTTTTGGTAAGCATGCCAATCCCCTCCTATGATTATGTAATGGTTGTTGTATTGATTTAAGATAGGATATAATGAAGCAAAGAAGGAACGTTGATTATAACATGGTGCATATATATTGAGAAGTATAATGGGCTTGTCATAAACGGTAGTTGAAAGAATCACATAGCACCATCTACCTTCATTATCTATTTTGGATTCTATAATTTTGTCTTGATAATGATCTTTAATGATTATTGCTACTCCAGCACTATTAGTTTTGCCTTCAGAGGCTATTATTTCTCTTATCCATTTTTTTCTTTTTTATTTCCAACCATTGCTTATTGGTTAAATGAGTTTCTTGAAGTAGTATAAAGCTTGTCTTAGCCTGCAGAAATAGATGGAGAAAGACTTTCCTTTTTTATGTTCTGGAGCCCTTTAATATTCCACGAATCTATTTCCCACATTCATAAATCTTTTATTTTGTGTAAGTAGTCTTGAAATATGTGTAGATATATTAGTTTAAGTTGATTTTTTGTCAAAAGTATGTTATGAAAGCATTCTTTTATTCTCGTCCCTACCCTGTGCCTACCCACTAATCTCCTGGACCAGGAATTTAACAGGACCTTACAAAGATTTGGTTTTGTCTTTTTTTGTATTAATAGTAAGTATATATTTTGTATGTTAGTGTATGGGAGGTAAAGAAAACTTATTGGTCCTGTATAACCTAAAATTATTTGTACAAAGCCTATCCCACTCATTCCCTAGCAAACACCGCTTTTGTAACCTACATCTCTTCTTGTTAGATTTATTTATGTGATGTCAAGATTTGAATAATCATTTGCACCAGTCCTGATTATAACTAAATGTAGGGAACATCAATTTACTCAATTTATCACTAATAATATTTGAGAGATTCAAAATTATAGATTATTGTCTCAAGTTAGTTCGATAACTATATTCATAAAATATATATCTTCCTTGTCTCGTCTTATTTTGTGTGTGCTTCTGCCTCCTCTAGGCCAGATTCTTGTATCTCTGATTGTACCTTGTCTTACTTGGGGGTAGTAATCGAATTTTGAACTTCAAGTGAACCCGACTTCTAGAATCCATCATTTTTACTATCATTGCCCTGAGGTTTTTAGATCTTAAATGGCATTGTGTTAAAGAGGTCTTGAGGCGATTTCTCTCTACCATATATTTGATATTCATCATATATTGGATTCTGTAGAATCTTACTGGGTCCTGGAGAAAACAATATAGATATATAGCAGTTCAGGCTTATGTAAATGTATAAACATAGACACAAATAGTTAGGCATTCAGTTAGAGAACCAATCAAAAAAGGTTAGAGCAACTAGTAGTTAGCAGTCCATTATTTGTTAAAGTAAAGTACATTAAAATCTTTTCCATAAAGCTTTGTTGGATCATAGTATAAGAGTTGATAAAGGTGTGACATATGAATGTTTCTTTTAACTTCAGGCTCGTGAAACATTAAAGTTGCGTGTATGTGTAAAATATGCTCGGGGTCCTAAACCATCTAAAATGTTCATTTTCAGTAATATTGTATGTTTATGCCATGTAGGTTAGTAACAAGAAAGAAAGTAAAAACCCAATTAACTTTAGTACATCACCCATTAAACTTAATCGTAGAGGACCTTGTTCCATTCCAACTTCTGTAATGGGGTTAATACATTAATATATGTATTTTTCTTTTTATCATCTAAATTGTATCACCTTATACTATATTAATTTTCGATCCAACATGTATTGAGAACCAAGTGAGTTTGAGAATCCTAAACTAGATACAGATTGTCATAGTAACAATTACTCAATATAGTACCTTGTGGAGTATACAGTATAACGCTATGATCATATATATGTGTAGACTTCATAATTAGTTTTATGTATTTACTTTTGGCAGGGTCTGTAATATGGTATATCAGGTAGTGTTTTTTAAAGCTGAAACCTCAGAAATTATGCATTTCTGTGGATAATCAGCTTATGACTATTTTTATATTTCTTATTCCAAATTAGATTATGTAATTCACTCCCTTCTAAATATTATCTAGCCATATATATTTAAGTCTTGACATCTTAGTAGTCAATTGGTGTTATGAGTTAGAGCTCTTAGTACTAGTGTGTGTGAGCCTGTTATTATATGACTAATTTAGTTTTTAGTTTAAAATAGATTTACTTTCATAAAGGAGACCATATTAATAAGTGCTCTCTTATAGAGTTAGTATAAGATTTCACAAAATGCACAGTAATCTGTGCTGGATTTAACATAAATAAAGTTAAATATAATTAAGTCTTGTGATTATGAAGTCAAGATTATGTTAGGTTATGTAACTGTATTTTGATTGCATTAATATACACTGTTTTCATATCTGTCAGCAGAGTAAAATGCTTTAACATCCCAAATCAACATCATAAGCTGTATAAGCTTATATATATATATGGAGATATTTAAAAATATTAATTAATATTTATGGGGCAATGGGAATGTCATTCAACATTATTATAAATGTAATTAGCATTTTTGTAACAGTACATTACTTTTTCCTTGTTAACAGTTCCTTTAAACTTCCCTCCGAGCTTCCAGACAGCTAAGCCGATTGCTTAGCTTCTCGAAGGGGGACTCAGATTGCAGACGGACTTCCGGAAGCGCCACATCTTGAAGACGACCACTAAAGCTGCAAAATCAATTTTGGTTCCTCTCGTGTGAAAGCCAGTATGATGCGCAGCTTGTATACTTCCTGTTGAAGGTCTTGCGCTTTGTAGAACGGGAAAAAAGGTCGCGCCAGACCTAAAATATGGCCTAGGGCAAGGTAAACACCAGATATAAGAAAAATAAGACCTCGGCTGTTGCTGGGAGTTGCATCCGACCTCGGAGGTTCAGCAAACCGGATCGGAACATGAAGCTAGTTCTCTATAGCAGGAATGGAGTTGAAAACAGACATAAAGGTAGATTTTGCTTCACTCTTGTTAGTAACTGAATATTTGACCCCATCGACCGAAAATACTAAGGTATTTGGGTTCTTCATTTGAAATTTTAGTTTTTTATCAATCAGAAATCTGCAATAAGGAGATAAAAGCTGTCTGGTTTGCCTAATTTGTAGAGGCAAGTCCTGGGCTAGAGATATTCTGTTGTTGTTCCATATTAATGATCCCCCATTTTTCTTTGCAGCTAATAATATTTTATTAAAATCTTGAAAGTTGAGAAGTTTGGCATAGACAGGTCTTGGAATACTTGAAGCTTGAGAATCTCTCAGGGCTCTGTGTGCTCTTTCTATTGTTATTTGATTTGCAGTTTTTGGGTCTTTGAGTAATGTTGCAAGTATTTGAATGATAGATGGGATCAATTCATTATGTTGCATATTTTCCGGTATACCTCTGATGATTATGTTATTTCTTCTAGATCTTGCCTCAAGGTCAACAATTTTAGCTTGCATAGTTTGAATGTCTGTTTCATGTGAGTCAGATTTTTTGGTTAGCAGGGCTCTTTTGTCCTCATTCTCCATGATTTTGGCTTCAGATTTGTCCATTCTTTCCAAGATTTGATTGAAGGAAGTTCCAAAGGATTGCACTTGAGTAGATAATTCTTTTATAGCTTCTTGGATAGGTAGTAAGGCTGCTTTAATATCATCCAAGTTTGCCAGTTGATCTGTTTTATTTTTATTCCCTGATTTTACAGTATCTTGTTGCTTTATTATTTTCTGTCTTTTAGAGTTCAAATCTTTCTCAGGTGATAAAAGTTCTGAAAGTTTAGTTTTTGTTGTTGTAGTGTCCATACTTTTATCTTCTTTTGACATTTTGTAAAAGTAGAAACTTCTTGGTTTATAGTTAGATGTGTAAGTGAAGAGTGTTCTGAGCACACAGCTTCTTTCTTTGAGTCTTTCTTCAGTTCCAGGTAATCTGTTGTAATCTTGATAGATTTGTTAGTTCTTCAGGTTCATTCACCCCTTCTGAGTTTCTGGATATTAATTAGAGTTGTTAGTTCAGAAAATTGTTATTGAATAGGTCCTGGTTGAAGTTTTCCTATGAGTATTTGGAGAGCTGCAGATTAGCAGTGTTTACAGAATGGCAGTCATCTTTGAATCCCACTCACTCTGACTCTTAAATGGCATATATAAGGTTGCCCACCTCCTCTTCCCTGAAAACATGTATTGCCTTGCCATGCTCTGAATATATATTTTTTTAAATTCAGTTTCACATTCTCAAACTCATGGTTGTGATTTATTCCTTTCCATGAATGGCCTTACTATTAATCTTAGATTCTCCCTTCTATTAGCTACAGCCATCTGCAAAGTAACATTCTTCGGATTTTGTCCTCCCTTTGCTCATCTCTTCTCTTCCTTGAATGACCACTACATAAATCTAATGGTAATGCTGCTTCCCCTACAAAGACTTACATACACCCTATGCTGGAGAAAATGTGCTGTGCATAATCTAGCTCATGTCCTGTGAAGGGGATGCCTCAGAACATATTCTCTCACCACCTCTTCTTTCAGAAAGATGTTGAAGTCATGTTGGTTTGAGACAATTAAATGCTTTTGCTTCAATATACCACTTTAGAGCAATAGATCTGACTACATTAGCTAAACTGTCCTGCAGTCAACATCAAAGATGCTACTTTTATTGCTGCATTATAACAGGTGCCTACATATTTGTAAATAGTGTGTACATTTTAAGGTGTAGTCAATGTCATTTTATCATTTCATGAATATTGTTTTACTTCACAGTGCATTATTTTTTATCCTCTATCTCTGTAAAGACTTTTCTATTATGTTTTAAATATACATGTATACATATCTGCTTTTTTGTTTATTTTGTTTTCATGCCTTATTTATTTTTTTAGATATTACATTTTGATAACCTGGTAAGTGGCCTGTCTTCCGTAGTCTCCTTGCTTGCATGACTACTAACTACTATGAAATATATTTTCATTGGAAGAGAGGTAAAAGCATGAACTTATATTACAAAACAGGTTAAAGTGGCAGAGAGAGAGAGAGAGAGAGAGAGAGAGATGAGATGAGAATAAAAAAAATATGATCTGTTAGAAAACTGGAAGGATGTGAACTTAGGTAAGGTTTGTGGTTCTAAGTGGGTGTCTCTGCATTACTATCTGTTTCACAGTGGTAGTCATCAAAGTCTAACAGCACAGGATTTCAGAGTGGTATACCTGTTTACCCCTCATGAACTGCTATACTGATATAGACTTGAAATGCTCCTTTGACTTTATATTCACTTGTTTTCTTCCAGCAACTACATGGCACATTAATTTTAAGAAAATATGTTTGAAAATTAGATTGTGTAAGATACCATTCCTAGGGATCCAGCCATAGCAGTTTATGGGAACAAGTCCAAGATATGAAGGCTGCCTTTCATTCACAGCTTTGTAATTTTCTCAGTGAGATATATTGCTATAAAATCAAGGCTACAAATAACACTTTGGAATATTGTGTTTCCAGTAAATGCTCCATTTGCTTATTATAAAACATATTCACTGGTAACAGTCACTGGTAATAGTATGCTATGTTCTGTTGTGCAAGTCATCTGGCTACTTATATTTATCATATATATGTATTTTTCAGTAGCAGCAAAGTTGGGATTTTTTTATATAATATATTCTTGATTTTTGGAAATTATAAGTGTCAGTATACATATATATATGGCTGTTACATTAACAAATAATTATGGGTTAATAGTTAATTTATTCATCTAGGAAATATATTTTACAAATCATAGGAACAAGTTTGACTACTGCTAGAATCCCACTGAATGTGCATTGGATCCCTTTTGTAAGTATGCCATATGCAGTAAATGAATTTAAGTGCAAACAAATGAAAGAGAGTATGAGAACAAGGCCTGCAGCTTTGTATGTCCTCTAATTGCTGTTTACACATCACAGAAATCATTAATTTCTAATGCAGTTATTACTCTTCTAGATCCTTATTTGCCACTGTTGGATTTTGTGTAGAGAAGCAATTTTAGCTTGGTTTCAGCAACCTAACTTAGTTGTTCATTTCTAATGCTTTTTGACCCTTTCTGAGTGATAGTGTTAGGAGAAAGACAGCTTGGGACTGATGTTTATATATGATTTATGATGCCACATTAACCCTTCATTGACCTAGAAAAGCCCTAATATTAAAACGGTTTGACATACCGAACATCAAAAGGCCTTTGTTGAAATGGCTATTGTCTGCACCATGAGTTTCCCAAATGTGATACTGCAGTTACACCATCAATTTCCTACTAGTATTGAACGCTTTATTGAAAAACTGATAGACAGACTCCTCTGTCATTTCTGTGCCAGTGATCAGCAAATAGGTTGGGTTATGCTGCTCCCCCTAAGCACTTTAGACCATTCGGCTCTGCATATCTGTGACAGTAGATTCACATTTTTCAAAATTAGATAGCTTGCTCTGCTGAGCAAACAATACATTGTTTAACATATTTATATCTGCAAATACGTTTCAAGAAATATTTTAACTATATAATTACAATACAAGACAATTATTTTGTTATTTACAGTGGACTGTTTCATTTCTGACTAATCATTCCCAGAAAATATTTCCTTAGATGCTTCTCTTCTCTGTACTCAGAAGTATGTCATCACATTTGTTCTGTTAGTTTTATGAGCAGTAGATGTTAGATTATCTAATTAGAAGTATAACTGAAAAACTTAATTAATGTAAGAACCTTACCCTTGCTGTCTGTGCTGAATTTTGTCCTGTATAAGGATGTCACAGACAAAATATAATTATATTTGTCTGGACATAACATTCAGTATTACATGACAGGTACAACATTCTGAAATATGCAACATAACTTTCAAATATGTTTAATGCAAGTAACAGTGACAGCCCAGATTCACTAAGACAAAACAAACACAGCGGAATGTAAAGGAAATGATGACATTGTCAGTACGTCACTAATAAAAGAAGTGAAATCCTATAGGTGCAGGTAACTCAGAATCACATGCCATTCTGCAATATAACTTTTCCATTTGTGTGAAACATATATGCTTCTTCTTTATGATAACAAAGCAGAAACAAATAATCATCTATGAACCTTCATCTTTCCACAGATTTTTAATTGTGATCCATTATGAATAATCAAACTCCTCATAATGTTACAAACTCATGAAAAATGCAGGTACAATCTCTTTAAGCATTACTTTATGCAGGGAGTCTTTGCCCCTACACCCACCATAAGGAGGATTTTGCTACAACATCTTAATTTCATAGTCACACAACACTGGGGAAGACAGAAAACTGAATATGGCAAGGGTGAAATATGGCTTACACAATGGCACCTTCACAGAAGAGAGGATACACATATAAAAGCATTCTGGGAATCTAGACAAGTCTGACTCTCACAATATCATTGCATTGAGCATAACTTCAACTACTGATTATTTTTTTCCTTTTACTAAAATTATTTTTTATTTCTTTTATAATATCTCAGTATCTATTTCTTTAAGCATTTTCAATGTAAGTACATGATGGGGCCATGTATGTTAGCTAAGCATCTCTTAGGACTTCATAGGCAGTAGGTCAGCAAAAGAACTAAGTCTGTTATGTGCTTCTAATAGCATAAAGTATATTATTTTGTTCTTTTCTAAGAGTCTTGCCCTGGCTGTAGTGTGCATTTCACAAAGCAGTTGCAATATTGAAAGGATCTATAACCTGAGAATTTGAAAACATGTCAGCTGACCTAAATTACATATTGATCAGCTTTAATTGCATGCCGCCTATCAGTATTACCTTTGAAAATTCATAAAAGAGAAATAATGTACTCTTTGTGGATGATTACTTCTGGGGCATTTAAATGAATTCCATCACTTAATGAACAGCAAAAAGCAGATTATTGAACTCTGTGATGTAGGCAGCCAATGATCCATTCTTTTGCTAGGCAGAGTTTGAATGTTCATGGCAGGAAAAAAGTTTATTTTTAATTGTGTGATATGTGTACATGTCCTTGTCTTTCTGAACATTCATGGCCATCTTTCCTCTGCCATTAATCATTGCCAGGTAATGGTGAGACACAGCAGTCTGGAAATTAGTTTTCTTTTCTTTAAATCATTGTTGCTTTTTAATTAAAATAGATATTTCCAAATGTACAGTTACAATACAAAATGGTAACTATGTGGTATTTATTAAGACTATTTCATTCTTTTCAGATAAACAGTATATTCTTAAAGTGCAAGAGATTTTTTGTAAATGAAGGAAATAGGTTATCCTAAACAGCCAATATACAAGTGTTGATGATTAACAATACTGTCACTGATGATAATAATAATAATAAGAAGAAGAAAAAGATTGCAGTTTTCATTCCATCAGAAACTGCTGACTCAGTTACAGTATTTTCAAAGAAAGGGTCATATTAACCATGAGTGTATGTGCCACAAGGTATAATATTAACCATGATTGTGTGTGCCACAAGGTGTAATAATAACCATGAATGTGTGTGCCATAAGGTGTAATAATAACCATGAATGTGTGTGCCATAAGGTGTAATAATAACCATGAATGTGTGTGCCACATGGTGTAATAATAACAGTGAGTGTGTGTGCCACAAGGTGTAATAATAACCATGAATGTGTGTGCAACATGGTGTAATAATAACAGTGAGTGTGTGTGCCACAAGATGTAATAATAACCGTGAGTTTGTGTGCCACAAGGAGTAATAATAGCCATGAGTGTGTGCGCCACAAGGTGTAATAATAACCATGAGTGTGTGTGCCACAAGGTGTAATAATAACTGTGAGTGTTTGTGCCACAAGGTGTAATAATAACCATGAATGTGTGTGCCATAAGGTGTAATAATAACCATGAATGTGTGTGCCATAAGGTGCAATAATAACCATGAATGTGTGTGCCACATGGTGTAATAATAACAGTGAGTGTGTGTGCCACAAGGTGTAATAATAACCGTGAGTTTGTGTGCCACAAGGTGTAATAATAGCCATGAGTGTGTGTGCCACAAGGTGTAATAATAACAGTGAGTGTGTGTGCCACAATGTGTAATAATAACCGTGAGTTTGTGTGCCACAAGGTGTAATAATAACAGTGAGTGTGTGTGTCACAAGGTGTAATAATAACCATGAATGTGTGTGCCATAAGGTATAATAATAACCATGAATGTGTATGCCACATGGTGTAATAATAACAGTGAGTGTGTGTGCCACAAGGTGTAATAATAACCGTGAGTTTGTGTGCCACAAGGAGTAATAATAGCCATGAGTGTGTGTGCCACAAGGTGTAAAAATAACCATGAGTGTGTGTGCCACAAGGTGTAATAATAACTGTGAGTGTGTGTGCCACAAGGTGTAATAATAACTGTGAGTGGGTGTGCCACAAGGTGTAATGATAACCATGAGTGTGTGCACCACAAGGTATGAAATTGAAGTGAATTATTTGTCCTGATGCTGCATTTACATTATGACTATTGTTTACTGCAGATTTTGTACAAGGAAAGTGATATGCTTCTAATGGAATTACTAGCCTGCTCTGACTATTTATCAGACTACATTGTTTCTTGCCTATTTGTATAGAAATGTTGTTAGAGTACATGCAGAATTATTTTCATTAAAAAGTGAAAGTCTAGAAAGTTAACTCACCAACACATGCAAATATGGATATCTGTGCTAAATCTGAGCATTTAATACATCCTGCCAAAATATCTACTCTTTTTAAAGTATTGTTAGTGCAGATGTGAGATGGCAATGCAATGTCTAAATGCTGTCTTATATCAAATATGGCTGTGTCATGTCAGAGATTTTGTCACTCTGGACATTGCATGCAAATGGATAGGTAGAAGACAAAAAAAAGTTGAATGAGTTGTGATGTTCTAAATGACAGAAGCACTGAAAAATTGTGAGTGCGAGTGCATGTGTGTGTGTGTGTGTGTGTGTGTGTGTGTGTGTGTGTGTGTGTGTGTGTGTGTAGTAAGTAGCAGTCACAGAAAATGAAAACAACACACAGCAATAGTCCAGAAGAAAAACAAACAATGCCAACAGCAGATATTTTCCTTTCTTCTTTTCTATTGATCTGCATTACTGGACAACCATTTTCACTTGAGATGTTAGTTAATGTCAAATAAATAGAAGAGATCCAGAGTGAATCAAGTCTTAAATATGTTATAGTATTTGCTTATAGCTTTGAAAATGTACCTTACATCTGAATGCAAGATCGTTTACTGAAATGTCTTTTACTTTTTTTATTTGTTTGCTTGCACTGTGGTTACCAATTAAATATATATTAGGAGGCATTGAAGAAGCAGATCAGTAAATCATCTTTCAAATTCTTTTGGTCTCAGATTGGCTTGAAGAAAGTATTAAAGCCTTCTGTCAGATGATAGCAGTCAATAGATTAGGACATATGGGTAGAGAATCTAAGAAGCTTGATCGCAATGTGAATGCTAAATGAAGAAATATATTAATGGCAACATTACTGTTTGTCATAGAGATGTGTTTATGAAACATAAGGTAATTCACTGAAGCTGTTTTATACAGTGAAGAGTCACAAATGTACTCTATGGTGGTAATGGTGTTGGGCGGTCTAGAATACCAAGACTGCTGTACAGGTGAGGATGCTGTGTAGCCCCCTACCTTGATAAGTGCTATTTTCATACAAAAATCACCCTAAGCATGAACTATAAACCCATCTCACCATTTTAAGTTATATCTGAAAAAAAATAGCTAGGATTTCAACTATGAAAGGAAGGGCTTTAGAAGGGAATCTAAATTACAAGTGAACCAAAGGGCTCAAAGAAAGCAGTGGATGTTCAGTGAAGGTTCAGAAATAGCTGAACACAATAAAATTATGTTTTACTGGATATTTACTTTCCTAATAAGTATTGTATAATCTGCTTAATTACTAACTTTGGCTTAAAAAGTACTTGGTACATCAACTGGCTTGAAATTAGATGCAGGTTTAATATGGAGAAAAAATAATTAAATTGAAAAACAACAATGTGCTGTATTTCACCTTTACAAATGCTCATGAGCTGTTGTTATGTAAACGTGGATGTGTGCAGGCAACATAGCAACTTAATAACAGGTGATAGGTCTACTCAATTGTATCTATATACTATGATTCTGATAAACATTGACCTAATCCAGCAACTTTTTAATCAAACAATTAAATGAAGATTCAGCCATTATTATTGATTCATTCAAGTCCATTGCCTGCTCTATGGTTATCATTAATGAGACTCTGGTTACTACATTTGTTCTGTATGTTTTTTATTGAATAAATAAATAAACAAATAAACAAACAAGAAAACAAATAAATAAATAACCAAACAGATAAATAAATAAACAAATAAATAAATAAGTGAGGAAATGTTACATGCACATGCAGTCCCAGAAGGTGCACTTCATATTAAATAATCAACATGAAAGCAAAAGAAAAAAATGTGCTTTACAAGCAGAACAATGAAACAGAATCAAGTTGCATTCAAACACTAAACAAATCATGCAACAGATAATATTATGACAACTTAAGTATATGATATAACTGATATAATAGAAAAGTATGGCAGCGTCATTGTTGTGAGCACTAAAAAAAATGTAAAGGAAAACATTCCCTACCTTGCATTCACTTCCAAGTGACCTCAGCAATCCTTTTTAGCACATGCCCATGATTTCTTCTGACTACTTAAGCTTCTACTCCTTACAAAAACTTTTTGGAAATTGCCATAGGCGTAATTCATCTCCTTGAATTTTCCTATACCCCATATTATAGGTTTGTACTCATCTCAACCATACAAGGTCAGCCTTGTTTAATGCATTCCAATTTTGTAATGGCTCCTGCTCAATCTGACATCTATTGCAGGTCCTCAATAATATGCAGAAGAAATGTCCATTAAGAACATATATCTCCACAATCAAAACAACACATCATTTCAAGAAGTGTTCTTTTTTGTGCCTTAACTTACCAGCTAGACAGACAGGACCACCCAAATGAACATTTCGTTTGTGAGGCCCTCAGAACCATCTTTGGAACTGTCTCATCCCCTTGTTATTCCTCTTTCCATTTAGACATAATCCTAGTCTTTGTCAGCCTATAATTAATGCCCTCCCTCACCACCCATTTTGTTCAGTCTTTTTATCTAGTTCTTTCTATTGCACATCTTTAAACCCATCCTATTTTCCCATTCCTATTAGCTATTTTTCTAATCATTTCTGGAGAGCCATCTGTCTCCTGTTAGATAATTCACCCCTTCTTCCATACCTTGGCTAGATCTCTTTTCTCCCATTGCCTCCAATAGTAATTGTATTCATTCGTCTCTTTCCCACATTATGTCTGAATGAGCACAACAGACAACTACCACATACCTCTTTACTGCAGACTTTCTTCCATTTACTGCTTAACCAACCCTATGTTCCTCCAGCACACATGCAAGCAGTCTGCATCTCACTTTGTACACATCCAACAGACTACTGTCTCATGCAACTCTCATCCTTTATCCATTTTGGAGTCCCTTATTACCTACACAGGAGAAACATTTGTAAATCATACAGAGAATCTACTTTTTTAATCTTTATCACGTTTCATACTCATTTCTATGCCTTGTTCACCCCCCATATACATCTCATTGTCTAATACCATCTAGAACTAATCTACTTACAAAAACTACCACTGGGAGCAAATAACATAAAATAGTTTAATAGTTAAGTGTTTTCAACTGCAATGGTCTTCTTCAGAACATAATACATATTAAAAAGTGAGTATTTAAATGCTAATCTTACAAAGACACCCCTGCAATCACGACCTATTAACAATTAATTATATCTTATAAAGTGCCTCCATAAAATATACAATACTCAAAAAATTATATAAAATATAGTAAAAAAAATTACAATTCTATTTACATTTACCATTATGCTGTTTTCAATTAAAAACACTTTATTGTTAACATTACTATTGAGTCCTGGTGCAAATATAAGCATAAAGTAAAATAAAATATGCCATTTTAACTCTCTATAGACAAGTACTCTCTCTTTGTGACCATTAAAATCAGTAGTGACATGACGGATTACACAAAAACAGAATTTTTTGAATGACTTGCACTCAACTGAATATTACTTAAGGCACTATCTATATTTTTGATTTTTATTGCATATTGATGTTTATAGATTCTATTTCTAAGTTCCCAATTATTTTTCTCAGTATAGAATGCTTCACAAGAAGAGCATTTTGCCAAATAAACCAGATATTTTGAACTGCATGTGAAAAGCCTGGTAGTGGATAGGTTCTATCACTCCTAATATCTATAAAATAGGGACTTTCTAATATATATTTGCACATAGAACATTAGTGACATCTCTAAGTCCCTTTTTTCTCATTTTTACCTCTCTCCTTCTTTCTCAAAATAGGACTTAATATCACAAGCTTTTTTATTAATAAAAAAGTTTCCTATACCATCTTGTTGATTTCCTCATAAATTTCCAGTATTCTCGAATTATTATGAATTACCCTCTTTATAGCTCCACTGTCTAATCAGAAAACATAGAAAGGGACTATTCCAGATGTGTATTATTAAATATCTTTTCTCGATGTAATATAATACTTTTTTGTTCCATTACCCTCCTAACAACATCACCTGAATATCCCTTATATATAAAGCTGTCATGCAATATTTTAATAAAACTGTTTAAAAATCAATGTCTGTGGTTAACCGCTTTAACCTTACAAACTGACCCTTAATGATGTTATGTTTCATAAATGTAGGGTGTATACTAGACTAATGTAAAATGGCATTACTGGACATTCTTTTAACTGATAACTATACTTAATTTATTGTCACTCCCTTTTTTCCATACTTCCAAATCTAAAAAAAAAATAATAATCTTGAACTTATTGTAAAAATCTGTATTATTACTTATTTTACTTAAAAGAGATTGCAACTCAGCACTATGACCGTCCATATGAAAAACAAGTAATCAGTACAACAGCAATAAGAATAAATATGTTTGTAGTTGTAGACTTTTGAGAAAATATAAATTTCCCAATATGCCATAAGTAAATTGGTGTAATTAGGAGCCATTTGAGCACCCATTGCCACACCTCTCTTTAGATGGTAATATGAACCTTCAAATAAAAAAAATGTTGGATAGTACCTGAAAAATGCACTCCATTAAAAATGTGACTTCCCTTTACTGATAATCATTACTGTCATTCAGTAAAATGCTGTTCATTCTAATCCAACCTTATGCAGAATATTTGTATACAAAGAATACACATCAACTGTGACCAGTAAATCCTTTATCTCAACCTGTGTATCTTTAATATTTTTTAGAAAATCAAAGGAATTTCTGATGAAGGAAGGGACTTTTCGAACTAATGAAAGCAACACCCTATCAACAAATTTGGATACTGCTTCCAGTTTATAAGCTGGTGCAGATACTATTGGTCTATAAGGTAGATTGACCTCATTTTATGTATTTTAGGAACACCAAAAAACTTTTCTAGCTTGGGTTTATGTATACTAATAAACATGTACATATTTTTGGATATCACTCCCTCCATAAGATTGCCATATAACTCTGAATCTACATGTCAGTATGCTTTACTAATGTCATTCATATTAACCTTTGTGTAAAATGTATCATCTTCCACCAAAGACTGTAGCCTTTTGGCTTTAAGTAGAGAAGCTTCCAAATCCTTAAACAACCAATCTTTGTTAAGAATCACTCTCAGGACTCCAAAGGAAGCTCTATAGTGTCTATACTGTCATTAATATCTAAAACAAGTACCACAGGCATACCATGAATGGTCACATGCCAAGAGCCATTTTTTCTCAGTTCCTCACATGAATGCCTTTCGATCAAAGGAACAACACAAGAGGTTAAAGTGGATTGCATTGGGTTGGGTTCAAATAAATTGTAAGATCCAAAAAAGCTTCCTCATTACTATAAATTGTAAGATCCAACAAAGTTTCCTCAATAGTATCTCCCACGTGAGACACCATGGAGCAAAAAACTCCAACAAACACACAATACCAACTGGAAGTCCCAACTCAGGTGATAAAACTAAAAAAAAAAAATCTAGCTAAAAAAAACCACCACTGAAATCAAAAATAGGAAATAATGTGAAATAGTTTAATAGTTAAGCTCTAAATAAACCTGCGTCAGAGCTGCTCTAGCTCAATTACTGATCAATTCTGTTTAGGGCCACATGCCATTATCAGTAAATCACCAAGGAGAATATCAGTGCTCTTATTTTCTTAATGCTGCTCCAAAATACTAACATTTCCAGGTCATCTGAAGAAAAAATTTATGTATCCTGCAAGACAATGCTTTACTTTTATCTCTGGGCAGTGCAGTGGTATAGCGGTTAACATTGTTGCCTCACAGCAAGAGGTTCTCTGGGTGGATTCTTGGCTGGGATGCTGTCTGTGCAGAGTCTGCATGTCCTCCCTGCATTTGTGTAGGTTTTCTCCAGGTACTCTGTTTTTTTCCAACATTCCTAAGATGTGTCTGGAGCATTTCTCCCTGGGCCTCTGATGAAAATAGGCTCTGTTCTAGTTGGACTTTCCTAGTCAACAAATGCTAACTAAATAAAATAAATCTCCTTAAATGTTGGATAAACCCAGAATGCCTGAGTATTTCTGCACATATTCATTCACGGCAAGCCTAGTCCACTGCATTTTCTTTCTCAGCCAGTATAATTAAAGATTTCTAATGGTGGAATTTCAAGTCCATTATCTGCCTGGACTCCTCAAATAGATTAAGTAGCTTTGGTAACCTTTTCCTCACATCACCTGATAGCTCTGATAACTCACATCAGTTAAACATACATTTCAATCACTGGAGAAAATATATATTTTATTCCCCATCTCACTTCCCCCAAATAGTTTAGAACCTTCTGTGTGCACTTTTTGATCACAATCAGGAATAAACAGGACATTCCTGTCAAATCTACCTTACCCTTACAAATCTAACTTGGTTTTAAAGTCCTGCATTCATCATAATTCTTGCCTCTTTTTTCTCATATATGGTCTTCCCCAATACAGAAATTACACCTTCCTGATTATTCTATACATTCTAAAAGAGTAAACCTTGGCTATTATATGAAAAGGCTTTTGGTACATGTACATCCCTCCAATTTTCTCCTTGCCAACTCAGACAGATGTGTAAGACAAGGCCAGTATTTCCTAGATGGCCTATTCTTCATGAATCCTAACAGAGCCAGTTCAATGATTTAAGGTATTCCATTTCAGCTCTGCAGTTGATACCATTATGAAAATGAAACTTGCTACCTTACCCTTAAACATCACTATCACTGAGGGGCCCTTAGTGGAATGTGGTAACCTACTCTATCTCATTACATCATCAAACACCTGTTACAAATTCTTCCCCTTCTTCCCCTTCCTCTTCAGTGTCACACATTGACCCTATCCTTCTGTGTATTTCCTTCCAATTCTTCATAGCACCACCATCTCTCAGTGGCATATCCCAAACTGTTACTTCTACTCCACTGTACAACTGCTCAATGAAATATCAAAACCCTTCCCTGAATTGTGGACCAGATACGACCAGTATCCTCTTTTTCTCTTACCCATTCCTGTAGTCTTTGCTTTTTTTCATTTTTAAACTAAAAGTGTGACCTCTCTCTTCTACCAATTAGTTATTCTCTACCTTGCCTTTGCCTCAATCTGAGATTTTTTCTAATGTCATTAATGTGCATTTAAGTCCAAATCACATGTATTCCCTTCATTCTCCTATCTAGATCCAAGTATTTTGCAGTCATCTTCTTCATATCTGTTGCTCCCCTAGCTCTGCATGATACTTTCCCTTTGTATTTATAGCTGTTTTATATGCCTTAATCATTTTTCTCTATGCCACCTGAATAGTCTCATTTGCTCCTTCACCTGTTATCACTCTACCCAATCTGGTCACATAAAAAGTCTGACTAGGTTTAGCAACAGGGACAGTCTCTAGGAATTCTTTTACAACTGGAACTTTGCGGATTACATCAGGAGTACTTGAAAAAACTACACTGTCCTCTGGAAACCGAACAAGTGTAGAGTCACTCTGAGAAATTAAGTAATTGGCACAGGTGATCTGCTGCGTCACTGATTCATAGACTGGTCATGTGTGTCTTCGATTGCTTCTGAAATCCATTCCTTCAGATTGTATTATGTAAGATCTTGGTTCATCACAAATATTCTTGACGATTCTCACTTGGCTATGTCCTTTAGATGTTTGCATACTCACAATCTCTCCTTGTCTTAATGGTCTGAGAGGTTTGCTGAATTTATCATAGTACAACTTTTGTGACTGGTGTTTTCTCAAAAGTTGAGTCTTGACCATTCTGTTGTAGTTTACATTTGCTATCAATAGTTGCTTACTGATCAGAAGAGTTGTTTTAGTCTGTCTGGACATCAATGTCTGAGGAGGTGAACCAAGCAAATTATCTTGAGGAATGCTTCTGAGATTAAGTAAGTTAAGAAAAACATCTGTACAATCTCTCTTTCAGATTTCTCCAACGAGTACTTTGCACCTTGAACTGCACACTCAGCTAATCCATTGGACTACATATACTCAGGACTACAAGTGGCATGGACAAAGGCCAAAGACTCAGCAAATTTCTTTAACTGCTGACTTGTAAACTGTGCACCTTTGTAAGATATGAATTTGTCTGAATTACAATGGACAGAAAAATGTCTTTTCAATTTTGTAATGACAGTGTTAGATGTTAAGTTAGGAAGAAGGTAAATTCCAAACCAATTTGAATAAGAGTCTACTAACACTAAGGAACGCTGGCCATTCCATTTGAAAATATAAATAACAACCATCGACCATGGTAGTTCTGGAATCTGGTTTAGCTGAAGTCGTTCTTTTTGTTGGTATGATTTAGTGCTGTTGCAACTTGAACATGCTAGAGTTTCCTTCTCTATATCTTTTTACATAGAAGGCCAAAATACTATGCCTCTTGCCCTTCTTTTGGTAGAATTAGTACTCGGGTGACCACAATGCAAAAATTTGATATATTCCCATTGCAATGCTGTAGGAATTACCACTTTAGGACCCTTTCATGATGATTCCCTCTTCCATCAGAAGTTCATCTCTATAAGGAAAAATGTCGCGTGCAAACTGGTTTGTTGTGCTGGCCATCCTTGACTGATAACATGTTTCATCTTCTGGAGAATTGGGTTTGAAGCTGTATGATTTCAGAGTTCATCAAGACGTGATGAGGAAAAATTTCTGACTTCCATGACTCCCGTGACTTCAATGTCTGCTTTCTCATTGTCATGCTTTTCTGTTTGTCTGGGTGCTCTTGACAAAGCATTAACAAGGTATAGAAATGTGCCTTTTGTATAGACAATATTGAAATTGTACTTTTGAAATTTTAACATCATGCATTGCAAGCATGCTGGGGGTGTATGTTTTTCCTTTCTCAGAATTGTTACTAGAGGTTGGTGTGCAGACTCTATTTTGATAGGTTTGCCATAAATATAATCATTGAACTTCAAACATGCGAACACTACTACCAAAAGTTATTTTTCAATTTGTGCATACTGCATTTCAGTTTTGGTTAATGTTCTGGATGCATAAGCTACTGGTATGCCTTCTTAAAGACATGCTGCCCCAAGACCATACTTTGAAGTGTCACATGAAAGAGTTACAGGTTTGTGAACATCATAATATCTCAATGTGGATGGACTGGCAATTTTCTGTTTCAGAATGTCAAATGCTTTTTGGTGTTTTTCCAACCAGAACCAGTTTACATTTTTGCATGTCAGCACACATAACAGTGCTGAAAGCACACTCAGGTTTGGGATGAACTTGCCTAATTAGTTGACCATTCCAAGAAAAATTGTAAAGATGTGACATTTTATGGAACTGGCATCTCAAGAATCACTGCTTGCTTAGACGGATCTGGTTGTAAGCCAGAACTGGTAAACAAATGACCCACATATGTAACTTCTTTCAGTCTGAATTTACATTTCTGAGGATTCACTTTAAGATTTAATTCATGTGCATGGTCTAGAACTTTCTTGAGGTTTCTATTATGTTTGTCTTCACCTTTGCCCCCTACAATAATGTTGTCTACCATGATAGCACATAGATAACTAGAAAAGATTTGCTCCATCGCACACTGAAACACTTCACTAGCAGAGTTTATACCAAATAGCATTCTCAAGAATCTGTATCTACCAAATGGTGTACTGAAAGTGGTTAACAATGAAGATTTGTCATCCAGTAAAATTTGCATAAAGAAACTTTTTACATCTAAGACTGAAAAAAACAGTGGCATTGTCATGAGAATGGCTACTTCTTCTACTGTATGCATTAGATGATGAGGGCATTTAAGTGCTTTATTTAAATCTCTTGGATGAATACATATGTGAATATCATCTGACCTTTTCTTATGAGCTATGACCATGGATAATAACCATTCATTTGGTCCTTTTACTGAAGGACACACAAATGCACTATTGTGTCTAGTTCTGCTTTTACTTTGCTCTGCATTGCTACTGGAACTTTCCTTGCTGGTCTGACTACTGGGCTTACTTCATACTTCATAACTGTACAGATTTTCGCAGAATGTCCAGATTTTTGCCTCATATTTTTGGTGTGTTCCTCCTAAAATCTGTACTTTTCTGGCAAATGAGGATTGAAGTCATTTGAGTTTAAGACTTCAAATCCTTCAGAAAATTCATGCTAATGCAAAACATATTATTCTATCAACTTTCTAAGTTTGTAAGACCAATATTTAAAATCTGTCCCTATTTGTCCCCCCATCATTTTAGGCTTTGTCCAGATTTTTTGCTCTAAGAGGTTGAGAGGTATTGCTTACTTCATTGTTTAACTTTATGGAATATGTGACTGGAAGTTTGCCAAGCTCATCTTTGAAAATATCTGCATATTCACTAAAATATTCTGTGTAAAATCATCATTGTTCAGACTTTTGTGGCGGACCTGTTGATTAACTGAAATCAGTCCCGTTCTCAAACTGTCTCTGAGGCCTAACAATGACTGCACATGTCTTTTGACTACATAAAACTGCAAGTCATATCTGTTTCCAGCAAAATGGCATGTGAGAACTATTATGCCATCAGTTTGAATCTCTTCACCACCATAAGCAACTAGTTTGGCACACTTTGCTGAATAAAATTTCTCACCAGCTTTAGCAAACATTTGTGCTGATATAACATTGCACTTGGATCCAGTGTCTACTTTAAGCTCTGCAGGTTTCCCATTAATTCATACAGTACAAAATATTTCACTCCTTGATGCCAACTGATAATCTACTACATTAACTGTTTCATTGATTACAGAGACACCATCAACATAGAAAGTTTGCTCACAGCTCTCTGTCTGATCTACTTGCTTCATTGAATGCTCTCTTTTAATAAATGTATGTGCCACTTTAGACTTGCAAAGCCTTTTGAAATTATTCCACTTTTTACATTTGTGACACTGCTGACCAAAAGCTAAGCACTTCTCTCATTTAGGTTCATGACTGCATCCACAATTATGACAGTTAACAATGAGGTTGTTTGGCACACGCTTTGGTTTCTATTTCTTTTTCATCTAAGCTCTATGTTGTACACTATCAACATTCACACTGGCAGATACTGCATCCATGCTTTCCTCATTTGTAAGCATATTTGTATGCTTTTCTGTAAGCTCATGTATTTGACAAATCTCAGTGGTTTTGCTCAATGTTAAATCACTGTCTCGAAGCAAAATCTTTTTCACTGGATCATTATTAACACCACCCACAAGCCTCATCTCATAAATCACCAAATCTGCATGTGTTTTGCTTTATTTCTTAAGTCAGTAATAAATGCTGCTATAGTTTCACCAAGCTTTTGACTTCTTATGTAAAACATTTAACTTTCCATTGTAATATTCATTTGAGGGTTACACATTTCTCTAAATTTACATTTTAAGCACTCAGGGTCTTCCTGCATTTCAGTCTGTATCACAATAAGGCGGTTCTCCCCCCTCCCCTGTATACATGGCAGATGCATACACAAATGAACATTCCCTCAAAATGGCTTCTGAGCCAGCTAAATTAAGAAGTATGAATGCCTTTGTATATGTGTCTTTATCAGAAAATGCAGCCTGTATGAAAATATTATATTCTTGCTCAAATACTCGCCAGTTCTCAGCAATATTATTATCATACACCAGCGGACCAGGTCTGCAAAATCCTGCTGCCATAACAACAAAATTCATTTAAATATAAGCATAGACCAGGTACTGATAATTATGCCCTACTGTACAACACTCTCTCTGAAATGGTTTTACTTTAACACTGCAAATACTGTGAACATTCCAGAAACTTATGATACTTTGATACTTCAAAAAGTTTTAGTTAATGTGAAAAGATAGTATATTCCAAAAAAAATAATTGGTTGTTTTAGCCTTTTTGAATATTATAAATAATTCAGATATTATTTCAAACACTTCTGTAATCATTTTGTTGAATATTTTTATTAGTATGTTACTATTTTTGACATTTTGTTTATGTCTGTAATTATTTTGAATGTTTTGAATGCTTCACACTTATTTGTTGACTGAAAAAATAATTTAAATGAGTTTAAGTACCTTTGAATAACTGCTGACCTGTTTGTGAGTTGGTTTCTGTATATTTCTCCACTTCTAACTACGTACCTCATGGTTTGTGAGCTGCTTCAACTTTGGATCCCATTCTGACACCATGCCGCATGTCTCATGTATCAAATGCGACACTGGGGCTGGGTATTTGTTCAAGTCATTGATTGTACATAAACACATCAGGAGCTGTAACTGGAAAATATACTTCAAACTTCATAAGCTAACTGACTGACTTGTTAGTTCAAACACACTCACATTTGCATCTCCATTTATACCTGCACTCAAACTGACTGACTATACAAAATGGCACTGATGTTGCATGTGCCCATTAACTTATATGCATGTGCTATCTTGCTACAGTGGCTGACAAAGTAGAGTACACACAATGATCTACATCCATGTCAGATATTCTACATATTAAAACATTCTAAGGATGAAAAGACTGAACACTTTATCATCCTATTTACAATGCATTTCAAGACCAAACAATTTTTTTTGTGAAAAACTTAATGTTATTTTGTTGTTTTGTTTTAGTTTTGTTTTGTTTAAAACATGCAAAACTGTGCCCCTTTGAGAATAAAAAAATACATTCTTGGTGTTTTATAATGTAATACCTCGTTCATTGTAGAGATGATTAATGGGATGCATACCAATTACGTTTTCTAATTGTTTTAGGTATTCTAGTGTGTTTATTCGTGTTTTTTTACTGATGTTTCTATTTAAGAGCATTGCTAATCCATCTTGGGTATACTAAATCAAAACAGCAGAGGTCCAGCCAAAAAATCCATTTAGTAAATATTATTGAGAATAGAAATAAAGCTGTTTTTATGAAGGCATTAAGAAGAACAGAATACAAGGCAGGCCAGTCAATACTTAAAGAAAGGTGAATTGGATCCGGGCAGAAGTTATCAAGAACATAACAGTGGATGCACCTAAAATTCCTGAAGCAAAAAAAGAAATAGTAATAACGCTATGCTGACATTATTCCAGTCAGGCTTTTAGCGAACTCTTAAAATTAAAGATTGACAAAACAATGGACAACATGGGAATTTACTACACAAATTTGGAAGAATGGAGTGCACACATAGCGACTGTTGTAATTGTACTATTTAATGAATTATTGAAGTATGCAATAACATATATCATCTATTGAGATGTCATTTAACTTCACAAAAGTGAGATCAATGCAGAGGCCAACCTACATATAAACTGATTTGGATTCAAAGCTTGCAGACTAATGGGATCAACAGCCAATGAAAGAGAACTTTTAACACTTTGATGTCCAAAGTACATGAAGTCTATGGCATCATGAATATATGAGGAATTTCATGGTAGATAAATGTTATCAATGTATTTGTCTGTGTTACTAAAATAATACACAGAAGAAGTGGCATGGATACAGACTATCTAGAAAGATATTTGACACAAGTCCACAGAAAACATGGATGTGCAAAATTAGCTAATGTAGCAGTGAGGATCATGGTAGTGCACTAGGTAAAAAACTGGATGAAGAATTGTATTAAAGGTAGCAATAAACAGAGTTCTTAGCTGAAGTTATTTGATAGAATTGATGTCCAAGTACATGGACTTCAGATCTGTATAAAACACATTGCTGAGGAATTAGGAAAAGGTTTCTCTTCCCAAATAACAAGGTGATTTGCAAAATTCTGATATAAAAGATGGGGTGGACTACGTAAAAGGGAGCCATACAAATGTAGAGGGATAGCCAATGTCCATCAGCTTCCATTTAATGTAAATAAGTATTGATATAGCATCACTATAATAAAACAACAGGGAAGACTGCCTCGAGGTAAGCAAGAGAGGAACTGAAATGTGAATTAAATGTTGCATATTATGTAAGATGATGCAGACATGCACAACTGGTTTAAGACAGTCAGTAAGGAAAGTTGTGGAATTATTGCCTTGCATGTAAGACAAGGTAGTTTTCAACTGTATATACAGATGGTGCATAATTTCACTCAGAGAGTAGCATACTTGAGTTTAGATGGCCATTGCAATTAGTAACTTACATGGATCACAGACTCCCGTGAATTCATATGAAAACAATTAACCCTATCCAAGCTCTCTAAGGGTGTTTTAGAAGAACACAAAAGTTCAGTTTACCTGATGTAACTTGTTAATTTACTTCAAAGAACAGAAATGATCTAAGACAAGAATGTTATTATTCTGCAGCTTTAAAGTGAGGAATGAGAAATGTCCAATTTGCATGGTTATGAGTTTTAAAATTCATGTTCAGTTCAAGCTCAAATAGCACACGTAAGCTGTCACTATATAAACAGTTAAACATAATTTGCTTCTAGAATGTTTGTATCTTATGCAATAACAAATGAGTTGCATTAACCTAGCCTGATGGTTCAGGTTTTTCTGGGTATTATATATTTCATAAATCTTTTTGGACTTGATCTGACAGACTGATTTGCAGTGTCCACAGAAAAAAAAATATTCTCTTAATAGTGGGCAAGTTAGACTAATCTAAATACTAAAAAGAGTGTTCGGGAACCCAAAAGAAATTGTCTTCAGCAGTAGGCCAAGTTGGTATAGGCCTCATCTTCAAGCTTGTAAAGCAATTTTGTGTGACATGTAAGTTATTATTAACCCATATGCAGAAATCTTTTATGGCAGTTACTGCTTCAAGAGCAACATTGATGAAATGTTATGAATATCCTACCTCAGCCTACAGCATGGCAAAATAGCAGGAAGAGCAGCATTGGTCAACAAAATGGGGCAGTGCCTACAGGAGTAGAAAATAAATATACACTTAAAGCAGGTTTGTATATCATGGAGAAAAAAAAGTAAAAAGACAAGGTGAAGAATAACAGAAAGCACATGAAATAATTTAACAAGGTCTAAGGGGACAACATTTTCATAGAAAAATACATAAAAAGGGAGTGCAAAACAGAATTATTGGTGGTGATTATTATTATATTTTACATCTTTATATTATAATTATTGGTGATACTGATTATTTCAGTATTTCTTCACAGCAAAAGCAGTACATTTTGTACTGATCAGCCTGGGAAGCATATAGAATAAAAAATGGTAGCGGTAGTCAAAAACAAGAGTGACATTCATAAAGAATGCGAAATGAGTGGTCAAGGAGATGCATTTTTGTTAACCTGTGAGGTTGATAACTGGCAGAGAAAGTGCCCCAGTCACTACTTAATGGCTAGCAAATCCTATCTATTGCACTTCTGGTTAGATGTTAAAAAATTTGCTTGTAACTTTCTAAACACCACTTCATAGTGTATTTGATATTTTAAGTTATAAGTTGTAACTATTCACCAAAAGAAACATTATACTGAATATTTGCTTTGTCATATGATCAAACACTCATTGCAGTTAGTCATGCAAACAAGAGCAAGTTAATGTATTTAAAAATATAAAGTGATCTATTATGGAGAGAAAATAAGAAGCATGCTTTTTTTGGGTCTATATTAATTATCGAATGGAAACATCATCAAACGGCATTTCATCAGAAATGCCGTTAATCAAACCACCTCATGTGGGAAGGCTGTGCTCTCCACACCCCCTGCTAATAATATATACCAACTTTGTGATCACACTACAGTGGGAAAAGAGCAACCCAACCGTAATACAATCTCAGTCAGAATGTTTCAACAAATGGCATTTCCACTGAAATGTCATTTGATGATGTTTTCATTCGATGAATTAATAGGAACCTTTTTTTTCATAATTATAAGGAATATAGGTGTTCTACAAGTACATAAGTCACAAATGCTCGAACCCTACTCTCTTAAAGTACTCAAGTGTCTTGTAGCTCAGGTAAGCTGCTTCTCACACACAAACTCATGTATGAGTTCAGGCAAGTAGCTGAGACACCTTACCCGAACACATTATTCCAGTCTGAACATGGTAAGGGCAGTAGCTCTGGGAGACAGTCTGAGGGGGAGAGGGAGTGAGGACTAGCACACCAGTTTAGAAAGGGAGTCTTGTTGTTAGAAATGAGAGGGTGGGGTTTAGAGACTGGAATGGGAGTTTTAGGTTTAAGGAATGAGAAGGGACTTTTGATGTTAGGGAGCAAGAAGGGGGTCTTACGGTTATGGAGCAATAGTAGGTCATAGGTTTAAGGAGCTGGAAAAAAGTTTTATGGTTATACTTAGGGTTCTGATAGGGCTGTGGTAATTAATTAATTACAGAAAACTGAGTTAGTGTGAATTCGAGCACTTGTCTAGTCGAGCAAGTAGCAATGAGCATATGTTTCACGAGCATATCGCACACAAGTGCTTGTCATAACCATAATCAGCATCTTACAGTTCTGATATGTTGTG
Organism: Protopterus annectens; assembly: GCF_019279795.1. Classification (NCBI taxonomy): domain Eukaryota; kingdom Metazoa; phylum Chordata; order Ceratodontiformes; family Protopteridae; genus Protopterus; species Protopterus annectens. The sequence continues at coordinate 800,956,455 of NC_056732.1, read as the reverse complement.
ATAAGTCAAATGAGCATGTGATGATTGATAGTAGTGGACTCTAAAAGCCTTCTAGATGTGAAAGCAAGGGAAAGATATTGGAGAAATTCAACAATTTACTAGCAGACAACATGAATGATATGTAGAGCAGGAAAAAAATACTGAATGATGCTTAAGTAGAGAGCAGGCGAAGCAGTAGCTGGCTAAATGACCAGAAGAGGTAAACTAGGATCGTCTTTCTGAAATGAAAGTCGATAAGTTTTTCCATCTTATAATTATTATTTTGTAGTTTAGGTAACAGAGTACTGTAGAATCAAATAAAGGCTACTCAGTTACGTTTTACAAAAGTAGATGAAGTTCTGTGGAACTCATGGTATCTGCCCATCTAATATACATTTGAAATATTGGTAGTTTAACAAGGAACACTCTTGCCTTCAATGCTAGAGAGATCAGAAAGATGTTGGTTCTGTCCCCACACCAGTCAATTGGATTCATGTTGCAGTACTCATAGTGCAGTGCAGTGCAGAACTAGAAGGGTGGGGTGATCCTGAGGTACCATTATTTATATGAAACCTTAAACTGATGTCATGTTTGCTGGCGTCTCAGATAACTTAGTAGCATGTTAAAGATCTAGTGCCGGTTATTGAAAGAATCACAGGAATACCTTATTAATACACGCAGACCAGTACAAAGAAATTGGACTTTCAGATCATCACATTATACATAACAAAACAAAATTTATATGAAACAAAAGCTGGGATTTTTTTTATTTTTCATTTTCTTTTATTAAACATATATTCAGTCTAATAATAAAGAATCACCAAATAATATTTAACTTGTGTAATAGTCTCTACATTCTCATTTCCTATTGTAATAAAGTATTTTATAGGTTCATAGGTAGGTACTAGGCTATCGACCCAAGGGCTTAAGTAAGCCTAGCCAACAAGGTTCCCTCGCTTACGCCACCCAAGAAAGTTATTTTCCTGTGCCCCTGTTGAGCAGAGCCACAGAAGTGATCCCCGGGGTGTATTTCCTATTTCCCATCCACTTATCAAGATTTTTCTTGAAGAGTGCTAATGAAGAACTTTGCTTGACTTAGATGGGTAGCTTGTTCCAGAGTATGGGAAGTCTCTGGGACAGGAATCTATCCCTCCAGCATATCCTGTTTATTGTGGTGACAAGGTTTAGGTCCCTAGAGCGTGTAGCTCAGAGGGATTGGGATTTCTTTAGGTGTAACATGTCCAACAGCTCTGGGTTTGACATAGCTTTATATATTAGGCAGAGATCACCTCGGAGTAGGCGATATGCTATGGAGTAAAGATGGAATTTTTTGAGACGGTCAGTGTAGGTCATCTGTTTGAGGCCAGTAATCCTCTTTGTGAGGTACTTCTGTAGCGTTTCCAGCTGCTGCAGATGTCTTGTGAGGTACATCCCAAAAGGGGCATTGTGCTCTTATAATGGGTCTAATGAGTGTCGAGTAGAGTGGAACAATGACCTCTTTTTTCCTAGATGAAAACCCTTTTGTGGTGAGGTGTGCCATATAGAAGGATTTCCTGACTACTGTGGCAATGTGATTATCAAAGGAGAGACTACTGTCCATCTGGGTCCCCCAGGTCTCTTATCACATATTTGGCATTAAGTAGACTGCCGCCTATGTGGTAGTTCATGGGTACAGAGTTTTTCCAAAGGGGATGACAATGCACTTTTTGGCATTGAGCTTGAGGCCATGGCTCTGATACCAGGCATCTGTCTCAGTGAGGCCCTTCTGTAGCTTGTCCACATCATTTGGGGACTCAACTATGGCTCCTAGTTTGCAGTAATCTGTGAACATCATTAGCCAAAGGCCTTCTGTGTTAGCCTGTACTTCGGAGAAGTAGATACCAAACAGGAGAGATCTCAGGACTAAACCCTGTGGTACTCCACTTGTCACTGGTTTGAAGTCAGATTTGGAGTCTGCAACCTTTACAGTGTGGGTTATGTCAGTGAGCCAATCGACAACCCATTTTGTGATGTAGGGATTTATACCTAGTTTACTGAGTTTAGCTATAATTCCACAATGCAGGATGGTGTCAAAAGCCTTGGCAAGGTCAAGATAGGCTGTGTCAACCACCTTACCCTCATCTACAGCTTTGGTGACTCCCTCAAAGAAGTCGATCAGGTTCAGAAGGCATGATCAGCCTTTCACAAACCCAAACTGGGTGGGGTCCAGAGTTTGGAGGTTACCAATGCTTTTGTTTATGAGTTCCATGATGATACATTCTATGGCCTTACAGACCAGGCTCGTCAGGCTAATAGGGCGATAGTTCCTGGGATCAGTGGTGGCTCCCCCTTTGTGGAGTGGGATAATAGCTTCTGTGTGCCATTCAGTGGGCACAAAGCCTGATGTGAGACTATGATTGGACATGGTGCTTAGGTGGAGAGCCAGTTCATTCTGAAGTTTGTGTAAAATGCAGCCTTGTATGTTGTCAGGTCCCATGGATGCTGTGTTTTTGGCTTTAGAGAGTGCAACTTTTACCTGCATAGTTGTGATTACAGGGACTCTGCATTCTTCTTGTATAGATATGGGCCCTTTAGGGGGTGAGAGGGGGGTAAAGTTACCATTGAACCTATCTGCCAGGACGTTGGCAATATCAGTTGGTTCTGTAATTTTCTTGCCGTTGTGCTGTAACTCACAGCAGATCTGGGTGTTGCCACTGAGATTCTTGACATAGCTATAAAATGCTTTGTGGTTGTCCCTAGAATCAGTAATGATTTTGTTTTCGTAGCTAGCTTTGGAGGATCTTATAAGGGATCTCAGCTTCTTACTGAGGCTGACCAGGGAACTCCTCCACTCATGGGATTTTACTCTCTTTTACAACAGTTTCTTCCTTCTGTTGTAGAGTTTGTTTACGGCAGGGGACCACCAGATTGGCTTCCTTTTTTTGGAGGATAGCGTTTTGGTTCTGTTTGGGATAGCATGATCCATGCACTCATGTAAGTGCTTATAGAGTGCATCTGTGTAGGATTCAGTAGTCATAACAGTATTGTCCATCTGCATGAGTGTCATGAATTTCGCCACTTCTGTCTAAAGAAGCATGAAGTTGGCTTTGGAGAATTTTTTTACCATGATTTCCCTAATGGGGGTGGGATGTAGATATCTAGGGTGATTAGCTTATGGTCGGATCTGACCAACGAAGATTTGACTTCAGGTGTGGAACACCGGTCACTCATGTTGGTAATGACTAGCTCTAGGATATTGTTGCCCCTGGTGGGGGTGTGGATAAGTTGATCCAGGGTATTGGAATTTATGAATTCCAGAAAGCATTGAGGGAAGGAGTTGGTACATGAGTAGTTTTCCCAGTTAATGGTATGGTAGTTGAAATCGCCCATTATTAGGGTGTTTGGTTGAACCCTAATATTTTCCAGTATATCAAGAAAAGAGGAGTGGGAATCCTGGGGCATGGTGGATGATCTGTAGCAAGCTACAATTTGGATTGCAGTTTTACCCAGAGTTAGTTGCAATTGGATAACCTTGGATGCATTATGCTGAGCAACTAGCCTAGAGGTGTGCATATCCTTAATGAATATGGACACAATTCCACCTTTGGTGTTCCCATCCAGGTTAGGTGGCCGAAAAGTGTGGTATGAGTTATAACCTGGTAATGCAGGGGTGCTATCTGGAACCTGGAACCAGGTCTCAGTCACTGTACAAATATCAATGTTCTCCATTTTAAAGAGTGCCTCGAGGGAGTGCATTTTGAGATTTAAACTTGTAGCACTGAGTAGCATTACCCTCAATTTTTGCTTGCCTGTTCCTGTTACGGTGGTGAATTTGGCATTTGAATCTTGCCTACAAAAGGCACTATAGAAGCAGCAGGAGCCTTAGCCAGTATCTGGAATGCCAGGGGTGACAGTTGCAGACCATCTCTGACAAAGCATCATGGTCTGTCGACCATGTCATCCCAGGCAGACAGATACTGGATCCCCTTAGAATGACACCAGAAGATTAGCCAATTGTTGAAGTCAATCATTTTGTCCTTGTACTGCGGTATCAGTTTGGGCGATGACAGGATGCTACTCAGGACTAGAGTCATACCTGCCTGGGCTACAAGATCGGAGAGCTACTCCATGTCTCTTTTCATGTAGTCCAGGGAGATACATCTCAGGTCATTCACACCAACATGGACATTGATAGAGTCATATCTGTACTTGTTGTGGAGTGGCCTGAGTACATGGGTTATGTGACGGGTCTTGGCACCCAAAAGGCAGCTGACAGTAACCTTCTCCTTGTTTAGCCTGGTGAGTGGGACTTCATTGTGCCTGACTATAGAGTCACCTATGACCAGTGCGTTGGGTACGTTGTTTTGCCTTATGAGCAGTGGTTGAGTGGCACACTGAGTCTGTGGGCTATGTGTCATTTGGGTTGTGTTGGGAGGTGGAGGTTGCTTGCATTTCTGCTTTGGAGGTCTCGGTTGCTTGAGCAGAATATTATTGAGAGCCTCAGTGAATGTTTTTGTGTTTCTATGCGTGAAGTTTGGTGGTGTAGGTTTAGTGGGACTATGTGACGAGTGTGGTGTGGTGCAAGTGTTTACGTTCTCCTCTTGACTGTCAAGTTCAGTCTTGGTTGGAGAGAGCTTTACCTCCAGTTTGGCTAGATAAGTGCATCTCTCACAGGTTGTGGTGTTGGGTGGTAGGAGTAGAGGGTTGTCTGTACATGAGGCAATTTTTACATTGCCCCAAGATGCCCAGATTCATCAGATAGACAGGAAAGAACACTGGAAGCTGACCCTTGGACATGCCTGAATAAAAAACTACTTTCTTCTAGGCAAGTGAGGGAAGTGAGTATAAGAGCTGTTTTTCTCTAAGCAAGTGAGGAAAGTAAGTGCAAGTACTGTTTTCCTCTGGGTAATGAGGAAGGTTGAGTGCTGTAGTACTTTGTAGCTTATTTAGTGCTATCAACAAGTTCTGAACAAGTGCTGAGCACGAATAAGCAAATTCATGTGCTAAAACTAAGAATCTGTATCTGGATCTTCTGGTAGATAGGCTACTTAGTGCTTATTACTCCCACTGATAAGCTAGAATGCTTCTCTCCAACCCAACACAGAAAAGCTTGGGGGACTCAGAAGCTTATAAATAGTCCTGGATACAGCAAATCTGTATATGGACTAGACTAGTTACAGGAAAGTTGGGAAACAAGTGCAGATGTGGGCTTTTAAACCAGTAAGTTAAAAGAGATGGAAAAACTGCCAAACAGCCAATAAACTACAATTTCTGGGCCAAAAACCACTCTTGTGGTAGATAGGCTACCTAGTGCTTACCACTCCCACTAATAAGCTAGAAGGTACCCTCCAACACAGAAAGACGTGGGGGGCTCAGAAGCTTACAAGCAGTCCTGGATATAGCAAATCTGTATCTGGACTAGACTAGTTACAGGAAAGGTGAGCAACAAGCGCAAACGGAGAAAGTTGAAAGAGATGGCAAAACTGCCAAACGGCCAATAAACTACAATTTCTGGACCAGAAACCACTCTTGTGATAGATAGGCTACCTAGTGCTATCATTGCCATAACCAAATTTTGCATCTCATAATCAATATGTAAGCATGTACATATTGATTTATTTTTATTTTAGTTAAGCTTATTTGATTTTATTTATTTAGCATTTGTTATATGGGTAATATAACTGGTCCAGGAACCCTTTTCAGGCATGACCTGGGCCATATAGTCAGGACACCAAAACAGAGTAAATACAGTACAGCATGTAAACATTATACATGTAAAAAATATTAAATTCAGACAGAGGAAGGCCCAATAAAGCAAAGCTGGTACCAAAATGTAGCAAACATAACAACAGAGTGTATATATAGTGCAGTTTATACACTATAACAAATATCAAAAATATTATGCAAGACAGTGGGTGCTACAGAAAGGGAAAAAACAGTATATGCATTAAATCAATTCAATATATCATGTGTTTAGAGAAAAAAAAATGTTAGCACAGGGACTAGTAATGCCTGAGTGGTGACGAGAAGTAAGCTGAGAATCAAATTAAGTATGCTACTTGTAAAATGTCGAGCAGGCTAACAGATAGTCAACAGAAGCAATAGCAATTTCTCCAGCCCCAATGCTGATAGCAGTAGTACATAAGTATGCGCAGTAGCTAGGAACTCTGCAGCAGTGAAGCTGCATGACAGGGCTTAGATTTGAATATAAGGAAAGGTATTCAATAAACTTAGAAATCAATGTCCACCCCACCTGAGAGTGAAGAAAAATAGCTCATTTACAGCGTTATAGCTGTGACTGAACTTACTGGAAGAAGTAGCAAGAGTGGTGAAAGAGATGAATTTTTGTACATGCTCCTTGAGTGCAGGAGGTGCATCTGTGTCTTCACATGCACAACCCATACTGTCCTGTGTTAGAACAGTAAGATCTTCAAGTTCAAATGTCTTTTTGCACAAAATTCTCCAAAGTTTATATTTCATCCTGGGCATTACAGGAAATCTGTTATGTATTAAACTCCAGACAAAAATCTTGTAATATATTTTGTAATTAATTTTAAATTATTTCCTGAAATTTATGATTAGTTTATTAAAATGAAAGAAGCAATGCTGCCCATTTTATAGCAATGAGTAAAATTTGGAATTGCTTGAAAAAATATATTACACCTGTAATGCGCATACACTGGCCCAGTAATCAAGGAGCCTCAATCCTCACCACCCGCGCCAGTGAGGGGCATCCACACTGGGAAGGATAACAAGGATACACTCAGTAAAGTGCAATTTCTCTTAAGAGCAGACTGAGATCACAGTCAGTCTGTGGCTGGTTTCTCCCTTTCTCTTCAGATCCCCAATAAGACTCCCCACTGGCACAGCTATAGAGTGGGGTCCATAGAAAGGGTCCCAAGCCAAGTCCTCCTAGCACTTTCTATCTCTGTCCAACCAGTACTTCATGTCCCTGCCCAAGTAGCTGACACACACACACACTTTGAGATATGAGTTATATACAAACACAAAGACACTCCTGGGGAAGGCTGGCACAGCTTCTCCAGCTATGTCCCCTTCTCTCCAGACTATAAGGTAGAAATCACTGCCATCAGGACCCCTATTTATCAGCTACTCTAGGGCCTTCCCAAAGGGTGACCAATTACACTGTGCAATATTACTGATATCCAAATAGTAAGTGTGATTGAGCAGCATGACTATTGGAGTGGCTTTTTGCAGTATCACTAAGTACATGCAATTTACTCTGGAGCTTAAATTATCTCTACACAAAACAGCCACAGTTGAAAAGTTTAAAAATATTTAATAATAAATAATAAAAACACAAGACAAATCTTCTCAATTAAACACAGTGCTAGTCAAGAGTTCAGAAATCACAAGAAAATGCTTACAATAATACTGTAGAATAGTCTGATATAAATATAGAAAACAGCTAGACTAAATCTGACTAAATTCCTATCTAACTCTAAGAGCAATCACAGTTCTAAATAACTTACATATAGAGCAAAGGCAGAGTACTGGTGAGTGATGTTCTTCAGACAAAATCCAAAGTGCTTTCTGATTCTCTCTCTCTCTGAGAAAGTCTTAAAAATAATACATCACCGCTGACTCATTTTATATTACATCATTCTTCTCTGGTTCCTAGGCTAACAGAAACTCAGAGTTTTAGCATTTCATTGATCTTGCCCCTGCCAGGAAACTCTAGTAATAAAAAACATCTGCGGTGGTGGTGCTGCGGTAGCGTTGTCACCTCACAGTAAGACATTGTCCTGTTTGATTCTCAGCTAGAGCATCTTCTGTGTAGAGACATGCGTGAATGGACGTACCTTCGTTGAAGGTTGTGCATCAGGGCCAGCAACTCGGCATGTAAATATCTACTGCCAATCATTAGCAGACTGGAGTTCCGCTGTGGTGACCCCTAACCGGGAAAAGCCAAAAGACACAACAACAACAACAACAACATATGTAAAATCTAGCAATTATCTCTAGTGTCAAAACAATAGAAGGAATTCCTCTGTCCAGACATTATGTCTCCGAGCCTTGAGATCAAACAGTCATACAATGCTTGACTTATCAGCTTTCTTCCAGCAGAGTGCACTGTCATTACATTTTTGAAGTTCAACATTTAACACAGTTTTCTTACATTTTAAGAAGAAAAGCCTGTGGATTATATTCATATTTACAATGACATAGAATTATCTACAAAATTCTATCTAGCTAGGCTGGCAGCCTTCACATACCTTCGCATCCCCCCCCAGAAAACTCAAGCTAGTTTTTAAAATTACCCTTGAGAAACGTTGCTTGGGACAGTTAGGTCTATCTGAATACACCTTACCCCATTCCCTGTCTTCCATCTGCATTTGCATTTCTAACCCCACTGCGGTGCTGCACTGACATATCACATGCTTGCAACCCTAAGCTCCATCTTAGCAGCTTGGCATTTTGCTGGCTGGCTTGGTGTAACCATGTTAGGGGATTGTCATCTATAACTACAGTAAATTTTCTTCCATATAGATAAGGCTGAAGTTTCTGCAGTGCCCACACTATGGCTAGACATTCCTTTTCTACAGCTGCATAGCCTTCCTCCCTGAGTTGAAGCCTATGACTGAGATAAACCACTGGGTGCTCTTCTCCTTCTGAAGAAATCTGGATAAGTACAGTCCCCACCACATGGTTTGAAGCATCCACCTGCACAACAAATTATTTGCTGTAATCTGGACTGGCTAACACAGGGGGTCTTCCCAAAGCTTTGTTAAGCTTCTGGAATGCCTGCTTACATGGTGGGGTCCAAATTACCTTATCTGGCCTGTTTTTCCTTGTCAGGTCTGTGAGGGGAGCTGCTATGGTGGTATAACTGGGGACGAATGTTCTGTAGTACCCTGCTGTCCCTAAGAATGCCCACACCTGCTTTTTGGTAACAGGTGCAGGCCATGTCTGAATGGCTTCCACTTTGGCAGGTTCTGGCCTGATCTTACCACTCCCCACTCTATGTCCAAGGTAGGAGACCTCTGCCATACCCACCTGACATTTGCTGGGCTTAATGGTCAACCCTGCCCTCCGTAGTTTGTCCAGCACCTCCCTGACATGCTGAAGGTGCTCTTGCCAGGAATGGCTGTAGATGGCAATATTGTCTAGGTAAGCAAGAGCATACCCTCCTGCTCCTGCTAGGATATGATCTACCAGCCTCTGGAAAGTCTCTGGGGCATTTTTCATCACAAAGGGCATCTTTGTGAACTCATACAAGTCAAAAGGCGTCACAAAGGCTGACTTCTCTCTAGCATTGGGAGTCAAGGGCACCTGCCAGTAACCCTTGGTAAAATCAATGGTGGTAAGATACTTAGCTCCACCCAGCTGCTGTAGGGCCTCATCCTAAGCATGGGGTAAGCATCTGACTTTGTGTGATGATTTAATTTCCTGTAGTCCACACAGAACTTAGTGCTGCCATCCTTCTTTGGCACCAGCACCACTGGGGAGGCCCAGGGACTGTTGGATTCTTGAATTACCCCTAGTTCCAACATCTCCTGTATCTCCTCCCTTAGAGTCTGTTTGACTCTCTCAGGCACCCTATAAGGGGCCTGTCTGATAGGCCTTTGGGGTCCTGTATCCACCTGGTGCTGCACCAGGTGGGTCCACCCTGGTTTCCCAGTGAACATGTCCCCAAACTCCTGTAACACTGCTCAGATTTCTTGAACCTGGGTAGGATATAGCTGCTGGGACATTGCTACCCCTTCCACTTAGCTGTCAGTCTGAGCCCCACTGAAGAGATCAGTCACCAGATCTCCCTCAGACTACTCCTGTAATCCACTACAAATACTCAGCACAAGGGCCTCCCTATCATGGTAAGGTTTTATCATGTTAACATGGTACAATTTGTGCTCCTGCCTCCTGCCTAGCAGTTCTACCATGTAGTTAACATCACTTACCTTTCTTACCACCTTGTAGAGTCCATCCCAAGCTGCTTGCAGCTTGTTGTGTCTGACAGGAATGATAACCATTACCTGCTGCCCTACAGCATACTCTCTAGCTCAAGCATTCCTGTCATAGCAGACTTTTTCTGCTGTTGGGCTTCTGCCAAGTTCTCCTGGGCCAAGCTCATGAGTTCCCTGAGCCTTGTCCTGAGGTTTAGGACATATGCCATGACAGACTCATTGTGCGATTCACACTCACCTTCCCACTCATCACAAACTAAATCTAGAGGTCCCCTCACCCTATGCCCATACAGCAACTCAAAGGGTAAAAAATATGTGGATTCCTGGGGAACCTCTCTGTAAGCATACAACAGATGGGGCAAATATTTGTCCCAATCCCTCTTAAACTGGTTTGCAAATGCCTGTAGCATAGACTTGATTGTAGAGTTTAACCTTTCAACAAGACCATTAGTCTGGTGATGATAGGGGGTGGTCTTCAGGTGCTTCACCCCACAATACCTCCACAGACAAGCCACCAGGTCTGACATGAAATTGGCACCTCTATCACTCAGTATTTCTTTTGGGAAATCTATCCTGGTGAAAATCTCTAACAAAGCATTTGCCAGCTTTTTTGTCTCAATGGAGGGCAAAGCCACTGTCTCAGGGTATCTTGTAGCATAATCTACTACCATTAGGATATACATTTTCCCTCTGGAACTTGGGGTACTCAGAGATCCCACAATATCCATAGTTATTCTCTGAAATGGCTCCTCAGTCACAGGCAAAGGCATCAAAGGAGCTCTCACCTTGTCTCCTTCTTTGCCTACCTTTTGGCACTGCTCACAGGTCCTGCAGTACCCTGTTACATCTCTGGAAATTCCAGGCCAATAGAAGTTCTTCATAATATGTCTCTTTGTACTTTTTATGCCTGTATGACCTGCAAAGGGAATATCATGGGCTATGGTTAAAAGCATCAGATGGTAGGCTCTAGGCACTACCAACTGCAGTATCCACTCACCTTCTAGCCCTCCTTCAGGTGTCCACTATCTATACAGTAACCTTTTGTCCCAGTATACAGATTCCCCCTTCCCTTGAGAATCAGGTGTCTCAATAGCTACCTGCCTCAGGCTTTGCAATGTAGGGTCTGAGAGATGAGCCTGTCTCAACTCTCTGTTTGCAACCCTTCCCAGCTCCCCTTCCACAGAATGTCTGGCATCCTCTGACAATGGTGCCTCACTGTCAGCCTGGGTACTACTACTCATCTCTACCTTTGCAGTCACTCTGTCCAAGTATCCACAAGCAGCTGCAGCTCAACTTCAGTCTCATTGCTACAGAGAAGCTCCCTCCCTGAAGTAACCACCTCACCAGTCCTGGCTGCAAGTTTGCGGTCTGTCCGGGTCTCCCCCAGGGTACCAGACCCACATGCTTGTTTCAAAGCCTGATTGCATGTAACTGCATAAACACATAGTACTGCCTCATCAAAATCTTTCCCTATCAGGACATCTGCAGGATGGTAGTTTGGTACCCCTGTTGTCTCAATGCAACCTACTATTGGCATGTTGTCCATCCCACTTACTGGCTCCCTCACCTTTTGTTCCCCACCTTGCCTCCATGGAGATCTATATGCCACATGGCCCCACTGGGTGCATTCAAAACATTTAACCCTAGGTCCTGGACATGTACCTGGACTAGTGGCTTCCCCTGCTACTGGCAGATTCTGTTGGGATAGTCTGGCTGCCCAACATGGATTCTTTTAGACCCATGAGCAGTACTGGGGGTCCCTTTCCTGTGCAGGGATGCCCTGCTTGCTAGGTATAGTTCTCCCTTCTTCCCCAACTCATCTGAAATAGCACATTGTCTATCAGCAAACCAGATCCTCATGTCCTCAAGCAAAGTGCTAAGGGCTTGTTCCCTCACCAAAAGGTCTGCCAGCCCTTCAGAAGTGGTGACCTAACATCCGCTCACCCACCTATGAAAATAAGATCTCCATTTAGCAACATATTCACACACACTTTCATCTGCCTTGCATCTATGCTCACAAAACATTTTCCTATAAGTTTCTGGTGTTAGCTTAAAAAATTCTAACAAACAATTCTTTACAGCATTATAGTTAAAGTCAATGTCAGATAATTGGAAAGTAAATTTACAGATTTACCATGGTGTAAGGGGGTCAGGAACTGTACCCAGAGCCTTTGGTCAACATCATACTGTTTACATACCCTCTCAGTCATATGAAGAAAATTATCCCCCCCTGTAAACTGTGGAAGAAATGTACTGACCTTTTATGCTTCTGGAGTCTGGTTACTCCCTTCCCCATTACCTATATACCCCTGGTGAAGAGTCAACATCTCTTTTTGGTGCTTCCTCTGCCTGTCCTTTTCCTCACCTTCCAGACATAGCAGTTTCTCATTCTCCACAGGCTGTAGATATCTCAGTCTCTCTGCTGCTTCTGTTTCCAAACACCTGGCCTCCAACTCAAGTCTATTTAGTTCCAGATGGAGTTTTAAGTCCTCTGCAGAAAGGTTGAACTGTCCATTCTCTGAGTGTTGTACACCTCCATAACCAGTCTGATCATCCTCCTGACTGCTGCTTTCTAATGGAGCTGTGATCAAAGTTGCAATCATGTCTGCCTTAGTCAAGGTTCCATGCACCAGTCCCTTAGCCTGGCACATCTCAGCCAACTGGCTCCTTGTCAGCTTGCGATACTCCTCCCCTGACATGCTTGCCTGCTCTCCCTGACTAACAAAGCTAGCAAAGAAATAAAATAGTTGTGATCTGAACTTTGAATATTCACTGTGTGGCTGATTTAGAGTACAAAAACACCTTCAATGATCACTGTACACAAGCTACAGGAATTCACTATCCACACCAATATAAGCTAATTGCCAACCAATTAATATGTGATGTGGTTATCTCACCACTGCCAACCAATTAATATGTGATGCCCTTGCATTGGCCCAGTAATCAAGGAGCTGAAATCCTCACCACTAGCACCAGTGAAGGGCATCCTCATTGGGAAGGATAACAAGTACACACACAGTAAAGTACAATTTGCCTTAAGAGCACACAGAGATCACAGTCAGTCTGGGGCTGGTTTCTCCTGTTCTCTCCAGATCCCCAATAATACTCACCACTAGCACAGCTATAGAGTGGGGTCCTTACCCAGGGTGCCAAGCCAAGTCTTCCTAGCACACTTTTTCTGTCCAACCAGTGCTTTGTGTCCCTGCTCAAGTAGCTGACACACACACACTTTCAGATATGAGCTATATACAAGCAGACAGACACTCCTGGGGAAGGCCAGCACAGGTTCTATAGCCATGCCCCCTTCTTTCCAGACTATAAGGTAGAAATAATTGCCACCAGGACCCCTATTTATCAGCTACTCTAGGGCCCTTCCCAAAGGGTGACAAGTTTCACTGTATAATATTACTGATATCCAAATAGTGTGACTGAGCAGCAAGACTACAGGAGTAGCTTTGTACAGTATCACTAAGCACATGCAACATAATCTGGAGCTTAATTTATCAGAGTAAACAGCCACAGTTGAAAGGTTTAAAATATGTAATAATAAATAATAAAAACACAAGACAAATCTTTTCAATAGTCAAGAGTTCAGAAATCACAGGAAAATGCTTAAAATAATACTGTAGAATAGTCTGACATAAATATAGAAAACAGCTAGACTAAATCTGATTAAATTCCTATATAACTCTAAGAGCAATCACAGTTCTAAATAAACTTACATAGAGGGCAAAGACAGAGTGCTGGTGAGTGATGTTCTTCAGACAAAATCCAAAATGCTCTGATTATCTCTCTCTTTCTGAGAAAGTCTTAAAAAATAATACATCACTGCTGACTCATTTTAGATTGCATAATTCTTCTCTGGTTCCCAGGCTAACAGTAACTCAGGGTTTTAACATTTCTTTGATCTTGCACCTGCCTGGAAACTATAGCAATAAAAGACATTACATATATAAACCTAGCAATTAACTCTGATCTCAAAACAATAGAAGGAATTCCTCAGTCCAGACATTATGTTTCAGAGCCTTGAGATCAAACAGTCATACAATGCTTGAGTTATCAGCTTTCTTCAAGCAGAGTGCACTGCGTTTGCATTTTTGAAGTTCAACATTTAACACAGTTTTCTTACATTTTAAGAGGACAAGCCTGTGGATTATATTCATATTTATAATGTCATAGAATTATCTACAAAAGTCTATCTAGCTAGGCTGGCAGCCCTCAGATATCTTCACAACACCTGGAGTGCCAGTGCAGCCTGGAAGATATTATAAGGTCTAATCTAATGTTATACTTTTATCTCACTAATAATGAAACTACGGACAGCTGGAAGACTTGTCTTCATGGGTGAGCCTAGCTTAGTGTATTAATTCATTAGGTGTTTTTTTCAGTCAAGAGTGAGAATTTCCTTGATTATTTATTGTAGTTGTCTGTAGTGTAGGCTAAGCATTTGAGAGTCTGGGATGAATGACTTGTTTAAGGAGACAGTTTGTATAGCTGAGTCAAGCTGTTGATGTGCGTATGGCTCTGATATGAGAATATGGATGGTAAATCTTACAGAATTGTAGTACTGGGAGAAATGTATTCATGTGTGGGGCCAATGATCATAGGTCCAGTTCCAATAGATAGTTGGTGTAGTACAGGGTGTATGACTAGGTCCAGTTCCAATAGATATTGGTATAGTACAGGGTGTATAACTTGGTTAGTTTTTGTATTTTTTTGTTGTGGCTGTTGTCATTACTATTTATTTGCTCTTTATTGTGTGTTTTTTGTATAACTCAGGTACCAGCACAAAAAATTATTTTGCTCAAATAAAACTAATTAACCTTTCCAATGAGTGGTAGGCCACAATGGGATCAGTTTATGAGTGAAGTGCTGAATTGTGGTTATTTGGATATATAAGATACTATATATGGCAAGTTCTGGAATATGTGGTCCATTGCCTAGTTCCTGAGTGTGAATATTGGTCAATAATTTGATACAAGGACTGTGGGATACACTATAGATTTTATCGAGATGTTCAGTAAAGTCTTGAATGTTTTGAATCTTCACATGGGCATGCCTTCACAGATATGTTTATCTATCCTTCTATTCCAGCTAGGATATTTCCATGGATACCTTATAAGTGTTGCAGATTTGTAGATGGATCATGTGCTAGTTAGTACCATATATTTTGAAGCTGCTTCATATTAACCTCCTGGGGTTAGTCCTCTAGAATATCTACAATAGTATATAAGCTGGTTTAGTGATGACTGACTCTGGACTACTCTTGCTTACAGAAGTGAACAAGAATGGATGGCTCAAAACTCAGTTCTCTTATTTTTCTTGACACATGGAGCCAAGAAGGTCATCACAACGTTTTGAAAAAATAGCACCTGTGTGTCACTAGAATTATAGGATATGTGTAACAGATTAAAAAACTCTATTGGAAATTATAAGTGCTGTGCATATATAAAAAGTGGCTAGGAATGGGAGCAAGTTTTCACATTCTTTTTAGTTAACTGTTGTATTTTTTATTCCACCACTACACAGCATTAAGCCTGGTTTTGCAATGTGTATGCTGCCTGTACTTGGTGCTACTTTCTTTAGCTGTGTGAAAATTAGAGTATATCAGAAGGTTTATAGATATCTGTAATTATTTGAATACATGTTATGTTGCATCTATATATATTTAACTATCATTCTCATGCAACTACATGTAGATGAATGCTCATACAAAACTATGTGCAGATTTTATGGCAATGTTTTGAAACTCAGCCGAGCTGTGCACTGATCCAGACTGCAAATGCTGAATCCCAAAATGTAATCCAGTGGTCCAAATGAAAGTCCCATAAATAAGTGGCAAAACTGCTTGTTCAGTTATGATAATACATATGGTGACTTAATTCTGCATTTTCTTACAGAGCTCCATGTTGTCACAGCCAAACTATGTAGAAGTGATATCAAATGTGGCACCATGTGGACTATGGCAGGGTAAATTCTATAAAGGTACATACAAGCCTGAAAATGAATTTGCTGGATGCAAGCATCATTACCAGTACCATATATCTACAGACAGGTTTTGCTTGCACGGTGACCTGGATCAATGTCCCCTACACTAATGAACATAGAACAGAGTGCCAACTCAAAGCTGAAAGGCAGCTCTACACCACTGCTGTTCTTATGTAATATGTAGAGGGCTCTTTACTTGCTCACCACAGCCAGTGTCCTCAGATTCATAAGCCAGCTATAATTATTGACCTAATTGTTAGTAAACTGGCTATCTTTCCTAGAACATTGCTGTAGTGTACACTTGGGGTTAAGGCAAGCCCTTCATAACTTGGCTCTAACTGGTAGATGAGACATGGTTATGTAATCATACTATTCAAAGATGCACAATAACTACAGTATAATCCATGAAACCAGGGAAATAGAAAAAGATATTGCATTGCATTTGAGCTTATCAAAAAGCTCACATTATGTATCTTTCCCTCATTTAAGGTAAATACTCAAATTTCTTAAGTTTTCTTACTTTTATGACATGTTCACTTTTCATGGGTTCGTGAATCCTAATCTATGTACAAATGTTATTGCGTAAATAGATGTAGAAGAACTGAACTTTTCAGCTGTGCAATAATTCTACCCTCCTTTTACCTTCAAATAAAAGCTGCTGCAAATCATATTGCTGTTAGACAGCCCTGACCCGTCAACAATTCCTATGTCTAAGTAATGTATAATTATGTTTAACACCATGAGTAATTGACATATAGTGCTACTTGATTTAATTAGTTTTCTCCAGTATACATTTCTTTGTTTATCTATAACCAGCCTAAGGAAACACTGCAATTTCTCTCCTTTCTAGAAGTTTATAGCAGTCTTGTCTCTGGTAGTATGACTTTAAAATATCTTTGGGTCACTGTGGGTATGCAGCATTCATTTTACACACTACAATGTCTATTATTTGAGGGAAAATGTATTGAAAGTTAATGATAGGTCTTTCAGGAAGCTCTCAGTTTCTAAACTCATGAACTGCAGAGAACCAGCAGCAGTGTTTGCATAGATAATCATGAGGTTCATTTCTAAACTGCTGACCAGATTTCTTCCTTTAGGGAAAAAAACCTGCCATTAAAACAGTCAGTATCCCAGTGAAGTTACACATGTCTGCAGCTTATGGTCTGCATTCCAATCCATGATGATGCACTCAAGCATGCAGCCTATCTCACATTGTTACTTCAATGCTGCAAAGCCAATTTAAACATCTAAGGAAAATAAAATGCCTGCTTCCCATAATGCATACCTCTCAGCTGTCCAGATTTTCACAGATTGCCCAGATTTTTGTCTCATATTTTTGGTCTATTCCTCATAAAGCTTGTGGTTTTCTGGCAAATCCCCCAGGAGTAAAGTCACTAAATAATGACAGACATTTGAGCTTCAGATGTTTTGAAAATGCATGGCATGGAACATCTATTATCTTAGCACTCTCGAAGCTCATAAGAGCAATATTTAAAATCTGTCTCTACCCCCCCCCCCCACACACACACACACACAATTATTTTTGGCGTTGTCCAGATTTCTTATGCTTAGAGATTGAGTGGTTTGCAAACATGTATCTTAAGCAGAACAGTATGCACATATGGTACTAAACAGAACCATAAATTGTGACCCAAAGTATTATAAAAATAGATTTGTGACTATGTTTTTTCTTCAATTTGCTTTAAGTGTGTTTGCAGCTTTTTGATGTTTTCTTTGAAATAATATAAGCTAAAATGGAGAATTTCTCTTTAAGAAACTAGCAGCACATGAATAATATTAACAAAATGTGAAATGTTTTATTTGTAGTGTGAATGTAAGCGCTATCAAATATGATAACAAATTTGCTCATCTGATTAGCTTACTGTGTTGCTTTCAATTTTGTCATTATGTAAATCTCTAAAGAATTTTCTAGAATGAAATAGCAACATTTTATGAATCATCTTCTTTACTTTCCAGCTAATGCAAAAGTTTGGAAAAGAGTGTAATTTGTTCATTTGGTACTGATTCAGTTAATGGTAAGCAAATATGAAAACTCCACCTTCTGCAGTTGTCTACTAATAAAATTAATTTGTGTAACAGGTGCACCTCTCATGTAAATATGACTGTTGACTGAGATAGCCAGGGAGCTGCTAATGAATGGCATGTTCTTATTTTCAATTTTAAACATAAAGAATACCTTTAATGTCACAGTTCATTGCATTAAGATAACGTTAAAATCTAAAGAACTATTTAATTATATAGGCTATATATTACGTCTATTTTAACCTCCAGCATTCACCACTGAAGACATAGACAGACAAGAAAAAGAAACTGAAGTTCTGGATTATGTGTGTACGTGTATGCTAGGATGCAATATATTGTGCCACATCTGCTGACATAATATAGACATGTCACTGTAAAGTTAAATTAATATAACAAAAAAGAAAAGTTTCAGAGTTAGATTTATCTTCTTTAAAGGGCTATGTCGCTGGGCACTCAGACATATATTTCAATAGAATCTTGGCTCAGGCAACTCAGAACTATAAGCATGTTGGAGAAATGTTTGCCACACATCATGTGTTTGACTTGTCATTCAACTCATGGAATTTTTCATTTTCTCCTTATAGTACCACATGAGATTGGGAAAATTAAGTGTTCACTCGTTGGCAAAAAATAATCTGCATGCCACACATGCTTTTTAAGTATATAATGTGAACTGCACCTTTGATCATCTGCAGTCCAAACTGATATAAATACACCCATGAAATTATTACTTCAAAGCAATCAGAATGGCATTGAAAGAGACTCCTCCTTCGGAGGATTAGCACTAAACTTAATATGTGCTCTGTTTGGTGTTATGTAGTAATGCCATTTCTTTTCCATTTTGTGTATTTTGCCTGATATTTTTGATGTCATTTTTAATGTTACTGTTGCATACAGTACTAAATTATCAGGCGAATATCTGACATCTAGTTTGCAAGTCATTTATCATTATCTGTAACTAAATAAGTTTATTGTCCAGTATGATGATGGTGTTGTTCAATGAATGTAACTACACTGAACCACCGTTCTATTCAATATTTGTGTGCGTGTGTGTTTGTGTGTCTATGTGTGTGTGTGTGTGTGTGTCAGAGAGTATTTGTATGTGCAAGTGGACATACAACTATATATTATGCTTGAAAATGGTACACACACAGTCACATTTCACCATGCAATTGCAATGATGGCTGCAATGCCTAATATATGTTAATATCTGATTAACAAAGATGGTATAAGGCATTCACTTTTGTTGCATATGTGTACTACATTATTTTGAGAAAGGACTATAGGGAAAAGGGAAATATGAAGTATTGTTTATTATATTACTTTATTTTAATAGCGGTACTCTATCTAGTT
>NC_056732.1:800854687-800932187 GCF_019279795.1 Protopterus annectens | reverse complement strand
ACAAACATTAAAACTTCTAATACCTGTCAGTACCAGCAATCTCTGATAAATATCCTCAATTATTTGACCTCAGCACACTACCTACCTCCACTATTAAAAAAAAAAAACTCCTACATAAGCTAAAGCCAACCACCCTAGCTGCTAACCAACTCCCCTCAGACAACTTAAAAATGGCTGCAGATGCAATTGCTTTTCCAGTTGCTATATAGATACATAGACCTATATCCAAAAAATATATTCCTTCCATCTGGAAAAAATCTACTATTATACCTTTACAGAAAGGTATCACATACAGGCCCATTGCTATCCTTCCCCTCCTATCAAAAATACTTGAAAAAATGTATTCATGCACAAATTTTACATCACCTAAATTCAAACAGTCTGCTGTTGGAAATGCAACATGGTTTCAGATCTAACCACAGCACAACCACCACCCTCCTTCACTTCACCAACACTATAAACCATCATAGGAACACGGGTAACCTAGTGTCAACTGTCTTCCTAGACTTATCCAAAGCCTTTGACACTGTATCACACCAACATTTACTTGCTGAATTCTCTTCTAAAGGTCTCTCTAAATCCTCCCTTAAATGGTTCCTCATTTATCTTTCTGGAAGGCATCAAGCAGTCAAATGGCAACAGGACCTCTCTTCTTCTCTTCCAGTTACCATACATGTCCCTTAGGGCTCTATCCTAGGACATCTTCTTTATAATAGTTTTATAAACAAGCTTCTCACTGCCATCCACCAAGCAAATATAGTTCAATATGCAGATGATTTGACTTTAAAATGTACAGTTCCGAAAATATCCAGACTACAAAAAAATCGCCGAAAATTTCTTTCTCTTTAATCAAAATCTGGCTGAAAAATTCAAACCTACTCCTTAATCTCAGTAAAATCAAACTGATGCATTTCATTCCAAAACATTATCTTGATCAAAAGCAATCCTCCTTGTTTACATCAGCAAATAATACTAGAATTGTGTTAGTACCATAGATTATTAATGGACATTGTAACAAATGACATTCTTAAATTTGATCAACATATTCTTCAAACAAATTAAAAGACCCACCAAAAACAGGGCAAAACAGTACCTTACAGACCCAGCAAGAAAAACCCTAGTCTCATCCTATTTGTTTCTAACCATCTTAATATTCCTCACCTATCCTTACAAATGTAAAAGCTACACTAAAATAGAAACTAGTCATTTATTACAACAAAGAAGCTAAATTTGCTGTCAACACTGCACACTGAGTGCACCACTGCCAAGCATTAAAGCAGCTAAACTGGCTAGAGCTTAACAATTACATAACATGCTCTCAGCTAGTAATGAGATACAAACTGATATATTTTCCTGAACAATTCTCTGCATTGAAAAAACATATTATTGCCCTACACCCCCCACAAGGGACCTCCATTCTGGTGATAAATTTATTTTAAGTGCTACTAAAGTAAATAATTCATCAGGGGTCTCAGTATACTTCTGATATGCCTACAAGCTCTGGAACATCATCGCTACACAAGTAAAAATGATTAACAAACTTCCAAGCTATAAAATTCAACTCATACAATACCTTACCCAGTGCTCATCATGCTCATGTTCATCACCAGGTTGAGACTTCTAGTAAAACCACAAACGTCTTATTACTTATCACTAACTTATTGCCCCCTTCTGCTTGAATATTACACCCAAACAACTTTCGATCCTGCACTTAGTCATTACACCTCTCTTCACTGCCCTTTTAAGCAACACTTCTCATCTTTCTCTTTTTCCTAACCACTCTCATCTACTACTCTGTCCTTCACATGCATTCCCTACATACCTAAGTTATAAACTTTCCAGATACACCAGTTTGGAGCAGGCAGCTTAAACAAAATCAGTCCTATACCTTACTCTCTCAGTCATATGCTGTTACCACTATCCTCCTAAACTGTACTAATACATTTCATCCCTTCCAATATAATTTTATAACTTACTTCAATATATCTCTTGAACTCTTTACAAACTTATACAATACTAAAATCTTACTTCCTCCATAATTTTATAATTAACTTCATTATG
Organism: Protopterus annectens; assembly: GCF_019279795.1. Taxonomy (NCBI): domain Eukaryota; kingdom Metazoa; phylum Chordata; order Ceratodontiformes; family Protopteridae; genus Protopterus; species Protopterus annectens. The sequence goes on along the minus strand of NC_056732.1, from coordinate 800,930,126 downwards.
TATCTTGAACTCCTTGCAAACCTTTCTTTACTGAAATAAAAGAACAATATCAATAAATGTTCCTCTTCTGCAGTATCAATCCATTTACTTCTGCAATATTTTACAGCTGGAAAAATGTATAGACTTATAATTGTTGATGTAAATACTGTATATAACTGTTTTGTAATTATGTTTGTGCTTTTATGAGAAATGTAACTGTTGCTTTTCTGAGAACTGCCTGAAATTCAATTGCTAATATAAATGTACTGTGGTGGAGATTTCCACCCTGTGACTTTGCTCAAAATGTACTCTGCTCAATCAGAATATCCCATCAACAAAGACAAGTAAGTAAATAAATGAATCTTGAAGATGTGGCACATATCCACTTATATCACATTTGCAAGCTAGCCGTATCTGTGAATAAGCTCTAGCATAGATTTCCTCTGTAGGCAACTTTCATCTTATTTCAGGAGAACTCTGCTGCTTATCAGATAAGCAGGCGCTCTACAGACCTATATGAATGTATGATTCATAGTAGTATCCTTAAAAAGTGAGATATTAAAGAGTGGAATGTCCCAGAAATAGACATGTTTGAGTCTCCATACAGCAGAAAAAAAAAAAAAAAAAAAAAAAATCTGCTCTGGAGAAGAGCATACAAATGCTTGGGCAGGGGATGCCTTCTTCCTGAACTGAAGAGGTCTGTTTCTGTCAGCTTTTCCTCCAACTCTCTTGTCCACCAGTGTCATTCAGAAAATCAAGGAGGGAAGGCCAGAAATAATATTGAAGCCCAGAATGGTGACTTTCCAGATTGCTTCACTCTGCAGAGCCCAGCATGGTGGACCCACTATTTCCACGCCATGACTCCATGAACCAGTCTCCAAACAAGTGGGGGGAGGGTGATCATTTTCACATCCTTGTCTACTTTAGTTGAGGTAGACCAGGTTCAACTGGATGTACAGGAATAAATAGAGACACAACAAAAAAGACTAATAGTTGTTTAATAGAAACGGCCTTTATTCCACAGAAAACCAAAGCAAGTGATATTTCAACTGACGGGCTTTAAACCACTAGCAATATAATACCTCATGGAAATTACATTTCCTTCACCATGGCTGAAAAACTATACAAATTTGTGGAGTGAAAAAACACAGCCCTCATTATTTCTGTTTTAATCTGACCACTCCCCCTCCCCCCCAAAGTGGATGGGTGCATTTACAGAATAACTGCATATTCATCCACTTCAAGCCATAATGTAGCAGTAAGAAGAGATCATATCTATGTACAAGTGCATGAGCTCTCCATGGCTCTTCTACCATAGTATTCACTGAGGCATGCTCATTACTGCACTTACACACATGCACAGTAAAGCATGTCACAGAAATTACCATCAAAATGCCTGCTTGGCATAAAATCTTCACCTGCAGTCCAAAAGTTGTGGACACCACATCGATTTGAGGTTTGAAGGAAAGTGTGAATAAATTCTAATACTTTAAACTAAGTTAGACTCAAAACAGATGACATAGATTGGGACCATTGCAGTTTGCTGTAACATCTTCAGGATCAGTGTACAACTCACTGGTAAGGAGGGAACTTGTATTCAAGTATTGTACTTGGACATGCTTCTGCCATGACTGTGCAAAATATCACATTTAGTTAATATACATTGAGATCCATTGAGGTGCTTTCTATAAATTGTGGTATTTGACAATAGAATTGCTCAGGGTGAAGCTGCAGATAACTTTATTGCATTTTGCAGAATAAATCAACAGAAATATTACTTATCAGTTTGTCTTTTTCCTACCTTTTCCACAGCTGTTCATAGGCCAACATTTCAATATACACATTTTTACATATAAACTAGGTGAACAATTTTTTGTATACATAAAAATGCAAATCAAAAAATTGCATTATAAAACTAAATTATTGTGAGTGTAACTAATTCCTTTCTTTTCAATTTGCTAGATATGAAATTCCCATTCAAATTGCATGAATCAGACTTCATAAAACTTAGACTGGCAGGGGTGTAGAAATTACAGACAAAGTTGCATTTATAGGGAATTATATTACAGCATCATTGAAAGGGGCAAAGTAAAGACAGTTTTAACACAAAGGAAAACTACATCCTCATGGATGCACTTAAGACATATTGAAAACATCTTTTTAGAAAATGAGGACCAAAGCAAGTAGAGCAATCAAAGGTGTGGAATCAAGTTGTGGCTGAAAACTGTGCCTTTAGAGGAAGGAACTTCCCCATGACATAGTACAGGAAAAGTGCTGCTGCCATGCTGGACTGTGCAGATAGTAGGACTGTTGGCATTTCTGTTATCCAAACATTTACACCTACTGAGATGTACCTTTGTGAGGCAATATCTATGATGCAGAAGGAGAAGAAGGTACTGTATTCATTCAGGGCGGTGTGGAGACCTGCCACATCCACATTCAGGTGCTACAAAAGATAAGCCTTTTGCTAGAATTAATGTTATGGGAATGGTTACTGTGATATGTAATTGTGAAATGCTTCCTCATTAGGTATTTCACCTACATCAGCTGCAGTACCACCACAGCAAACAGCACCTGGTAAATGTGCAAATCATTCATTCAGTACTAAATTATATGCTTGTTACTGGTGATATTATTTAAATAAAAATACATTTCTTAACAGTGTTAGTACCAGAAGCAAGGGGTCTATATCAGAAAACTGAATGTCCAAAACCGCAAACACCTAATGAGCGACACATATGCGCCGAACTATGAAAGAGCGAAGGACCTAAATGTCGAAAACCGTAATACCGAACGCACTTTAAACTACAACAGCGCCACATAGGTAAGTAAAACGCACACAGACAAACTTCATTAATCTCACTTTTGCAGGGGGGCAAACCACCCTGCACCCCCCCATGTGGGGGGCTGTGCCCCCCACACCCACCTACTTATATATACCAACTCCGAGATTGCACTACAGTGGGGAAAAGGATATATTTCTTCTTCCCCATGATCACCCTGCTGGCCATGGGAATTAGTTCTGCGTTCCGGTTTTCGACATTTAGGTCCTTCTCGCTTTTCGTACTTGGGCGTATATGTGTCGCTCATCATTTTGGACGGTCGAGCATCTAATATAGACCCGAAACAAGTGTATGGTTTGATGCGGCACAGCAGGCTGATGTTAAAAGAATGATGGTTGTTGATGGTTTTGACAGGATAATGGCTGTTGGTGGTGATGTTGAGACAACCTCAGGACAGTGGCACACAGTTACAAAGTGTACTGTCAGAGCCCCCTTTTCCACAGCAGGGAGACAACTCTGTAGTCAGTGACACTGGCTCACATCATCAGCAGAGTGAAGACATGACCTTACAATAATGCGCAGAGACCACAAACTTCAATACTTCTTTCTTGTGTACAGGGTGAACCTCTGGATGAAGGCACATCCCTTTCTGATGTACTATTACCCACTTTTATGCCTATACAGAGGTGAGCCAGATGAAAACATCCTTCACAATTAGCTCTGAAGACAGACACACAAGGCCTTGGCTGACAAGCCAGCAGATGTGCAGTTACATAGTTTAAGTCCAGGCTGCTGCCACTGAGAGTTAGGTGGAGATGGTTAGAGTGTTATAGGGCATATGTGAAGAAAGTCACGGGTACATGAAAATGGTGAAGGCCAGGGACAATGCATTGATAATCCTCACATGGATTATCATTGCAGACATGGCGTACGTGTCAGTCTTTATCTGTACACTAGTAAAGACTTAACAGACACAAACTGGGGACAAGAGAGTGTTTGAATCAGTGTTGGATTTGTAGGCCAGGCACCATGTTTGTGTTCTAAAACTGCTACAGGCATCCATGTAGATTTCTTCACAAAATGCAGTCAGACATTGTTAGACTTGCACATCATGAGGTAGAGCCTCAAAATCAAGGTGTAGGCCCCACAGCACTGTTAGGTTAATGTCAAGTGGTTCCTCTACATCCAGTATATCTCATAATTGGAGCAACGCAACACAAAACTCACATGCTTGCACTTATTCCTGAACTAAGGGACCATCAGCAACACTGTCTTCAGAGGACACTATGTATGAAAACTTCCAAGTGTAACAGTTGTCAAGTGCTCTATCACATAAGTTAGTCACCAAGAAAATAGTTTGCAGAGTGGCATACATTACATTACATATGCTGCAAATGAGAAATACTGCACTTGCATTCATGTTCATAAAAAAGAGAGAGAAAAAATATAAAAAGCTAAAAAATAGGACAAGCTGTAGTGATGAAATAAATAGCTCAAGAAAAATTAAATATGTGGTAACAACTAAATGCAGCTTCAGCAGCATGTCAGTTTAATTATTCTATGTCACTAAACATCTGTCACAATTCCTTCTATTTTACCCCAAACTCTACTAGTATAACTAGCACTTAAGTAACTGACTACTAAACACTGCACAAATGTTTATTTCTATAACCATATGAGCAGCTCATTTGTGTACAATATGTGGATACATTTCTGATATACTGTATAATCTGGACCTATATGACTCAGTATAGACCACAAGTAGTACTCCATGTACCAAGTATTATATTCCTAACATTATACTGTCATATTGTGAATGTCATGGCCCACAGCTGCAGACTAGATGCTGCTGCTCCATCTGCATAGTTGTATACCGGGTAAATTCTGCTGGAGGCATGCCATGCTGCTGCATTCAGTTTGCCAACATCCCTATCATCTCTGGTGGGACATATGATAGAGTCCCACTGTCACTATCAATCACTGACTGTGGCAGCTGTGGAAAAGAAAAAACAAAGATCATGTCATGCAGAATGCAGCATACTGTGAATATAATGTATGCAGTAGCAGACAGCACAGGTCTTGAGCAAGGCAAACTCCCTTTCTCAGTGACTACCCATGTCTAGGATGGGGCAGTGTTAAAATGTTCCTCAGAAGCTCCCTGCAGGTTAAGAAATGATGTTGTTAGCTGAGGTTTGACTGCATAGTCAGAGTCACCTAGAAGAGAAAACACTGAGGGGTTTAGTCCCTACTATATACATTATTAACAAGATTTTGATATTTTGCACTTTGCAACTGCATGACCATGAGAGATTCTACCATGCATGAAGTTGTAGTATAGGGAACCATATATGTGCCATATGTGAGAATCATGAGTACTGCCTGGATGCTGGGCAATGACATTGGTGATGCACCTCCCCCCATGAATCACACACTAACTGGCAGTTGATGGAATTGTAGCCATTCCTGTTGCAGTACTTCTCCCTCATGGTCCAGTCGGGGTCCATATAGAAACATGGGTATAATTTATCACATCAAGCACCTCTGGAAAGTATACCATTTCTTGGAAGGCATACATGGTACTGGATTGATCCTGTGATGACACTGGGAAATAAATATGCTTATCCACATGTACCAAGAGCATACTAAATAACTGCTGCTGTACCCTCTTGGCAGTAGCTTGTGAGATACCCAATGTCTCTCAAGTCTGTCTCTGAAAGGATCACATGATAAGTATAGTGAGGGATATACATACCTTGGTATCTGCAGGTATAGATGGCCATACATTCCCCCACTTTCTGTTTGTGGGTCATACAATTCAGCAAAAGTCCTTATTATATCCATTTCTACCCCAAATCTATTCCATAACTTTTGTTTAGCAAACATCAAGTGGGATATATTCTGATGGGTGTACCTGTTATTACTGAAAACTATCTTCACTGAACTTAAAAACTAGGATGACTTCACCGAACACTTACTTGTATGAACTCTCGGCTTACTAGAATTTTACTCAGAGAAAAGTAACCATTTGCCTACCATGCTGAACCTTGCCCTTTTCCCCACTGTAGTAAGATCTCGTAGTTCCTGTATTTAGTTAGGGGGTGTGGGGTGCACAGCCCCTCACAGTGTGGGGTGTAGGGGATGAAGCCCCCCACTTGGGTGGGTTTGATTTGCTTTAGTTTGGTTATTTAGTTGTGGTGGCCAAGTGGTTACTTTCCTGAAGTAAAATTCTGATGATCTGAGAGTTTGTGCAAGTAAGTGTTTGGTGACGTCATCCTGGTATTTAGAAGTTCACTGAAATGGGTTTTCAATAATAACTTTATCTGCTTTCCCTAGGCTGACAATTGCCACTTAGTGCACAGGCTTTCAATATGGCAGAGGCAAGCAGCTCAAAGTAGGAAACAGTAAGGCTTGTAGTAAAACCATGCATCATCATCGAATGCAAAATTGTCTAAAAAACATCATCTCTGAATGTAAAGTGACAGTAAAAGGCACTGATTAATTTTTTGTAACAGAAGTTCACCCGGTTCAGTTGTACATCAAAAACTGACTATAAATCTCAAAGAACAGGAAAGCTGCCTCATTTATATAAGCATGTTGGACTTTTCACACATTTCTCATTTGTATTTAACTATTCTCTCATTTATATAAGCCTTTCTATACTAGTTTCAAAAGTTCCTATGGTTGCCACCCATTATCTATTTTGAACCTGACAAGCCAGTCTAATATATTTTCTTTCTGAGTGACATGGTCAATCCTGCTGGCCATGTTCATAAACCACAATGAGTCAAATAATTAGACAGGAGGAGAAGAAAAACTATCAGCAGATGCAACCCACACCAGTAGCTTAGAGGGGTAATGCTCTGACTGTGGCCCAGTTGACCAGAGTTCAAGTAATGTCTTACATGTTTGACAGTACAGGCATGGGAGGATTGATGTGCTCATCCTGGACCTTGGTCTAACTGATGACCAAAACCTAAGCTGTATCCACTGGGTAGAGATTGGTTGTGCATGGGAGCCAGACCTTAGGCAGGCATGGGCATGACTGGCCATCCAGGTGATAGTAGCCATCGTCAGGCACTTGTGGGTGAGCAGGCACGGGCATGGCATATAGGCATACGTGACCTTGCACTGAAGTAAATGGGCATGTCATCATCTGGCATATAGGCATACGTGACCTTGCACTGAAGTAACTGGGCATGTCATCATGTGGCATATAGGCATACGTGACCTTGCACTGAAGTCAATGGGCATGTCATTATGTGGCATATAGGCATACGTGACCTTGCACTGAAGTAACAGGGCATGTCATCATGTGGCATATAGGCATACGTGACCTTGCAGTGAAGTAAATGGGCATGTCATCATGTGGCATATAGGCATACGTGACCTTGCACTGAAGTAACTGGGCATGTCATCATGTGGCATATAGGCATACGTGACCTTGCACTGAAGTAACTGGGCATGTCATCATGTGGCGTATAGGCATACATGACCTTGCACTGAAGTAACTGGGCATGTCATCATGTGGCATATAGGCATACGTGATCTTGCACTGAAGTAACTGGGCATGTCATCATGTGGCATATAGGCATATGTGACCTTGCACTGAAGTAACTGGGCATGTCATCATGAGAGATGGGTAGGTAAAAAAAAAATAATACTTTCTTTTCCAGGATGTGAGAAAAATAACAATCTCACAGATGGTTACCTGGTTAATGGTACCCCCTTTGATGACCTCAAAGGAATATCCTGCAGCATTAGGAAGCAATTGAGCTCATGTCTGATTGGGGATGGCTTGACAGTCAGTAGACAAAGGGGAAGATATGGAAAAAAAATAAAGTATAAGGTATAACTCAAATCAGTAAGAATATAACTGAAGAATATGACCTTGCCTTTCCTTAAAATGAGAGCCAAGCAACTGTACTATCACAAGTCCCTTTTGATGATGTATGTTAGAGTGTGGAGTTTACTTACTAGTCTGGTTGTAACAGTTATGAGTCTTATAAATCAAATATTACCTATTCACCATGGTCTTCCTTTCTGAAAAGGTCATGGTGCTAAAAAAACTAAACTATTAATAAAGGGTTCAGGAGGTATCATTAAATTATATATGTTATAATTTTCAAATAGAGCTGCCTGGTCTGTATGGCAGCTCAATTTGAAAGGCTCTCTGAATATACTACTTAGACAGCTAGCACCATATTAGAGACTCTAATATGGCAAATAAATGTTAGCAATAGAATAATACCATACCAGTGCTTAGCACTAAACCTTCAGAGAAATGACTCCTTGCAAACAAATGAAATTAGTCATAATTCGCTTAATTCAAAAGTGATATATATATATATATATATATATATATATATATATATATATATATATATATATATATATATATATATATATATATATATATATATATATATATATGTATTATATATATATATATATATATATATATATATATATATATATATATATATATGTATTATATATATATATATATATATATGTATATATATATATACATAATATAAATATATGGATTGGTATCACTTCACCTAAAGACCATTTCACTGAAACCCATTTCACTCAGACCAAATCACCTAAAGTTCATTTCACCTAAAACTCATTTTACTGACATGTAGTACTTTAAGGCAAATCAAATGTATATATCCTTTTCCCCACTGTAGTGTGATCCAGGTGTTAGTATATATTGTTGGGAGGGGTGTGGGGTGCTTAGCCCCCCCCCCACTTATTTTGCTTTTATGTTGTCTGGTTTCGTTTTACATTATTTGGTAAAAGGCAACTAGGTGGGGAGCTATGCACCCCACACCACCCAATGTGGGGGGGCTGCTCCCCCATACCCCCCCAACTATATATACAAACACCAGGATCACACTACATTGAGTAAAAGGACATATACCTTTGACTTGCCTTAGAGTACTACTTGTCAGTGAAGTCAGTTTTAGGTGAAATGAGTTTTAGGTGAAATGAACTTGAGGTGATTTGGTCTCAGTGAAATGAGTGTCAGTGAAAAGGTCTTTAGGTGAAGTGATACAAATCCAAATACATATAAAAATATATATATATATATATATATATATATATATATGCACACACACACACACACACACACACACACACACACACACACAAGTATATGGATCCCTATCATATGATAGAAACCTCATTTGACTGAATTGCATTTAACTGGAACCAACAGACTGAAATTTCAAAAGACTGAAAAGTCACTTGACTGAAACCCATAAGACTGAAAACCCTTAATACTGAAATTCAACATACTAAATTTTAAACTGGATCAACTATACATACTAACTCCAGGATCACACTACAGTGGGGAAAACAGCATAGTAAAGGCAACATGTAGACTACTGCAAGGCAAGTGAAAGGTGTATCGGGAAAAGGGCATAGTAGTAGCAGCATGCAGAACTCTGTAAGGTAAGTGAAAGGCATATGCCCTATTCCCCACTGTAGTGCAGTCCTGGAGTTAGTATATATAGTTAGGGGGGTGGAGGGTGCAGCCCCCCACATTGGGGGGTGTTGGGGGCATAGCCTCCCACCTAGTCTGGTTTTATATGGTTCAGTTTACAACTTATTATGTTAAAATTCAGTATTATGGGTTTCAGTTAAATGCGTTTCATTCAAATGAGGTTTCTACCATATGATAGGGATCAAAAAAAAAAAAAAAAAAAAAAAAAAAATATATATATATATATATATATATATATATCTATATATGTATATATATATATATATATATATATATATATATATATATATATATATATATATACATGGATTCACTTTATAATTTTGAAATACTGAAATACCAAATTTCAGTATTTCAAAATCATAAAGTTGAACATCCATAATCCCAACAACACACAATCGCGGAATACACAATCACGAACACATACATCGTCCAACCCACACAACAACAAACAATGCACACACAAACACAAAAATGCAAACAAACAAACCTACACTACATGTAAGCAGGGGGCAGGCACCACTGCACCCCCCCCCATGTGGGGGGCTGTGCCCCCACAACCCCCCTACTTATATATACTAACTCCGAGATCGCACAGACACAAAAAGGAAACACACATCCACACATTTCACAATCCCTCGCACACACACAAACATCATACATATACATACATCCACACATTCAGACACACTCAAACTCCACACAAAACCCTTACAAAACACTCACTTACCTTCAATTGCACCTACATCCAACACGGTACACTCCCAACACTGCACGTTATGTACCCTAAGCCCTAACCGTGACTTAGAGATATTCAAATTCTCGATTATGCACTTTCACGATTTTCAGTTTTCGACTTTATGATTTCGAAATATTGAAATTCGGTATTTCAGTATTTCGAAAGTATAAAGTGAACCTATATATATATATATATATATATATATATATATATATATCCACACACACACACACACACACACACACACACACACACACACACAAAAACACACATATAGATAGATAGATAGATAGATAGATAGATAGATAGATAGATAGATAGATCTATGTATGTATGTGTATCTGTGTATCTATATGAGTATGGGGTCTATATTATATCCTCGAATGCTTAAAAAAGCGAACGCTGATTAATCAAACTTATTTTCACGAAATTGCAAAATATCGAAGCAGCAGTAACTCGAATTTTTTCCTAGGGAAAGAATTCAGTTGTCCGTTTCTGTTGCTTTGGTATTTTCAGTGTTATGGTGGAAAGCTACCGGTCGGATTCAGGTAAGTGTGCGATTGTGTGGATGTGAGTGTTAGGGTTATTTAGATGAGTTAGGGTTAGGGCTCGGGTTAGGTGTGTGTGCGACTGAGTGGACATGAGGGTTAGGGCAGATTTAAGTGAGTTAGGGTTAGTGAGCGGGTGAGGTGAGTGTGCGATAGTGACGGACCTTAGGGTTAGGGTTTGGGTTAAGGTAAGTGGGTAGTTAGTGGTGTGTGCATAGTTTAGTGTATGGTTAGGTATCAGATTTTAGGTGTATGTGTGTGGATTTCTGTTTGTTTGGTGTGCTTGTGTTGTGTGTATGTGTTTTGGATCAGCGATTTTTTTCCCTGTGAAAAAAATCGCTGATCTGACAGTTCGAGATTGTAAGCTTCCACTTAAATTAGGTCACTCAATCAGTGTTCGCTTTTTTAAGTGTTCGATGATATAATATAGACCCATGAGTATGTATGGGAATACATCCGTCAAATTTTCCGAAGACTGGTAGGTTATATGTTTGACAATCAAAACTGTAAAAATATAAAATACTTGGTACATCTTGCATCAGTGTTATACTTTACAAGTAAAAATATGCAATAAGTTCATAAAGGTAGAATAATACTGACACATGAATAAAGGGTGCCTAAAAGCCCCAGTACATACGCATGTTTTAAAACAAGGACAATGTGGGAGAACAATGTGGTAAGTAACATTGTTACACATACCTCTCAAGTGTACCTCATTACGAGGAACGTACCTCATTTGGGGTCTTAAAAAGTTCATGTTCCTCGAAGTTCCCTGAAAGTTCCACATTGAAAGACTCTGTCACACATTCAGTGTTAGGAATTTTTATAAGTGAAACCCATTGTAAATAGAAATGAATCATATTAATTCATTAAAAGATCTTCTCTGTAAGTAAAACCAGCATATTTTAAACATCCTATAACCTTCCTAGTTGAAGTTGTTAGTAAGCCATTAGTATGTGCTCCACATTTTGCCCATTTGCTCCACATTATGAGGGCTAATGTTCCTCATTTTGGACATGGAAGGTTGAGAGCTATGCCGTTACATGATCAGGATTAGAGGAAGACACTGAAAACATTCACAAAGCATCAAAATAGACTCTAGCCTCTTTACATCTCACAGACTAGTACTACACACTTTTTTTCCATTCTTCAACATGTGATGTCATCTCACTGAACTGCCAATATGTGAGTTTATTCCACTGATGTACTAGTGCCAAGGAGAATGTCACTGACTAACATTTACTTGAATTTAAAATGCATAGCTGCATCATGTGAAAGATTTCAAGCTTATCTGACTCATAAGAAATTAAGTAAAATTTACATTAATGAGAATTTGAATTCAAGGTAAATTATTCTTCTAGCTGAGAAAATCTCTAAGAATTGTACATGTAGCATAAGTTAAAAAATTACTTTGCTAGCATTTATAAAAGTGCATCCTGGCATTAAACTATTGGGATTGTTTACTTTGAATGTACTATATGAAATTCATAAAAGAGAATTGTTAGACTGAATATTGCCTAGCATGATTTTATACTAAATAATAAAGTATAGAAAGGGGATCTCTAACATTGTTCATGATTCTTTTATTCCACAGATACATTTTAAGAGGTTATCCTGGTTTAGAATGTTGTGTTATTCTGTTTTAGGCAAAGAAAGGAATGCAAAATATAGTTGCTGTGTGATCTTTTAATCATTTATAACTTTTACTTTCTCTCACATGGACAAGCTTAATGAAAAATCAATGGAAGTAATATTAGACACATCATAGTTTTTTTTTTTAAATGACAGACTTGCATATTTACAGTTGCCACTGGCTCTTAAAATGCACTATTCAGTCCAACATAATTGTATGTTACATTGTGTGGATATACAGAATAACTGAATGTGATAATGTTGATGGCTTTTACCTACACATATCAAGTTGCAGAATAAGCTAAGCAACACCATGCTGCACAGTTCTGCTGTCTCGGGTTTCTGAATGACTGAGATTTCTTCTGAGATAAATTCATAGCAGACAGCCATTATAAATGCACATCTTTTACTTTTTGAAGGAAGGTGGTGTTTGGTATTGTGACTTTAGTAGCTTTGGGGCCCTTTTCAAATTCTCACTCATTTCTGCAGTCATCTTTTTGTAGATTACTTTATTTTACCTCTACCATATCATGCATCAGTGTTGATAATGGATTCCTTGGGGTATACTGTTGCAAACCAAGTTGTTTATTTTACTGTTGCATTTCACTAAGCTACTATATTATGATTGCATTTTAGTAAAGTATTACATCACTAATGAACTATGCACTCATACTGAAAAATGATATAAGCCTTTTTAAGCATTTAGCACAGTCTTTAGTGCATAATTTAACAAATACTGGTCATTCACTTTACGTATTGAGACAGTAACAGAAAATAAAATTGTTTTAATAATGAGAAAGTGGAAAGTAGATGCAAATTCTGTAAGTAGTGTACACATTCACCTGAATGTTATTTAGGCTGTTCAATAGGGATTCCACTGAGGACATGGTTAATCCCAAAAGAATAAGAGAAAGCAGGAATGTTAGACATTTCTTAAAATGTATTAAGAGTAAAGCAGGGCAGACTTCACTGTAAAAGAAAAAAAACACATCAGTAGAATTTATGCATTGGTTTAAGGATTTATAACTGATAAGGTTAAATGGAAGGAATCCACATGCATCCAGATAGCACAGATATAAAACTGCATAGCTAGTAGCTTGATACTATTTTGTGAATGTTGCCAAATTACATTGTAGTGCATCTTTCATTCCAGATTAGCCTTCTCTGTTTAGGCTTGATTTTAGTTAGACAGATACATTTTTCTCTTTCAGGAAAATTAAAGCATGGCTAGTTTGGTGCAATGCACTTTCTATGACTGCTCTTGGATTTAGTCAACTGTCCACATGCTCAAACTGTTAGCCATAGTGATATATAGAAAGCTGTGACCATTCTTTCTCGACCTGTTGGCATTGGATGACCCCATGAGATAACTATCTATTCATTTTCAGTAATCCTTTGTGGTTCATATTAACACTGCCTCTTACTTACCTGTATACTATGTACAAACAGTAGCCAATGTAAAAGGCTTGTCACATTTTTGTGCTTTTCAGTACAGAAACCCTTAACCATAAGCATATTACAACACACAAGATGTGCAATTGTTTCCAGTGCCACACTGCAAAACCTATACCTGTCTATATCTTCTACATTTTCTATTGGTTTGGTGAAACATTCTGTAAATAAATATATCACTAGCCTGATCTGCCTCTATCAACCTTTCATTTTTTTGGTTCCATTTCACTTCTCTTAGACAGTCTTGCATCATTTAAGGAACATGTGGATGTTCCAACACCTCTCTATATTTTCTACAATAATTGTAAGCTTTCAAGGTTACTTTTATTTTGTGGTTGTGTTATTTAAATTCTTCCTCTTTGTTTTTTAGCACTTTCTTTTCTACCTGATTTTTCCACTTCTGGTTTTATTTTCATGCCTGATTCCTTCCTAAATGCATCTGATAACCTGAATAATGATGTTATCTTAGATTCCTTCATGGTTTACAACATTCACTATGATTGGATCCTATGTTTTCGAGAGATATAAAACTATCCCATTATCAGCAATCTGAAGTGCAAGAATAGAAAGGATGATGTTGAAGTAAATAAGTGGGTATGTGCCATAAGAAAACAAGAAAACATTTTTAATCTAGACATTTTGATGTCCTTGGAAAAGGAAAAGTCACAGTGGATATTGCGCTACTAGATAAATCCTTTATTGTGAACCTGAGAATGTTGTTGTGTCTTTCGGCTTATCCCGGTTAGGGGTCACCATAGCGGAACTCTGGTCCGCTAATGTTTGGTAGTGAACATGAGAATAATTGTTTTAAAAAAGGGGTTGTGGAGAAATGAATTCGGCACAGGCTGAGCTATTCTTACAGGTATGAGGAATGTTACTAATCACTTATTACTTATTAAACAACCTGATTGTGTCTGCAGGATGGAATGACAGGTTCATTATGCAGTAAAGCAGTGGTTATGTTTGACAGCTGTTTGTGTAACAGGTACAGGTAGCTATAAATGAAGAATGCTGTTCCTTCTGATAGGTTTGCACTCCCCAGCAGTGCATGCATAATTAAAGGGTGCACCTTCCTGCCCAGTTTGCATTGGCTCTCCCAGAATTCAGCTAATCAGAGTATCATGTTTATGGAATACTTCTGATGTTGAATGGCTCATCAATACTGATGAAAAACAATATTTTCTAAATCTTGTAGCATGAGTATAGTACATTTAACACAGAAAATGCATGTCAAGATTTTAGAAAAGGACCACGTATACAAATGGTTTGGACTACTGGCTTAGTTAATCATGTACCATTTTTCCCTGATCCAAATTGTAATTTTCTTGCATTTTGTAATTCTGTGTAGTAGTATCATCTACATATTTTTCTTTTATCACAGACCTTGGGTAAGGAATATTTTACTGTGAAAAACAAGTAAAAGTAGATATGGGGCTGTGAGTAAACAGTTGTAATAAGAGCAAATAATTGATCATACATTTATTAAAGCTGCATTTAGAGACAGATTTGATTGTTTGCTCAAATAATAAAAAAAAGATCACATGCAGACAAAAAAAAAAAAAAGAAATGAAACACAAAGAGAAAAAAACACAGACACCGCACAAAATAACAATGGATAACATTACACATTTCTGAGTGTATTGTCACAACCAAACCTCAGGAAAAAAATGAATGGGCATCACTAGTTCCATTGCTTTCATTTTTCAAACTATAGACATAGATATAGATATAAATGTAGTTATATATATATATATATGCATATATACACATTTACACTCCTACCCTTTGTGTGAATTAACAGTATGCTATAACTAAAAAGGATAACATCTGTCAAACAAAGATGAACAATAAAACAATGAACTGTAACAAGATGAACGGCAGGGGACCTCAGCCATTTGTAGAAAATGCAAGAAGGACATATCATCACTCTTATCATCACAAAACGACTTTGAAATATTTATGAAGAGGAAGTAAACAGCAAGAGCTCTGATTGGTCAGTCTGAGCTTAAGGCTTTGAGGCTGTTAAACACAGCATTATAGTATCATTTTTCAGGAGCACGCAGACTATATCTAGTAGCATTCTATAATTGCAATCGTGCTCCGTAGGGATTTGGCTATAGGAAATGCAGTCACTTGATATGTCATTTAGTCATTAAGATTTTCTATACGACTTTACCTTCTTAAGCATGAATAAGTATACAACAACCTACACTTCACTGTATAGTGTCACTTAAGTTTCATTGTATTAAATGCCTATCAAAGCAAACTTATTTTTTACATATTCTTCTTATAGTCCTGTCAAACACTTCATTTTCACAGAGCTCCTTTTCTTTGGGAAACAACTCATTACATAATGTAAATTACAGAATTTTACCTTAGATGTAGGAAGTGTGTTACACTTTGCATGCAGAATATCTTTAGAATCCATAAAGCCCTGATCAGCAACTCATATTTCACATGTGCTAATATCTACTAACTACTTAACATTTGACCAAAATAATAACAATGTTTAATTTCAGGAAATATATTTTTTATCATATGTGTTACAGTGCAAAATATAAGTAATAATGTTTGCAGTATTTTTATCAGATATGTATTTTTCTGTATGTATTATGGCATATATATGTTGTCTTATTTTTTTACCTATGTATTTCTGATTTTTTTTTTTTTTTTTTTTTTTTGCTGAGGATGTCATTACACGCTTTCTAGTTTCAAATAAAAGTCTGTATTTATAACACAGGCAGAGCTCAGAAATGGGGCAGCAGCTGCACACTACAAGGAAAGTAAAACATGCATTTCAGTTAAGCCTCAAGGTTTCATATTTATTAATCAAAAGTTTTCACTTCCAAATGATTGTTAAATCATGTATTTTAGGAGGTTTGTTTGAAAATATTTTTTTTCTCATTTGTTAGTTATAAACTTTTTATTGAATCCTTTCACATGTAAAATTTTGAACATAATTATGGAATTCTGAAGAAAATAATATTTTTTTCAAATGCCTCTTAGCCTTCTACTGTAAATTTAACATTTCTTTTTACTTGACAATGGTAAAAGAAGATTAGTTATTTATTTGTCATTTGCCAAATTGTCTGTTTCTAATTGTCCATGAACTAAAGCTGGAGACAATAGCCATACCAACAATTGCATAGTGACTATTTCATTGTCAAACCATATAAATCAATTCATAATAAAACCAGAAACCACTGAACATTGTTAATGCAATCCCACTTAAATATCTTAAATATATACATCAATACAGATAAAGGTCTGGAGCCAAATGGCAACATCTCAAGTTGCTCAGCCTTTGAAAGCATCAATGACCACTCCCTCCAACTACAGCTTATAACCCATGGAGCAGCATGCCATACTGTTCAGTCCTATCACTAAATTCCTGTCAAATACAGGGGAAAGGGGTCACCTAAAACTATCCACCTGGCTACTTTAAAACAGCCCTCCTACATCTTGAACTAATTAGTTCTACCTAGCACTTCAGAATTTCTCAATTTTATACTTTAAGAATAACCTCATGTGAACTTTAAGTAAGTTACAGCCAACATCACCCAAGTGAATCTTATTATCTGTGTACAGCACTATGTTCCTCTCCTCAAAACATCCAATTACTAACAAACTTAAATTAACTGCTGCGCATTCCAGCCTATGGTCAACAAATCTCCTTGCTGATTCAATAGCTGTAAGTTTGATTGCCTCTATCCAAACAAGGCTTGGTATAATAGCTGAGCAGGCTGTTAAGCTCTTTGAAAAATATTGCTGAAGTTCTGACTAGTCTCTAGTAATACAAGACAGCAGCCTTATCTTTGCTACTTTGCCTAGGTCATTCCCACCAAAATGAACAATAAGCATCTTAACTGAACTAACTAACTATCACTTTGCCTTTCCAAAACCTGCGGATCACATAATGTGGTCAGGCTTGAAGTTTGTTGACAACAGTAAGCCTACTCCAGGAGTAATAAATAGATCCATCCACATCTTCCCCTACAACTCATTAATCTAAAACACCACATCATAAATAAAGATTATCAATGTGGCCACAAAACATAATCTTGCACAGAAAAGTCCACCACGTATATGCCTCTCAGAACAATCCTCAACTACCTATAGGCAAACTTCCATCAACTGAGAAACATAACCTTCTCTCTCAATTCTTTAACATTCTTCCACTAATCATTGCCTAATAATATCCCTCCATCCTCCCATCTTGTAATCCTCAATCTTCACTGTTGCACTCAATGCTGCTAAATGGAGCCTAGTTGAATATATTGAATTACTGCTTAAACTCCACTTATACACCATGTATCTAAACTGACAGGTCAACCTCTTTCTTGCAAAGGCAAACTACCCACTAACATATAAACAAAAACAAAGCTGAATTATAAGCTTTCTTTGTAGAGGCTGCTCAAGATTGCTGAATTTACCACTGTGCCACAGTTTGACAACCTCCGACCCTATCCTTGAAACATTTGTAGGTAAACATTCTGTTTCTGGACTACCTCAAGAAAACTGGAAAGCTGAAGATGAGACAAAGTATCAGCAATAATATTAAATATGGCCGGATAAATATGGCAGAAAAGGACAAATTAATCCTCAAAGACTGTAAAACTAACTTCTTGAAAAGTAATTGAATCATAACTGACTTTGCAGTCATTTTCACTAAAACATGCATAACTGCCTTATTATCTGATTGAAAGACAAACGATTTGTGAGCCAGCTCCTCATATCAAAATAACCATTGCTGCCCAAATTGGTGTCAGTTCTACAAAGATAATGCCCTTCTTCCAAACCAAATGCCATACCTGTGGCCATGGTGCTGCAAACCACTTACACTGAAAATAGATGCACATGCAAATACTGCCTGTGGCATCCATAAACTATTGCAACTCATCTGAAGATGTCATATCTTCCTTCCACATCGCCACCTATTAAATTGCATCAAAATTGGTTCTAAATAATCCAGACCACATTCACTCTTGTTGATATCCTTACTCTATGGTCCTTCTTACTACCTCCTCTCAATAAATTAGTTAACGACCTCATAGAAGTTCAACATGGTCCAATAGCTCTACAGGCAAAATCAACAAACCAAGCAATTCCATGCCATACTTATCTCCATTTTTCTCTTTACCCAACATACTCTCTAATCTTAAACAGCAATTTGTGCAACTTGTCTTCAGCCAAACAAAATAAACCCAAGGACAAGTCCAAAACTGATGCTTAAACCTAAGGCTAAGAACATAAGAGTTATTGCTGACCCTTCTTATTTTCTGCTACTAAAGAGACACAAAATTCCTTAGAAAACCACAAAAAACACTCCACTCCTTCTTGCATCCCATTTACCTCCTTCAACAATGAACAGAAAATCATTTAAATACTGAACCACCTTCTGTCCAGACACCATCTGTTCCACCATCCACTACAACACCAAGCTAGACTTGTCAAGGACTGCAGAAGCTATTGTGCAACCTATTGGTATGGCCACTTCAAAGTAAAACTTACCACTTAAAAATTATCCTAAACTAGGACAATTCCTCCTTCTAACAGTCAGCAGTCAAAATGCTGCTTTGATAACTAATGTCACCAATCACAGATCGGCAGAAACAATTAGTAGCACTGCATCATCCAGTGATGTATACTGTACTCAAACATCATCTTTGTGAATGTAATCATTCGCTAAAATAACTTCAGGGAATAATAGGTGAGTGTGGCTAAATTCCACTGGTTTCTTCTTTGGAACTAAACTCAAAGGTGAAACCCTGTATTCCCTAAAAGGTGGAAGTTCCAAGGGAACTGACAACCTTCCAGACATTACCTTCTTATTCCCCTTACACAGTCTTGTATTAAGTCTTGAACTACTTCCCTTCTATGGTAGTCCTGCAATCACTATCATATCCAAATATTCCCCTGCTAGGATGCTACGCAGCTCAAATCAAGAATTATTAGACATCTGCAAACCCAAAGCCAAAATAGGCTGCCTTCTCTATAACTATAACCCAGCTACATCCTGGAACCAATTCCCCTTGAAAATAAAATCCCTGCAGCATAGCAAAAGTTTCAAATTAGACACAAGGAAATACCTAAAAACAAAGTGGTCTTGCCACTGTAGCCCACCACCCTGAAACCACCATCCTTTCACTTATTTCACCTCCTCACTCTTAATGTATCTCTAACACTATTCCCCTGCCTCTTCTACCTCTTCCCTTCCTCTGTCTCCAACCACTCTTAATTCTTACAGTCTCAGAACAACCTACCTGTCTCGGCTGTCTACTATACTCTACCTCCCCTACATCTCCTACTAGCCATTCTTACTTTCCTTTTTTGTTTCCAAACTCCTATACAACTAGATATGGGTCTATATTGAATTAGCGAACGCTTAGAAAACTGAACGCTAATTCATCGACCATTTTTAAGCGAAAGCTTAAAATCTCGAACACCCAGAACAGTGATTTTTTTTCCACAGGGAAAAAAATCGATGGTCCACAAAAAAAAAAAAAAAAAAAAAAATTAACATAAAACATTACGTAATTTGGGGGCCTTAGCCCCCCACACCCACCAATGTGGGGAGATGCACCCCCCACACCCCCTTACTTAAATATACCATCTCCGAGATCGCACCACAGTGGAGGAAATGGCGAACTCCCGAAACCAGTCCAGCAATTTTTTTCCCTGTGAAAAAAATCGCTGTTCCGGGTGTTCGAGATTTTAAGCTTTCACTTAAAAATGGTTGATGAATCAGCGTTCGCTTTTCTAAGCATTCGCTAATTCAGTATAGACCCATATATTCTACCCACTTTAAATAAGCATCTGCCTAACTATTAACTCATTATGCTCTAAGCAGCTTAAATAATATTGTAACTAGTCACATTTTCTTCTGCTAATTGTTTAAAACCTTGTCTGTAACAAGTCACATACTTGTCTGCCAGTTGCTAATACTCTGTATAATTGAATTGCCTGAGGAGCTTTTTTTCTCTCCAGGTCTCTGCTGAAAATGAGCCAAAAGCTTAGCCAGACTAATCCAGTTAACAAATGTAAAATAAATAAAATAAAATAAATAATAAATAAAATTTGCTGAACAAATCTCCCACCTGCCCCAGTTTGCCAACATCTTGTGAATTGAAGTCTCCATGCCCTCCCTGACCTATCTTCTTTTGCCAACACCTCACTCCACAGTGCAGACCTCCACAAAATGAGCATGCATGTACAAATCTACACAACATTCAACCACATATGCCCACACTGAAAGCCCAATACACACTATATCCAGAGATACAAACTCCTCCTGGCTGAGCTCCATCAGACTTCCTATCATATCAGTCATAATTGCCAATCAGATGTATACATGCCTGCTTTCCTAGCAAAGTGACTTATCCAATGCTTTTAGTATCCTAAAAAGCTGAACATACCTTAGCTATGTATTTCATCCTCTCAAGTGCTGCACCTCCAAGAGAGTTAGTAAGTAGACCAACAAGGGAAGCCCCATGTAGGATCTTTCTATAACACTACAGCCCTAAAGTAAACAAATCCAACACATCCAACTTTCACAAGATCTAAACCTATACAGTTGCCTTTTTTTCCACTCTCTCCAATGCAACCATGAGATCTTCTTAACCTGGAACCTCATTTACAGTTATTCTTTCTTCTCCGTCTGCATCATTTAACTCCAAGTTATCTGTGATGCCCCAACACTGGCCAAGTAATCAAGGAGCTCATGACTGGCAACAATGTGGAAGGTACACACTGGGAGAATGACAAGTACATACACAGTAAAATGCAATTTCCCTTAAGAGCACACAGAGACCACAGTCAGTTTGGGGCTGGTTTCTCCCTCTTTCTCCAGATCTCCAATAAGACTCCCCACTGGCACAGCTATAGAGCAGAGTCCTTAGCCAGGGTTCCAAGCCAAGTCCTCCAACACTCTCTCAGTCCAACCAGTGTTCATGTCCCTGCTCAAGTAGCTGACACGCACACTCTTGGAGATTTGTTTTACATGCACCTGGGAAAGGTTGCACAGGTTTACTAGCTAAGACTCCTTCTGCCCAGACTATAAGGTAGTTATCAGTGCCACCAGAACTCCTTATTAGCTACTTTAAGGCCCTTAACAAAGGGTGTCCAATCCTACTGTGCAATGATACTATTAATCCAAATTGTAGTTTGACCATGAGACAATGTTGTTAGGAGTGGTCCACAGAGTCAATAAATAAATATGCGAGTACTCTCAGAGCTTAAAAATGTCTTACAAATATCAGCCACAAAGATAGGTTTAAATAAATTTAATAATAAATAATAAAAAAACAAGAAAATACTCAATAAATCATCACAGTAACTTCAAAGTTCAAAATCACAGGGAATATTTAAAACAACTTTGCAGGACAGACTCAAACAAATACAAAAAACATCTAAATTAATCTTTACTATATTTCTAACTATATCTAAAAGAAATTACTGTAGTCTAGTTAATTACTTGCAGAATAGCAAGCAGGCAGAAGGGGTGAGTGGATGTTTGCTAAAGGAATGGACAGCACACAATAAGAGGGCTGGAAACACAGCTTTAATACTCCACAAACAATAAAAAAGATGTAAAATCCAAGTAATGGTAAGCGCTTTCGGCAGGTTCAAATAACCCGCCTTCATCAGACAACCACAAGATTACAAAGAAGTTATCTTATACTACAGTATTAAAAACATTGAGCCTATCAAATTCAAGTGCATTGTTGCATTTAAGAAAAACCATGACAACGTTAAAACGGCAACTCTCCAGGTTGAAAACTGATAGACCATGTAAGTGTAAATACGTAAATAAGCAAAATGTCGGTGAAAGGAATTGGTTAATACATTAGCTAAAGACAGAGATGTTCCTTATGTCAATTCAATGAGGTACTTATCAAATAGTTGACGAAATTGACGAATTGCTATGGCAGATCAGGACTAGGGCCCATATGTTTCCTGGTATCAACGAAGGTTTATCCATCAAATGTGTCCTAAAATGGCTATCCCTTAATAGGTAGATATTATGAAGTATTTTTACAACTAAGCCATCGTGTCATCACTTGGATTTATATACACATGTATTTTATATATATTAGTTTAAAATGCTTTATTGTATATGATTTTTTCATATGGACAAGTCGTTAGTCTTGGGATTCTCACAGATAAGGTTTATTATATTTTTATTGATTCTTATTTTTAGCAACATATCATATTTAGAATTTGGAGTTGTTTATTTTTGTAATAGTAATAGCATACTAAGTTAAGAATCTCTTTTGATTTATATGTGATATATATTGGCATTCACAACTCTAAATTTTATTCTTTTATTGCTAATATTTAATAAATCTAACAGTAATCTATTAAATATAGCTGAACCATGAGAAACGCCATATGGTTCAACAGGTGGAATTTCAGCATTGCCTTAAAGTTCCGCCTTGTTTGATGCTTTTAATAGCGGACACATTTTGCCCTCACATGCAGCAATGCAATTTGCGACTTTCAATAACTATTTGATAAGTACCTCATTGAATTGACATAAGGAACATCTCTGTCTTTAGCTAATGTATTAACCAATTCCTTTCACCGACATTTTGCTTATTTACGTATTTACACTTACATGGTCTATCAGTTTTCAACCTGGAGAGTTGCCGTTTTAAGGTTGTCATGGTTTTTCTTAAATGCAACAATGCACTTGAATTTGATAGGCTCAATGTTTTTAATACTGTAGTATAAGATAACTTCTTTGTAATCTTGTGGTTGTCTGATGAAGGCGGGTTATTTGAACCTGCCGAAAGCGCTTACCATTACTTGGATTTTACATCTTTTTTATCGTTTGTGGAGTATTAAAGCTGTGTTTCCAGCCCTCTTATTGTGTGCTGTCCGTTCCTTTAGCAGTCTTCAGTTCATTTTCGTTTGGTCTTGATTTGTTCTTTATGGCGGACGACACCGGAGAAGCTGGCTCATCTCCACTTTTCACACCACGAGATTTGGGTCATAACATCAATGATTCGCAAAACAATTTAACGCAACTTATTGAGGTATTGTTACATAGAGTGGACACACTCACACAGAAGGTGGAAGCTTTTTCAAGCTCGGCCGACTTGGCGCAGGCACGGCATACAAATAACAATTCATTAATTGCCGGCTCTAGTGGAGGAACTATTCCTAACGGGCAGGGCTCGCCTCGGACGCTTCCTTCCGAAGTAAGCAGTAATGCTATGACTTCCGTGAGTCTGCAACAGCCCCTTCAGCCTCCCGCTAGTCAACCTTTAAGGAATCTAGTGACAACATCAGGACAAGATAGAAGGTATGAAACTGACAATCGCCAAATTGATGCTACACCTACTTTAAACAACTTTTTAGACAATAATTGTTTTTTTACACCTGATAACACCACGGAAGGCAATAATGTACCTTCCGTTCCTGAGCATCACAATTTGGACATCAAGATTGACCTCCTTGATATGAAACTGTTTAAATGTAAGAAGCTCCAGTTGGAGATTTCATATTTACAGGAATGCATAAAAAACAAAGTAATTCCTAAAGGTTTACGCCAATGGCGTTTCCCGGCCGGTCTAACTGAGATTTCCCCTTTCTATCAGGAACTGATTGAGCTTTTCGACAGGCAAGGATTTGAGTTTTTACAAGCACTTATTGTTTTTTACAACACTGACATCTGCAAGTTAAAAAGCGAACTTGAAGTACTTGAAATGGACATTAAATCACATGCCGAATTTCCTAGATACAAACACGAATATTGCAGAATTTTTGTCAGTATTAACGCCACTATGGACAAGTTGATTGCCAATAAGAAAAAGAAACTAGCACGGGATATCAAGGATTATGCAAACAAGCGAGCCCACCCTAGACTAATACAGAGTCAAACAGACAATGCAGGTGGCCATTTAGTAACTGAACTTCCTCATGTCCAGCCACTTCTGTCTAATACGGATAACATTAACAATAATGGTGGCAACAGTAGACCAGCTGTCAGAAGGAGTCCTAGACTGAATGCTAATAACGATACTAGCACTAATCTCCTGGTGGCAGATGGTGAACTGCCCTCTGTTTCTACTGATCATCCTGGTATCCACAATAATTTTGACAACCAGGATTTTCAGATGGTGAACAATCACAGGGGCAACAATCGCCCTCAAGTTCAAAGACAGAACAACTCGAGGAACAGGAGACGAGGTCGCAGGAGATGACTGACGTAATGAACATCGGAGTAGACCCGAAAGTCTATAAAAGTTCTAATGGTGACTTTACTGTGTATAACTATACTTCTTTGAGTATAACACAGGACATTATTGACTTTTTAGCCAAAGATTTTTCTTTTGTGCCAGGTCGTAGCATGGATATAGGCAGGCTTATCATTGATCTAAAGGTTTTTACACGTAAACTTAATTTAAATTACCTAATGGGCAACAATTTATCCGCTTTTAGCTTACTTAGAGTAGCTAGCTCGTATAACCCACCCTTACATTCCACTTTGCAAACATTTGAAAAAATGTGCGAAATGGACATGTGGGCTATTAGGAACCAAACTATGTACAGTAAACAGAAAAATCTTTCCAACATTACCCCTTTAGAGAATGATTTTATTCAGCTAATCAAGGATTGTCAAATTAGAGTTATGAAACCCGACAAGGGTGGGGGGCTAGCCTTCATGGATCATTACAAATACGTAGAATATTTGTCCCAACATCTTGATTCGCCTGCCTACAAAATCTCATCTTTGAATGAAATAAATGGAGCTTACAGAAAAATCAATAGCATGCTTAATGACCTGTTTTTGGAAGGGTATATTGATACCGAAATTCTTAATTTCTTGATTATGCCAGCTCCAAAAATTCCAGCATTTTTTGGAACACCGAAACTACACAAAAGACTCACCTCGCCTCCCTTTAGACCTATCATAGATGGCAGAGGGTCTATCACCCAGGCATGTGCAAAATATGTTGACAGTATTTTGAAACCTTTGATTAGTTCTGAATCTCACATTTGCAAAGATTCATGGTCTTTCCTTAAAAATATCAACACTCTTACATACAACGATCGTATGTTGTTCCTCACTGTTGATATTAAAGACCTATATACTGTCATCCCACAAAATATCGGTTTAGCCTGGGTAAGGGAGTTTATGCAGATAAAAAATGTCGATCATGACACCATGAACTTGATTGAGACTCTGTTAGAAATAGTTTTATCTAACAATTTTTTCACATTTGAGGGTATGTTTTACCTGCAAACCTCGGGCGTTGCTATGGGCTCGCCCTGTGGCGGATCTTTTGCCAATGTGGTACTTGCCCATTGGGAGTCTAGTTATTTATTCAAAGAAGAACTTTTTTCTAAACATGTCTCCTGGTACACTCGCTACCAGGATGACATTTTTTGCATTTGGGAGGGCGACAGAGAGTTGATTCCGACATTTATTGAAAACATCACTAAATTGACAGACTTTTTAGAATTTACATATAAATTTGATGACTCAGAGATTAATTATCTTGACATAACATTAATCAAGGACACACTTAACCAAAAGCTAAAAAGTAGAATATTCAGGAAACCAACATATTCCAATGCTTTTCTACATTTCTCAAGCAATCACCCTTATCACCAAAAGAAATCAGTTATCAAAGGGCAGATGGTTAGAGCAGCCCGCATGGTCAGCGACCCAGTTGATTTTATCGCTGAATGTAATAACCTTACTGACATGTTTATTGCAAGAGGCTACCCTCAGTCCTTAGTTTCAAAGGTGTTAGCAGAAGTAACCAACAAAAGGGAGACAGGACATTTCATTCCTCTACTCTCGGGCCAAATGGACAATGATCTGGAGCACCCCAATGATTACACACAACTTCAAACTTGTAGCATTGTTATTCCCAATAATTAAACCAACAAGTTTAATATTAGTTTTCTACATACCTTTTCTTTTGACTCTGCAAAAATCAGAGAGGTTGTTAACAAAAATTGGGAAATTATTAAAGAAGATAGATCTTTGTGCCCCATTTTGGGTGATCGCCCGAAGATTACATACAGGAGGGGGGAAAACTTGAAAAGCATTTTTGAAAGAAAACCAGCCCCTAGGCCTAATAGACATTGTGGCATGTTTAGATGTGGAGCATGCTCTCAATGTAAACATATTGGAGTAGCAACAGCATGTACAATCAATGGCAAGGAGTATAGATGCAATGGGCATTATAGTTGTGACTCAAAGGCTGTTATATATGTAGCACTTTGTGATTCTTGTAAAGCTTTCTACATCGGTAAAACCGAGAGAAAGCTAAAAAATAGAATTTATGAACATCAGTATGCAGTCATAAAAGAAGATGTCAACAATGCCCTAGCAAGACATTGCCTTGAGTTTTCAGGCCATGCTTTCCATTTTTTTGTATTACAGCATAGAGAGAAGGATCTGAGGGGTGGTCCATGGCAAATTCGCTTGGAAATTGACGAATTGCTATGGCAGATCAGGACTAGGGCCCATATGTTTCCTGGTATCAACGAAGGTTTATCCATCAAATGTGTCCTAAAATGGCTATCCCTTAATAGGTAGATATTATGAAGTATTTTTACAACTAAGCCATCGTGTCATCACTTGGATTTATATACACATGTATTTTATATATATTAGTTTAAAATGCTTTATTGTATATGATTTTTTCATATGGACAAGTCGTTAGTCTTGGGATTCTCACAGATAAGGTTTATTATATTTTTATTGATTCTTATTTTTAGCAGCATATCATATTTAGAATTTGGAGTTGTTTATTTTTGTGATAGTAATAGCATACTAAGTTAAGAATCTCTTTTGATTTATATGTGATATATATTGGCATTCACAACTCTAAATTTTATTCTTTTATTGCTAATATTTAATAAATCTAACAGTAATCTATTAAATATAGCTGAACCATGAGAAACGCCATATGGTTCAACAGGTGGAATTTCAGCATTGCCTTAAAGTTCCGCCTTGTTTGATGCTTTTAATAGCGGACACATTTTGCCCTCACATGCAGCAATGCAATTAGCGACTTTCAATAACTATTTGATAAGTACCTCATTGAATTGACATAAGGAACATCTCTGTCTTTAGCTAATGTATTAACCAATTCCTTTCACCGACATTTTGCTTATTTACGTATTTACACTTACATGGTCTATCAGTTTTCAACCTGGAGAGTTGCCGTTTTAAGGTTGTCATGGTTTTTCTTAAATGCAACAATGCACTTGAATTTGATAGGCTCAATGTTTTTAATACTGTAGTATAAGATAACTTCTTTGTAATCTTGTGGTTGTCTGATGAAGGCGGGTTATTTGAACCTGCCGAAAGCGCTTACCATTACTTGGATTTTACATCTTTGTTATCGTTTGTGGAGTATTAAAGCTGTGTTTCCAGCCCTCTTATTGTGTGCTGTCCGTTCCTTTAGCAGTCTTCAGTTCGTTTTCGTTTGGTCTTGGTGAGTGGATGTTTCCCAGCTGATGCTGTCAGGTCAAAGACAAACACAAAATGCCCACTGTCTCTCTCTCTCTCAGAGAACTCTTAAATTAATATCAAATATTACTGCTGGGTTAGCTTGGATGACATCACTTTTTGTCACCTGACTTTAGATCACAAGCAAAACCCCCATTGTCAGAAACTACTAGCATTTAGCATCTCCCTATGAGAACACACAGCCTTCAGATGTTTGCAGCTGCTTTGAGACATAAACCAATAAAACAATTTAATGCAGAAGGCTCTCTAGTTCTAATCATCCTGTCTCCTTACTACATTGAAACTAACTTTTATAGCACAATCAAAAAACAAATTAATTTCAATTATTTTCATTAATATTTGCAAGTTAAATCTTTATGTTCTAGTTCCCACTGTTAAAACATATGCATTTACACAGGTGCAATAGTTTATATACATGTCTGTTCCTTTCCAGTAGGGTACACTGTGGACACATCTTTAAGCTCAGTACTTTACACACACTTCTGTACCAGCAGTTTAATATACATAGACAACATACAGTTCTAATATAGAGGTAACACAAACAATTGTATCCTGCTGATATTCACAAATGACATATAACTATTTACAAAATTCCAGATAGCTGTTCTGGTAGTATCTCCTTCTGTTACACTTCTATATAAATCATATTAATATTCACAAATGTCATATAATTATTTACAAAATTCCAGATAGCTGGGCTGGCAGTAGTTCCTTTTCGGACAAGATCAACAAACTCGCCTATCTATATCTTTTTTTTCATTACCTGAGGAACATAAGCTGTGATAAATACACCCGGATTAACCCCAAAGATGCTTGCATGCATTGCTGTGGAATCAAGGGATGATGGACTCATCTCCTCCACATCCAGCATACCACCCATCCAGATGATAACTAGGTAAAACCTGACTCTATACTAGGCTCACACCCACTGGGCTTGCACCAAGCCCCTATACTGGGTCACATCTTTATGCAAATGATCATGGTCTGCTCTAAAAAAGTTCTGTAACCTCAGCCTGATTGTCTTGATAAAAACCTTCCAACAAATCTGCTAAATAAATATTACCACCAACTACTTCATAGACTCCCACTAAATACAAGCATTACAGTCAGTTTATCCTAAAGCCAGTGCCTGCATTTTGTTTCTTATTAGTGCCTTTTTTTGAACTTTGACCCACCACTACTGCAGTCTGTCCCAGCACTGTTTGTTTGGTTGTTCCTCTCGACTGGATCCCCACTGTTGGCTCTTCCATTGTCTGCCTCTAATTGAGGTCTCCTATAAAAATGCTGCACCTTCAGAAGCTGCCGATCCTACTTCTCCCAAACCTGGGTCACCATCAAAATTCTAAAAAACAAAAAGCAAATTACTCTCCATCCACAAATGCAAGCCAGATTTTCAGTTAACAGTCCCAAATCTGCAATAGCTTACCCCCCTCATATAATTAACAAGCAGCACCTTGAATTAGGCCTACCATGCCCACCTTATTCATACACCCTAATTCTCAGTGCATACTGTATAGTTGATTTATTTCATATTATCTAAAACTAATTTATGATAAACATAATAAAATCAGAAAACCAAGCAAATCCACTGCAACTGATGCTTTAAGATATATATATATATATATATATATATATATATATATATATATATATGGCTCTAGGACATTTGATCGAATGATCAAATGTCCGAATCCATAACCATCGAACAAACTTTAACGAAAGCACTTTTATCGGAAAACCGCTTTCGTTAAAGTGTGTTACTAAAAAAAAAAAAAAAAAAAAAACACTACATTAACATTTTAGCTGGGGGGGGCTTTGCCTCCCTGCCCCACACACCCCACCTACTTTAATATTCTCCCTCGAAGACTGCACTACAGTGGGGAAAGGGGGATTTTCCCTTATCTGCACCATAGTACAACCTCAGCAACAGGCATACTTATGCGAAAGTGCTTCTTCGGTGAAAAGCACTTTCACATAAGTATGCCCAGCCAATTGGGTTTCGGACTTTTGATCATTCCATCAAAAGTCCTAGACCCATATATATATATATATATATATATATATATATATATATATATATATATATATATATATATACATATATATATATATATATATATATATGTACGTGTGTGTGTGTGTGTGTGTGTATATAACAGTGTATTATGCCTCCAAATTTTATTCATATTTGATATACACTTATATATATATATATATATATATATATATATATACACATATATACACACACACACACACACACACACACACACACACACACACACACACACACACACACAGTTCCCTTCCTCAATTTTTTTTTGGATCATGTATTTCTCCTCATGCATGTCCTGACTCCCATTTATCCCCACCTCTGAATCCCTCAACCCAGCCAGGTGTATGACCATACCCATAAACCACTTAAAAAACAACCAAAAATGAGAGATAAAGTCAGCCCCTTCATTCTCTTAATTACTAGAACTTCTTTACCGTAAATCACCTAACCATCTCCACTGTCTGTCATTCCATCAGTCCCCATTAGATCCAAGTATCCCATAGTACCAAACTGGATGCCTCTCATCTGTTCCTGATCAAGGTCATCTTGATTTTGGCTCAAAATGTGCCCTTTTCCTCCTAAAACTGGTGATTCAGGAGAAAATGTGGTGGATTACACTTAATGAGTAATGGCAATAATTAAGACTAGAGACTTCTTTTACTTCAGAAAATATGCATTAATTCACAATCTGTCAACTTCTACAGTTAACAGTAGTGATATTTAAAAACTGTTCTAATAAGATGTATCAGCAATGTTCTGTAGCTCATCCTTCTATTATTCTTACTATATTGGAATATGGCTTGCTATTAATGTTATTCAAACCCCACAACCATTAGCAAGTCACCAAGTTGAGGAGGGATGCAAAGTGACAAATGCTGCAATTGCTTCTCTTCCATCTCTTAATTTCCTCTTTTTTCAGTGTGTATATATATATATATATATATATATATATATATATATGTGTGTGTGTGTGTGTGTGTGTGTGTGTGTGTGTGAGAGAGAGAGTCTTTTTTTCTCTGAGCAGAGTATCATAACTGCCTGCTCCTTTGAGAATACACTTAACTGCTGTAAAGTACACAAGAACTAGCCACAGCCTAAAAACTGTTCTTGTTCATGATATCATCCTGGTCCCAATGCATCACTTTTCCCATCAATGACCCCTTGTTTTATGCACTCCCATCTCTCCCTCTCTCTCTCTTGTTTTTAATTATTTTTAATGAAAAACAACAAATGGTTTTGAAGAAAGACAAAAGACGGATGGTGGAAGTAAACCACAACAACCAACAGCCATCTATTTGATGAAAGTGGACTTGCTTTCGTACCACTTAAATTGTGCATTTATAATGCATTCACTAGTCAATCAGGAATATAAAAAGCAAAGAGGTATTAAGAGGAAGGATCCACTCATTTCGATCACCATGCTGTCCACTCTGCTGGGATGAACTCTTTTCACTTCCCTCCATACATGTGGATCAGAGTTCATACCTGATCCTGTTCTAATGAAATCTTGACCATTGGATGGGAAATTGTAAATTCACTCCTGGTCTGGCTCCCTTGTAGCTGATGGGCAATAAGTATAAAGTTTATCTAATTAACATCCACTCACAAGTCTCTCAGAACCCTACTTATTAACAAACTCCCTCTCCTAATAGATACTAAAGATGCTCGGAGAAAAATGGGTTGGTGTGCTCAGTTAGGCTTATAAAGGGGCCCTAGTGGTCATTACCCCCTTTTTTATGTATCACAAACTAATCCTCATCACAACGAAAAGGAGAAAAAAAGGCACAAAAACAGCCAAGTAACAAATCCTCTGCACCTCAATGGTCCTCCAATAAAGCAGTGAAACATTCTCGGGGCACAAAACAAATTTATTGCAGCAATTAAAGCTCTCTCATTAACACTACACTTTTATAACACATTTTTGTCCTTGACTTCTTCAGATCAATCTGAAGAACCTTTATTGCTGCAATAAATGTGTTTTGTGCCCGAGAATTATTCACTGCTTTATTGGAGGACAATCGAGATGCAGAGGATTTGTTACAAACAAATCTTCCTCACCTTTGAATTCAGTGCTGGTGCAACACAAAATCTTCATCTTGTCTTATTCTACTTTGTAAAAGCCCCCACAACCAATATTGTCCTTCTTTCAATCAGTCTACCAGCTTAGCTCAAAGATTACTCTCAGCTGGGATGTTAGCCACTTGGATGCTGATAATGTCAATTTAACAAAAAACATATCAAAGAGAACAAACCTATTCTCCCCTTCCTGTAAATATTCCTAATTTCTCGCATTCCTACAATACCTCTGGCAAACCAAGTTCCAGTTCTCCCATACAGTTCTTTACTTATTAGATTCCCTTTATAAAGGACTGACTTTGTGGAAAATAATGTTAGCTCAAGCAAACTAATATTAGACTTTTATTTCAACATCACACCACTTGTATGGATTGCCATCCTGTATCTTAACTTCTTAGTCACTGAGTTTTAGGTCTGAAAAATAACTGGAAAAATGTCTGTAGCTTTAATATTTGACATTGGCCAAGTTCAAAAGTCAGATTTACTCAGAGTGGCATGCATTATCATTGCATGAGCAGCTAAAACAGCTGTTATCTTATTTTAATTTGCAACAGATCTCTTGCATTTTCATAGATGTTTTATTGTCCCCAGTGCAGTGCAACAAACAACTTGGAAGACTTGTTTGTTTCTTTCACTTTTTTTTTTATTTGGTTTCCTGTTAGCAAAATTGATCTGCAAGATTATAGTCTAT
The DNA here is from genome assembly GCF_019279795.1 of Protopterus annectens. Lineage (NCBI taxonomy): Eukaryota > Metazoa > Chordata > Ceratodontiformes > Protopteridae > Protopterus > Protopterus annectens. Next base: position 800,897,159 of record NC_056732.1, on the reverse strand, counting down.
GAAATTAGCTACTCAGTTCACCCTATTGGTGTGTTTTCCTCTTTCTTCAGATTAATATGGCAGTAGGTTAAAATAGTTAAGTAAGGCGTGTGTGTGTGTGTGGGGGGGGGGGGTAATTTCTTCACACCGGGCAGGTGCAAAAGTGGACCAAGCTATCTGCCAACATCATTGTTTCCACATTTGCTAAACTTGGGGGTTAATTAATCTTTTAAATCATGGAGTTGGCTTTTGGGGATTTTCCCTTGATTTGGCATGTTGCACTCCATTAATACTCACAGTTTTTATAGCAGTTAAATTGTCTGGTCAGGGACCTTCACATCTGTTTTTATCCCAAGTCACATAAAATATGTTTATGTTATCTTAGTATAATATGTACTTCTGTGAATTAATACAGATGTGTGTTTACCTTCTGTATATTCATTGCAGTTTCAGTGATTCAATGTGGTCATCTCAGAATAGCAGCTGTTAATACAATGCATTGTCAGTCATAATCCATACCACAATGCTCTTTTCTGCTGATTCCTGTTTAGTGTGTGTATATGTACACACACTGTGGAGCATGTAATGTCACCTAGTCAATCTTGTGTTTCTTTGGAGCAGTCTACCATACTGCCCAGTGGAGCATGTCACATGATTTCCAGTATTTGTAAGCAGAGGCACTGGGCTATCATTTTCTCCTTGTTTAGCCCTACAGTGTAGACATGAATTCTTCAGTCAGTAAGTTCAACAGGACTCCCACATGAGTAAGCAAGGATGCAGCTACTGCACAGGGGCCACACTGAATGCCTGTTGGGAAGTATGAGGGCCCCCTCTATAAAATGGTTTGCTGGCACCAGCTTACCAGAGCTTTCAGTAATGCAACTGGCATTATGCACGCTGATGAGCATTGCAGACAAACACAAGTGTAGTGACCTGTAGGGGTGCCACCAAGACCATCTTTGCCAAGGGGAAGAAGAGGTAACAGAAAGAGAGAGACACATCCTTCTAAGCATTACTGTAGCTGGTTTGACTCTGGACAGTAGGCAATAATGCTTCTATCTTTGTCAGGAATAAGAGACATTGTATTATTGTAAGCATTACAGACAGATGCAGTGGGCCTACTGTACAGAGTGAAACCAAGTACAGGATGTTTACAATAATAGGATGTCTCTACTGATCACTGCTTGTTTTGTATTTTTAGCAGTTGTGGAAAAAGAGATGTAAAACATGGCCCATTTATGGAAGCAAGAAAGGCTGCTAAGGTTGTGGAGTATGTGTAGTCTGTTGCTAGCAGTACTATACTACTTTATTAATGTGTATGACACATTTGCTGTACTGTTGTGTTTGTTTCTTTCACTTTTTTAAATTTGCTGTCTCTCACTTTTTTTTAATTTGGTGAAGGTCATCTTTTCTTGGCTTGCTTTAGTGTCATTATTTTATTTTTCTGCAGGATCAGCTATAGCACAGGCAGTGGTTACATGGCAGTAGCCATGCTTTCTACCTGCCATCATTCCTACTGCTGGATATCCAGGAGATGCCAGTCTTGCAACCTAGTCACTGTATGGAATGTGACTGGGAGGACTCACTAATGGCAATTATGTCCATTTCTAATGAGGGTTGAAGGCCCCCTCATTAGACAGTGGTGTAGATTGTCCCTCCTTCAACACTCAGCAGGAAGTGCAGTGGCTAATGAGGACTAAGACAGATTGGTATCTGGAATTACATACTGGACCCACATGCATCTTCTTATGTTTCTGACAGAGTCATATGGCTGCCCAGCCCCATCAAATGTGCCACCATTGGCAGTAGCCACCCAAAAAATTAGCCATTAAGTCAACTAATATCTGAGTGAGTTCTCCTCCAACCAGTCAGATAGGTGCTCTTTCTCAACCTATCATTGATCAGTGTGTTCTGATTTCTTGTCACTCCCTGCCTCCTGTTTGTAGTCAAGTCCTTTACATCACCACTTGTCCACCCTTTGGCCATCCACATCTCTCAGCTCTTATCTTCCCTTATGTGTCACTACTTCCCCTGCCAGTCTGTGTTGCATGCTTTCTTGACTGACCCTTCATCCTTCCATATACTCTCCTTCTTTTCAGCACCTTCTACTTGCTACCTTCTCCTCTAAGCTTCTTAAAAAAGGTATTTGGTCACTTGTACCCCAAAAATATAGCCTTCATTCTCTCATAACTATTTTTTCTCTCTGTCAGCCTTTTGTATGTTCCTTTACCTGTTCTTCCCCATTTCTGCTTGTCTACATTGCCTCCATATTTACGTGAAGGTATGATTTGGTACTTTGCTATGGTACCCTTTTATGAGTTACTCTCAGTACTTCTTTTGCAGCTATGGGGAATTTCAATGCCCTTGTGAATGTGTATAACTCTGGGGGTACCACATACCTGATAATTTCTCTTGGGTTATGTGACCACATATAGTGCAGTCATTCAAGCAACATAATTACTACTGTTATTGTGACTGTGAAGTTACATTATGCTGCACTATTTCTGAAATCACAGTGCTATTACAGCACAAATGCAGGGTAATAAGCATTGAGCCATTTCACACTAAATTCACTATGCTATTTATTGCTGCATGGTAGTGTTTTTTCTATTTTCTGGATAGCCCACAATACTAACCACAATATGCACAATGAAATAAATAAACCCACGGACACAGACATGAAAATCAACATAAACAATAACTGAACATCAAAACACAAAAAATATACTCCTATTCAAACACAATACCAAATTACAAAACACAAACCTATCATAAAACTGCATCCATAAACACTATTATATGCTACCACAGCAACATAAAAAATCATAATAATTAACTTGAGCAATAAATATGCATGCACACAGCCACCAGAAAAGGCTGGTATAAAATACCCATCACATTAACACATCCCATCACCTATACCTACCTCTACCATTACATTAATATCTTCTTCTTCTTCTTCTTCTTTCGGCTGCTCCCATTAGGTGTCGCCACAGCAGATCATCTGTTTCCAATTTTTCCTGTCCTCCGTATCTTGCTCTGTCACACCAACCACCTGCATGTCCTCTCTCACCACATCCATAAACCTTATCTTAGGCCTTCCTCTTTTCCTGTTACCTGGCAGCTTCATCCTTAGCATCTTTTTCCCAATATACTCTGCATCCCTCCTCAGCACTTGCCCAAACCAATGTAATATTGCCTCCAAACCTTCCAACCTGGGTTGACCCTCTAATATACTTATTCCTAATCCTGTCCACCCTTATCACACCCAGTGCAAATCTTAACATCTTTAACTCTGTCACGTCCATCTCTGTCTCCTACCTTTTTGTCAGTGCTGCTGTCTCTAACTCATATAAAATAGCTGGTCTTATTACTCTCTTGTTGACCTTCCCTTTCACTCTTACTGGTACTCGTCTGTCACAAATCACTGCTGACACTCTTCTCCACCCACTCCATCCTGCCTGCACTCTCTTCTTCACCTCTCTTCCACACTCAAACGTTACTCTGAACTGTTGATCCCAAGTATTTAAACTCATCCACCTTTGCCACCTCTACTCCCTGCATCCTCACTATTCCTCTATCCTCCCTCTCATTCACACACATATATTCTGTTTTAGTCCTGCTGACCTTCATTCCTCTTCTCTCTAGAGCATATCTCCACCTCTCCAGGGTCTTCTTATACCTGTTCCCTACTCTCACTACAGATCACAATGTCATCTGCAACCATCCACAAGCCAGTGCATTTCTTTGTGCTGATCCCAAGCCCGGATAAATGGGGAGGGTTGCATCAGGAAGGGCATCCGGCATAAGATTTTGACAAATCATACATGCGGACAACAGTACTATTACATCAATATGTAAACACAAGAAAAAAAAAAAAAATATATATATATATATATATATATATATATATATATATATATATATATAAGTTAATAAATTAATAAAAATACTATTTACTCTAACCACTACATTTCCAATAACATCCTAAAACCTTCACAAATAAAAGAGTAGAAATAAATAAAAGAAACAGACAAATAAATCTCAAAAAAGTCCACATTACAAATGTAAATGTGCTCTTATATTTCAAATAAACTTCAAGAAAACTCTATTACAATCACCAAATAAAAATCAGTAAAACACAAATACATTAAAATGTTGCAGTAAAGAAACAAACAAATAAATGGGTGGATTCAATGAAGCTTACACAATCATTTTGGACAGTGTGCACGTCGCTGCACTATGCTCACATGGCTGCAAAATGTTTTTAGATTCTGTAAACTCCATGTACTGGTGCACACTCAAACATAAACACAGAAAATCCTGTGGCATGCAAATTACAGCATAAGTAGCTGCATTGTATGCAAATGAAGCAAATCAACATGGTGGAGCAATTCAACAAGCTGTAAAGCAACAGTGTAGACTCAATGATTGTGTTGACCATGTATTCAAAAGTTTTCTGAATAGCCACAGAAAGGAGTCTACATGGAAACAAGAGCAAGTAAATGTACCTATATTTGTACACAACAGACCCTAACATGCATCCCCACACACATTATGACATTATTAGAAATGTTGGATGCTAGAAAATTATATTAACAATAGCAACAATTCCTTTAAGTGCTATGACATAAATGCATCTTTGGACCCCCATCCCCAAATGAACAATGTACTTTTAAATAATGTAGACAGCTGTACGTATAAACCCCATAAAACATAGAATTCAAAACTTGCATTCATCTCTGCAGATATATACCTCAGTAATACCGTCCCTTGACTATGCAACATTGGATTCCCCTTCAGTTTCCCTGTCTGTACTGTTACCAACCATTTAGATTCAGGCTGTCAGCATGGTGAAGATACAAATCAGGTTAAAACTCATTACAGCTGCTGAATTCCAAAAGCTTGTAGGTATGTTGTTATCTTATTTTAATTTGCAACAGATCTCTTGCATTTTCATAGATGTTTTATTGTCCCCAGTGCAGTGCAACAAACAACTTGGAAGACTTGTTTGTTTCTTTCACTTTTTTTTTTATTTGGTTTCCTGTTAGCAAAATTGATCTGCAAGATTATAGTCTATGAAACTAGCTACTCAGTTCACCCTATTGGTGTGTTTTCCTCTTTCATCAGATTAATATGACAGTAGGTTAAAATAGTTAAGTAAGGCGTGTGTGTGTGTGTGGGGTAATTTCTTCACACCGGGCAGGTGCAAAAGTGGACCAAGCTATCTGCAAACATCATTGTTTCCACATTTGCTAAACTTGGGGGTTAATTAATCTTTTAAATCATGGAGTTGGCTTTTGGGGATTTTCCCTTGATTTTTGTAGTAGCACTGCCTTGTAGCCCAACAGGCATGTTGCACTCCATTAATACTCACAGTTTTTATAGCAGTTAAATTGTCTGGTCAGGGACCTTCACATCTGTTTTTATCCCAAGTCACATAAAATATGTTTATGTTATCTTAGTATAATATGTACTTGTGTGAATTAATACAGATGTGTGTTTACCTTCTGTATATTCATTGCAGTTTCAGTGATTCAATGTGGTCATCTCAGAATAGCAGCTGTTAATACAATGCATTGTCAGTCATAATCCATACCACAATGCTCTTTTCTGCTGATTCCTGTTTAGTGTGTGTATATGTACACACACTGTGGAGCATGTAATGTCACCTAGTCAATCTTGTGTTTCTTTGGAGCAGTCTACCATACTGCCCAGTGGAGCATGTCACATGATTTCCAGTATTTGTAAGCAGAGGCACTGGGCTATCATTTTCTCCTTGTTTAGCCCTACAGTGTAGACATGAATTCTTCAGTCAGTAAGTTCAACAGGACTCCCACATGAGTAAGCAAGGATGTAGCTACTGCACAGGGGCCACACTGAATGCCTGTTGGGAAGTATGAGGGCCCCCTCTATAAAATGGTTTGCTGGCACCAGCTTACCAGAGCTTTCAGTAATGCAACTGGCATTATGCACGCTGATGAGCATTGCAGACAAACACAAGTGTAGTGACCTGTAGGGGTGCCACCAAGACCATCTTTGCCAAGGGGAAGAAGAGGTAACAGAAAGAGAGAGACACATCCTTCTAAGCATTACTGTAGCTGGTTTGACTCTGGACAGTAGGCAATAATGCTTCTATCTTTGTCAGGAATAAGAGACATTGTATTATTGTAAGCATTACAGACAGATGCAGTGGGCCTACTGTACAGAGTGAAACCAAGTACAGGATGTTTACAATAATAGGATGTCTCTACTGATCACTGCTTGTTTTGTATTTTTAGCAGTTGTGGAAAAAGAGATGTAAAACATGGCCCATTTATGGAAGCAAGAAAGGCTGCTAAGGTTGTGGAGTATGTGTAGTCTGTTGCTAGCAGTACTATACTACTTTATTAATGTGTATGACACATTTGCTGTACTGTTGTGTTTGTTTCTTTCACTTTTTTAAATTTGCTGTCTCTCACTTTTTTTTAATTTGGTGAAGGTCATCTTTTCTTGGCTTGCTTTAGTGTCATTATTTTATTTTTCTGCAGGATCAGCTATAGCACAGGCTGTGGTTACATGGCAGTAGCCATGCTTTCTACCTGCCATCATTCCTACTGCTGGATATCCAGGAGATGCCAGTCTTGCAACCTAGTCACTGTATGGAATGTGACTGGGAGGACTCACTAATGGCAATTATGTCCATTTCTAATGAGGGTTGAAGGCCCCCTCATTAGACAGTGGTGTAGATTGTCCCTCCTTCAACACTCAGCAGGAAGTGCAGTGGCTAATGAGGACTAAGACAGATTGGTATCTGGAATTACATACTGGACCCACATGCATCTTCTTATGTTTCTGACAGAGTCATATGGCTGCCCAGCCCCATCCAATGTGCCACCATTGGCAGTAGCCACCCAAAAAATTAGCCATTAAGTCAACTAATATCTGAGTGAGTTCTCCTCCAACCAGTCAGATAGGTGCTCTTTCTCAACCTATCATTGACAAGTGTGTTCTGATTTCTTGTGTCACTCCCTGCCTCCTGTTTGTAGTCAAGTCCTTTACATCACCACTTGTCCACCCTTTGGCCATCCACATCTCTCAGCTCTTATCTTCCCTTATGTGTCACTACTTCCCCTGCCAGTCTGTGTTGCATGCTTTCTTGACTGACCCTACATCCTTCCATATACTCTCCTTCTTTTCAGCACCTTCTACTTGCTACCTTCTCCTCTAAGCTTCTTAAAAAAGGTATTTGGTCACTTGTACCCCAAAAATATAGCCTTCATTCTCTCATAACTATTTTTTCTCTCTGTCAGCCTTTTGTATGTTCCTTTACCTGTTCTTCCCCATTTCTGCTTGTCTACATTGCCTCCATATTTACGTGAAGGTATGATTTGGTACTTTGCTATGGTACCCTTTTATGAGTTACTCTCAGTACTTCTTTTGCAGCTATGGGGAATTTCAATGCCCTTGTGAATGTGTATAACTCTGGGGGTACCACATACCTGATAATTTCTCTTGGGTTATGTGACCACATATAGTGCAGTCATTCAAGCAACATAATTACTACTGTTATTGTGACTGTGAAGTTACATTATGCTGCACTATTTCTGAAATCACAGTGCTATTACAGCACAAATGCAGGGTAATAAGCATTGAGCCATTTCACACTAAATTCACTATGCTATTTATTGCTGCATGGTAGTGTTTTTCTATTTTCTGAATAGCCCACAATACTAACCACAATATGCACAATGAAATAAATAAACCCACGGACACAAACATGAAAATCAACATAAACAATAACTGAACATCAAAACACAAAAAATATACTCCTATTCAAACATAAAAAATCATAACAATTAACTTGAGCAATAAATATGCATGCACACAGCCACCAGAAAAGGCTGGTATAAAATACCCATCACATTAACACATCCCATCACCTATACCTACCTCTACCATTACATTAATATCTTCTTCTTCTTCTTCTTCTTCTTCTTTCGGCTGCTCCCATTAGGTGTCGCCACAGCAGATCATCTGTTTCCAATTTTTCCTGTCCTCCGTATCTTGCTCTGTCACACCAACCACCTGCATGTCCTCTCTCACCACATCCATAAACCTTATCTTAGGCCTTCCTCTTTTCCTGTTACCTGGCAGCTTCATCCTTAGCATCTTTTTCCCAATATACTCTGCATCCCTCCTCAGCACTTGCCCAAACCAATGTAATATTGCCTCTCTGGCTTTGCCTCCAAACCTTCCAACCTGGGTTGACCCTCTAATATACTTATTCCTAATCCTGTCCACCCTTATCACACCCAGTGCAAATCTTAACATCTTTAACTCTGTCACGTCCATCTCTGTCTCCTACCTTTTTGTCAGTGCTGCTGTCTCTAACTCATATAAAATAGCTGGTCTTATTACTCTCTTGTTGACCTTCCCTTTCACTCTTACTGGTACTCGTCTGTCACAAATCACTGCTGACACTCTTCTCCACCCACTCTAGCCTGCCTGCACTCTCTTCTTCACCTCTCTTCCACACTCAAACATTACTCTGAACTGTTGATCCCAAGTATTTAAACTCATCCACCTTTGCCACCTCTACTCCCTGCATCCTCACTATTCCTCTATCCTCCCTCTCATTCACACACATATATTCTGTTTTAGTCCTGCTGACCTTCATTCCTCTTCTCTCTAGAGCATATCTCCACCTCTCCAGGGTCTTCTTATACCTGTTCCCTACTCTCACTACAGATCACAATGTCATCTGCAACCATCCACAAGCCAGTGCATTTCTTTGTGCTGATCCCAAGCCCGGATAAATGGGGAGGGTTGCATCAGGAAGGGCATCCGGCATAAGATTTTGACAAATCATACATGCGGACAACAGTACTATTACATCAATATGTAAACACACGAAAAAAAAAAAAAAAATATATATATATATATATATATATATATATATATATATATATATATATATAAGTTAATAAATTAATAAAAATACTATTTACTCTAACCACTACATTTCCAATAACATCCTAAAACCTTCACAAATAAAAGAGTAGAAATAAATAAAAGAAACAGACAAATAAATCTCAAAAAAGTCCACATTACAAATGTAAATGTGCTCTTATATTTCAAATAAACTTCAAGAAAACTCTATTACAATCACCAAATAAAAATCAGTAAAACACTAATACATTAAAATGTTGCAGTAAAGAAACAAACAAATAAATGGGTGGATTCAATGAAGCTTACACAATCATTTTGGACAGTGTGCACGTCGCTGCACTATGCTCACATGGCTGCAAAATGTTTTTAGATTCTGTAAACTCCATGTACTGGTGCACACTCAAACATAAACACAGAAAATCCTGTGGCATGCAAATTACAGCATAAGTAGCTGCATTGTATGCAAATGAAGCAAATCAACATGGTGGAGCAATTCAACAAGCTGTAAAGCAACAGTGTAGACTCAATGATTGTGTTGACCATGTATTCAAAAGTTTTCTGAATAGCCACAGAAAGGAGTCTACATGGAAACAAGAGCAAGTAAATGTACCTATATCTGTACACAACAGACCCTAACATGCATCCCCACACACATTATGACATTATTAGAAATGTTGGATGCTAGAAAATTATATTAACAATAGCAACAATTCCTTTAAGTGCTATGACATAAATGCATCTTTGGACCCCCATCCCCAAATGAACAATGTACTTTTAAATAATGTAGACAGCTGTACGTATAAACCCCATAAAACATAGAATTCAAAACTTGCATTCATCTCTGCAGATATATACCTCAGTAATACCGTCCCTTGACTATGCAACATTGGATTCCCCTTCAGTTTCCCTGTCTGTACTGTTACCAACCATTTAGATTCAGGCTGTCAGCATGGTGAAGATACAAATCAGGTTAAAACTCATTACAGCTGCTGAATTCCAAAAGCTTGTAGGTATGTTCACTTCATGTAGGCACTTCCACAGTGTTTGTGTTGAATGCATGGCAACAGTGAATGACAACATCGGGGATGGGTGTCAGGTTCACTTACAGAGGTGCACATGTTGGTCTGTGAAGTTTAAAAGTGAATGTAAGCAGTGCACAGTTCACAAGTTCTGTTTCATCCTCTTTATTGTTTGCTAAAATGTATCAGCTTTGTCCCCTTTAAGTTCAAATTTAATTTTTAATTTTTGTCCTTGTTTGTGGTGCAGCGATTAGTGCAACCAAGGGAAACAGAGAATGAATAGCAGATTTCTCGATACTTGTTACATAACCATTCCTGTGGCAGCATGTGTATGTATAAAGTTAGAAGGTCCTGAGTTCTAGTACAGGCTCTGCAACCTTGTCTGCACTTTTTGAGCTGCATGCTCGATATCACAGGCACAGACAAAAGTAATAACACGATCACCTGTGTTCACCTTATTTCAGCATCAGTGTGTGTGGTGGCATGTAGGTGTGCATCACACACTAATGAACACCAGTGGAGATGATATATTCAGTAAAGTAGCAGATATTTTTCATAGGTTCTGATTACAGCATAACCAGGTGATTTTAAGTACAGTGGAGCTATTCAACAAACTATAAAGCATCTATGTAGCCTACATTCGACTTTTCCCTGAATACTTTAATACCATGGGAGAAGAGACAAGGAAATTCTAGGCCTGAAATAAAATTTTCTCAACTGCTGCATTTGCAAGGTAAGTCCTGGACGCAGAATATATTATCTAATAATATTATCACATATCTTATATATCTTAACTTAGAGCATTAATGAAGTTTTGACACCCCTCCTCTGGGCCAGTAATCAAGAAGCCTCACTACTCACCACTGACACTGGTGAGGGACTTTCACTTGGAACAAAAATAGATGCTCACAGTATTTCCACATGCAGCTCTCTGCATTAAGCACAATTTCCCTTAAGAGCACACAGGAAACACACTCGGTCCTGGGGCTGGGTTTCCCTCTCTCTTCCCATGCTCCCAAATAATATTCTCCACTGACACAGCTGTAAAGTTGAGTCCTCTGTCAAGTGTTCCAAGCCAAGTCCTCCACCACCCTCTCTATGAAAGCAGTGCTCTATGCCCCTGCTCCAAGTAACTTACACACACACTCTTTGAAATTTGATTTTCAAACACACACACACACACACACACACACACACACACACACACACACACACACACACACACACACACACACACACACGCACCCACATGCACCCACACCCCCCACACACACACAAACACACACACACACACACACACACACACACACACACACACACACACACACACACACACGCACACACACATGCACACACACTCACACACTCACACACACACATACACACATCTGGGAAAGCCTGGCATAGATTTAATAGCTATGTCCCCTCTGCCCAGACTATAAGGTAGAACTGCCACCACAACACTCCAAAGCCAATTACTCTAAGGCAATTAGAAGGGTACCCAATTACACTGAGTAAAATTAATACTAATAAAAATGGTAGTGCTTGACTAATGCAGCAAGGCTATGAGGAGTAGCCACAGTGTCACCAAATAAATATCAGTACTCTCAAAAGTTAAAATATTCTCTAAAAGACCAGCCAAAATGAAAAGTTTCAATATATTTAACAATAAAAAATAAATGAACATGAAAATACTAGCTATCTATTTACAATAAACATCAGAGTTTTAGCCACAGAAAATATTAAAAATAACACAAATGGAAAGATTCACACAGATACAGAAAAACAATACTATTCTGACTATATTTTCCAGACTGATCTAAAGAATTACTATTCCCTAGATACTTACTAAAGCAACGCAAGATGAAGTGGCTGAATGATCATTCTTTGTCAAATTTCAAAAACAGACTGCCCTGAGACTTCTTTCTCATCTAGTATTAAAACATAATTTCAGTGCTGGATTAAAAAATGATACCACATACATCTGGTCATCTGACTTCTGGTTCCCACACTACCCCCATTTACTAGAAACCTAACCAGAATAATGTGCATATGTATCATAATATACATACATAGAGCTTTGCTAAGATGTGTTATAGCATCGGGAGGTATAAAACTATTTCAAAAATGTCCACCCTTCCAAGGTAGCAATTAGTTCACCCATAAGGACAATATAGCTGGATTCCCAGTCCTGGTTTCCACAAACATTTCTGTCTCTGGCTGCAATCAGGACTATAAGATACAATCTTTATGACCTAAACTATGTAATTTAATTTCAGACTAGTTTTTAAAGTTAGCTGGACTGAGATTAAGTGCTTCTCTTCCAATATCCTCTTTTACAATATATCCATTTCAACAGCTGCAATGCAGTCTGACATATAGGTGTATTTATTTTCTGTCCAGCAGGACCCACATTTGGGACATTTTTAACAAAAGCAGCTTTACAAATACATTTTCAACAGAAGCACCTGTACAAATCAGTTTGATTTACAAATGACATATAAGTCTTTACAAAACCCTAGCTATGCTGGCATATGTTACACATCCACTGTCCTACTTCTCCTGGCATAGCTGGCAATACCTCACATCAACACATCTCTTCCCCTTTGAAGACTCAAGCTAGTTTTTCAATTGACCATTAAGAAACATGGCTTGAGGGACATGAGCCTGTCTGGGAGCACATTAAACCTTACCCTGTCTTGAGATTCCATCTGCATTGGCATTGCTGTCTCCACCATGGTGCTGCACTGTCATAACATATGCTTGCAACTGTAGGTTCCACCTTAATAATGTGGCATTTTTCATGGCTAGCTCAAAGTAGCCATGTTAAGGGGTGTGATATGTAACTACACTGAATTTCCTTCCATACAGATAGGGTTGACGTTTCTACAAGGCCCATACTATGGCTAGACATTCTTTTTTTACTGCTGTATAACATTCTGGAGTCTATGGCTGAGATATACAATCAGGTGCTCTTCTGCCTCTGAGGAAACCTGACTTGAGTGCAGCTCCCACCTTATGGTTCAAAGCATCCACCTGCACAACAAATTATTTGCTGTAATCTGGACTAGCTAACATGGGAGGTTCTCCCAAAGCCACTTTAAGCTTTTGGAATGCCTGCTCACAGGCTGGGATCCACACTACCTTATCTGGCCTGTTTTTCCTTGTTAGAACTGTGAGGGAAACAGCTATTGTACTATAATTGGCAGCAAACATTCTATAGTACCCTGCTGTCTCCAAGAATGCCCTCACCTGCTTTTTTGGTAAGAGGGGCAGGCCACACCTGAATAACTTCCATTTTGGCAGGTTCTAGCCTGATATTACCACCCCCACTCTTTGCCCATGGTAGGAGACCTCTGCCATACCCACCTGACATTTACTGGACTTACAGTCTTGCCCATTGCAGTCTTTCCAGGACCTCCCTGACATGCTGAAGGTGCTTATGCCAGGAATGGCTGTAGATAGCAATATCATCCAGGTAAGCATGGGCATAATTTCCTGCTCCTGCTAGGATAGAGCTACCGGCCTCAAGAAGGTTACTGGGGCATTTAATCCACTGTAAGTTGACATGCACACACATAACAGACTTGTGTCATGGAGCTTGCATCAAGTACTGTGTTCTATAGTCTGTGTATTTAGGTAGGGGTTCTAATCTCAATGTAGTCAATTGGCTATATATGAGCTGTAACTTGATATTAAAGAGAGCATTTTACACCAGCATGTGGAACACTATCACTATATGCTCAACTGACAATACTGATGTAATCAGCTATATCAGATTATTGCATATGCAGCCATCCCACCAGACACTGACCTGGATCCCAGGTAGTCATCACCTTAGGTTCAAAGGAGGTTACTAGATTATTGGCTCTAGGACCTATATATGCCAAACCATGTTATACCTTTGTTCCCTTATTGATTAAGTTGTATGGTCTATATTTGCAGCACAATTCTATGATCAGCACTGATTGCCCTTATCCAAGAGGGACATTGGTGACACACCCAGGGTAAATTTACGGTCTCCCATCCAGTTGCCTAAGTTTTGCTTAAAGAGGGTCATTAAGGCACTCTGTTTTACATGAAATAGGAGTTTGTTCCAGAGAAGTCGCAATCTCTGGGAGACATATCTGTTTCTCCAGCATGTCCTGTTAATCTCACAGGCTAGATTAAGAACCCCTGAATCTTGTACCATGTGACTTTTGATGTGCAGCATTTCTATTACAGCAGGGTCTGGGACTGCTCTGTAAGCCAGGCACAAGTCACCTCTCAACATCCTGTAAGATAAGAAGTACAGTGACAGGGCCTTCAAGTCTCTCCATGGAGGTCATTTGTAGCAGGTCGTGAATTTTCTTGGTGAGAAATCTCTGAGGTCTCTCCAGCTGTTGCAGATATGTGGTGAGGTATATGTAGAAGGAAACATTGTGCTCTATTGGTGGCCTGATGAGGAATGAATACAGGGGAGTTATAACATCCTAAGCTCTGGCTGTGATGCCCTTACTTATGAGATGTGTAACAAAGAAGGTCTTCCTTATCACTGTGGACACATGGTGATCGAAGTTAAGTTTGCTATCAACCTGTGTTCTCAAATCTCTTGCAACAGGGTTTGAGCTAAGTGGGTACTGTTAATATTATAATTTGCAGGGGCCTCATTTTTGCCAAAGGGGATGATAGTGCATTATTTTGCATTTTTTTTTGGGTCCAGGGCTTCGGCACCAATCATTTGTCTGTGTAAGCCCTTTTTTAGTATCAGAAAAAAACACCAAAAGGTGAACTGTTGAAACAAAAAAACACCGTAGCAGGCTCCAAAGCTTTTGTTTAGTCCTGGATATATGAAATAACTGTTGAAATATCACAGCACAAACAATTCCACAAGACGTTCAGGCCCCAAACCTTTTTTACTAGTCCAGGATATATGAAAAAACTGTTAAAATGCCATAGCACACACAATTCCACAAGATGTTAAGTGCTTTCACTTAGGTATATCCCAAGCTTAATCAGAACATGAAATAAAATCAATCAGCCACTTTTAAACAAATTCAAAAATTGTCAGCCAATATTAACAGCTCATGCATAATTAATTAAATAAATTCATTCCCTTGCATTATTTAAAGCCACAGTAAAACATATGCTGTAGTAAACCCTTGTGTTAAAACAGTAGCAACCAAAATTCATACACATATTCTAGCTGCTTTAATAAAATGCATGCTGTCATGAATCCTTGTTTTAAAACAATAACAAACAAAATGAATGCATATACTCTTTCCTTTTCGAAAGTTTAGCTGCCCTTAATTTAAGGACACTGTTAATACTACCATGATCATTCAGTCCCTTTGTTTTAGTAAAATCCAGCCTAATCTGCCAGTATAGTTCTTTGTATTCTAAAAGGGCTTACCACAGTCCACCCCTTATATCTGGTTTCACTTGTTCAAATACAGAGAACTTGAAAATACAATTCTTACAGTCTTTCTTGTGTCTAAATAAGGCATTTGTATATATATTTTTGGGAGATCTCATGCAGGTGTTCATATATTCTTCTTTTCAATGGTCTCTCTGTCTTGCCTATATAAAAGCTAAGGCATGTCTGACAGATGCTGATGTACACAGCCCCTTTGCTGTTGCAATTAAAATGCTCCTTAAATTTCATTTTAAACTTTCTGGATGGGATGCTAATACTTTCCTGCTCTAGAATGTTACTACATTGTTGACAAAAGCACACTTATATGTTTCCCCTTTCTTATGGGGTCTAACTGTATTTTTATCACTATCATGGTTTTCCAGCATTTCTTTTAAATTTATATCTCTTTTTAATAAATGTCCGTACTGATGGAATAAATTTACTGGTTTCGCTATTTATAACCAAAAGTTTCCAGTACTTCCTAATGATGTTCTCAATTTCACTGGAATAAAATGTTTGTGTATAATTGCCATTTCATAATTCAGCCCTTTATTTTCCATATTATGATTACTTTGTGGTAAAGTTTTCCCAAAAATTGGGTCATATTTTCCTTTCCTTCCTTGGTTCACTTCTTTCATCAATTGATTAATTAAATTCTCGGGGTACCCTCTCTCTGAGAAGAACCCCTTCATCACCTTCATTTCCTCTAGGAAAACCCGATCCTCACTGCACATCCTTGACACCATAATTAATTGCCCCTTAATAATACCCTTCTTTTGATTACAGGGGTGCTCACTCTCAAAATGTAAAGAGTTTGAGTGCGTGGGTTTTCAGAAAATCTTGGAAAGGAATTTCTTCTCTTCCCTAACCTTATATATGGTCACATCTAAATAATTAATGAATTCTTGTGAAGTGTGCCAAGTAAATTTCAAAAAGGAAGTTGTAGTTCCAATGTATTCTAAAAATTTATTTAACTGGGTTTCCGTCCTCTTCCAGAAAAGACAAATATTGTCTAAAAATCTGGTGTATAAGGAAATATAATTATTCCAAGGGGTATCAAAAATAAACTTCCTCTCCCAATAATATAAAACCAGGTTTGCATACGGGGGGGGGGCATGGGGCCCCCATAGCAACACCTTTCGCTTGTTTATAATATTCCCTTGCAAACCACATGAAATTATTTTTCAATATTCATTCCATAAATTCAGTAAACTGTTCATTAGTCAAATAACTTATTTCAATCAAAAGGTCCTGAAACCATTCCATCCCCTCAAAATAAGGGATGCTGGGGAATAGTTCTATCACATACATACATACTTCATCTTCAAATTTATCATAGGTGACTTTACTTAAAAAATCCCAGGAGTCCTTTGAAATCTGTTTTAAAGATGTTACATAACTTTTCAACATTGTCCCTACATATTTAGCCAAGGGTTCAAGTTTGGAGCCCCATCCTGTCACTATTGGTCTAAAAGGAGGCTTCTCCACATTTTTGTGTGTCTATTCCAAACACTACTGGGATCTTCAGCCTAGTTACTGTTAAATAGTCTAATAAGTTTTTATCTATAGTACCCTGAAAAAATGATCATTCATAAAGTAGTCTACCTTAGAATAGGCTATAAAGACTTCATTTCTGAAACAATACTGTATTTGCATTCATCATTTAAAATTTCCAACATACTAGTCTCATAATCAATGACATTCATTAGTACCACCCCACCCCCTTTGTCAGGTTTCTTTACTCTGCAACCTCTATTTTTCAGCATTTCAACCACTCTTCTGTCACTTCCCAAAAAAATAGTCACAGCTGTTGGTCTATTGCTCAGCTTCCTTAACTCATTTTCTACCAGTTCTTCAAAACCTTTTAAAGTGGGATTTAAAGGGGGGTTGTAGGTACTTTTCCTAGCCAAATTGTTGGTTTATCCTGTTGTGTTCTTAAATAAACATTTTAAATTTAATTTCAATTCAGTGAGAGAATTTACTGTGCTCAAGGGTCTGGTGGGGACATATTGAAACACCTTAGTGAATAACCGAAAAACAGTTTCATCTGCAGTTAAATCTGTGTAATTAAATATAAGAAAATTATATTTAATATTCACCACTTTATTGTATGTTCACAGTAGAATCTCATTGTTTTCTATCTGTTCTCAAACTAATTCCATTGATTGTTCTTGTGGAAGGGTTTCTGAAAGTTTCCCCTTCTCAAATTTGCCCCTCCCCCTGTTGTGTGTATTTCTGTACTGCCAATGGTTGTTGGTTCTCTGTTTCTCTGCTATTCTTTTACTTCTCCTGGGGCCCGGGGGTGTATTGTCTAAAGGATCTAAAGGGTCTCCACCAAAAGGGGTAGAAGTGTGTTCATCAATGACTTCAAACACTTTGTTGTCACAGCGCTCATCATGATTTAAAGTTACCTTGCTACTAGGTGGTGGGGGAAATGCCCTCACTTCCTTGCACACAATTAAGTCTCTCTTCATTTTCCTTATTTTCCTTTCCAACACCCTGTTACTGTGTTTATCAACTTCACAAAAAATATTAGCATATTTCGTTTTTTCAACATCAAACATTAAGTCAGAAGTAACTTTCACATGCAAGTTGTTGACTTCTGTCAACGATTTTTCCCTCTGTTCACAGAAATTTCTAACAATGATTTTAAAAGTTCTATACCAATGTTGTTAAATTACCCAGTTCTTTGTGATAAATACTAACATCAACAATGTTCAGATATTTTACAATTCTCTGCACTTTAAACTTTCAGATTTTATTGATGATTGGATGTCTGCACCATTTGTCTTTGAAGCAGATGCTGCTTAGGGAGATCAAACTCAAGCTGAGAGAAAAGCAAGCCTTTACTAATGACTGATCTGATGCTTTGGACAGAAGTGGAGACAGTCCGTTCGAGCAGAATAGCAGTAATTTTAACCGTGTTCCTGGTTTTGTTGAGATGAGGAGGGAATATACAAGATTGTTCTAGTCAAAACCCAGCTATTTGAAAGTGCTAGTGTTGTCTATGGCAGTGTTGTTATGAAGCTGAGAAAGAGTTTTGTGAAGCTTCTATTTGGCATCAAAAACATGACCTTTATTTTTGATGTACTGTTTTTAAACTATTGTATAATGGAGTGGGAAGTAAGCTTGAAGTTTGTTTTAGAGTGCCATAAGATACTACACTGACCAGACTAGAATCACATCACTTACTTAAATAAGTTGAAGAAGAGGAGGATGGGCAACAGGAAGTCTATTAACAAAGATAATGAACAGGAGGAAACAAGGATAGAGCCTTATGGAACACCTTTTCTGAGATTAGCTGAAGAAGAAAGTGAGGACTGGACTTTGAGAGTAAAGTGCTGGTATGAGAGAACATTCTGAAACCATGGAATGGTATCTGGGCTAATTGTTATTTAAAGTAAGTGGTCTAAAAATGTTGTGATTCACTATATTAAATGCTTCAGATAGATCAAAGAATGGTGCCTGTCTGCTGTTGTTTTTTCATGTCGAATATAATCTGCAAGCGTCCAAACTGATGTTATTGTGCTCTACCCTGACTAAAAGCCATTTTGCCTTTGTGAAAGAATATAAGAATTGCTGATGTACTCTTTTAGTTGTGTGTAGATGATTTTCTCTAGGATTTTTCTAGGGTGCAGTGAAAGGAAACCGGGTGGTAATGTGACAGTTTGGAGGACATAGTTTGATTATGAAATGGATTGACTTTGATAGTTTTGCAGAGTGAGGGTATTGTGTTTTGGAAAAATAAAATCAGATAAAAGAATTACGTGGGCTCTGGATCTAATACATGGAATATCTGGTAGTTTAGAGTAAGGGAATAACTATATCTATATCTACAGCTATATATATATATATATATATAGTTTATTATTAAAATGTGGAATGACACTTATATGAGACTGGGATGGTGAAATGAGTCTTTTTCCAGTTTCCATAATCCCATTCCGAAAATGTTTGAATGCACATTAGCAAATGGTAGTGCATATTTGATAATGTGCATTCAACATTCTGGTAACAGATCACACTACAGTGGGGATCAAGAAGTTAACCCTTTTACTCAGTGTAGTGTGATCTCAGACTTGGAATATGTAATATGCTGGGGGTGAGCAGAGGAGCTTGTCCCTCTGCAAAAACATTACCAATAACACATACTTTTGACATTCGAACTTCCGGTGTTCAAATGTCGATTCCGTGCTTACCATTTATGACATTTGGATAATTCTGTATTACCAAATTCAGAAAACACTTTTCATCAAACTTACGTAAGTATCAGCAACTAACTTTAGCTCCTAAAACAATTATTTCTTACTAAGATTTGATTCTAATTACTAATTTATCTCAATAGATTCTGCTCTTTCTAATATACAAAAGAAAATTTCCTAAAACTTCTAAATTTCACTGATTGCCTTTATAAAGGATTATATTTATATGTTTCTTTATATAAATATCATTGATCTAAAAATTCTTTCAAAAACACAAGAAAATGAAAGAGCACGGTAACAAGTCAGACATCATGTCAGACAACATCTATTAGATTCACTACTTTTATTAATTTAAAAAAATGTAAAATAAAGTAGTAGAGTAAACTCTTTCATCTCCATGCTTATCACTTTTGTTAGCAGTCTGGTGAAGTTTCTGTTCTTTAGTGACACATGAGGAGATAAAGGAATTTGCTAAAAACATAAAACTCAAAAGGTTCGTGTGGGAGACAACAGCTCCGGAAGTATCTTCCTGAACACAGGAGTACCACAGGGGTGTGTCTTAAGCTCTCCCCTTTTCACTCTGCTGACACATTTCTGCATGCATACATAAGACAAATAGGATCATCAAATTCATGGAGGAAACCACTGTTGTAGGCCTGGTCAAAGACGGAGAGGAGGTGGCCTGCAGGAACAAGATTGATCAACTACTGGCCTGGTATAACAGCAACAATCTAGCACTGAATGTCAACAACACAAAGGAGTTGATTGTTGATTTCAGAAGATCTCAATTACCACACAAACCTCTAGTGATGAAAGGGATGACAGTGGAAAGGGTCAAGAGTACAAAGCTCTTGGGTGTTCATATCACAGAAAACTTATCCTGACCAGTCCATGTATCCAGCAAAGGCAAAAAAGCTCAGCAATGCTTGCACTTTCTAAGGAAACTTAGGAAGGCAAAATTACCAAGCTCCATACTGCAGACCTTTTTTGAGGCATCATTGAAAGTGTCCTCACCAACAGCATTGCTGTCTGGTGTGGGAGCTGTAACAATCAGGATCAGAAGGCTCTCAAGAGAGTTGTAAGGTCAGCAGAAAGAATCACTGGCACCTCCCTTACACCTCTGGAGGATCTACACAAATGTCAGTGCATCGACAGGGCCAAAAAGATTTCCAGTGATCCAAGGCATCCTGCCAATGGTCTATACACTAGCCTGTCCTCACGCAGGAGATACAGAAGCCTGCATTGTAAGACCACCAGATTGAAACAGTTTCTTGCCGTTCTCCAGTAGACTGTTGAACTCTTAGAAAAACGAACCATGATGTCTTTTACATAAGTAGCCTATCAAGGGGCTTATTTTATGGATGTGCAATAACTAAGTGCAATACTACGGTAGCTCACCTATACACTGAAGGACTGTAAAGTGCAATATACAAACTGTGCAATAATTCAGTCTAATCATAGATATGCTGCTATTGTTTAAATTTTACTTTGACAATATTACCTTCATATTGTTCCTTGTCTTCCTTGTCTCCTGTTCTGGGATGGGTGTGGCTCACTGCTGTCCTACTTTACTTACTAATTCCTACTTATTAAATTTCTACTGTGATATTTTATTAATTTTTTTCTATCTGTGCAACAGTTTCCTGCATTGAGAACAAAGCATTGTAATTTAGTTCAGCTACACTGCTGTGTAGTTCTGAATGACAGCAAAGTTTTCTTTAATTCTTCTTTGACTCTTTTGACTCTCTTGACACTTTGTCTCTTTACTCTGCTACTTATTTTCATTTTTTTTTATTTTATTAAAAGTGGTGACTCTAACAGTTGGTACATGACCTGTTCCTCTGCTCTTTCTTCTTTTTGTGTTTTTAGAAATTTGGTTTAATCAAAATGTGGGAAGTTTCTATTTCTTAATTTTTATGGTTTTGTCAACTTGCCTACTAGAACATCTCCTGAGATATAAGAACTTGAAGACCTTGTGTTAGAACATAGTATTTATACAGTATGTAACAGTAACTCTGCAGTTCTTTATAATGGCACAGTGACTCACATACAAACCAATGTGGCAGCCTTGGTTGCTGGTGCAGGTAAAAGGAAGACTGTTGTAGCTGTTGTGTGTTGCACATGTTGCTGGAAATGCCTTGAAGCTATGGCGGTTGAGCTCCTTCTTCAGCCCTCAGAACATGGCAGAGATAAAAGTAATGAATGCATTTTTGCACTTAACTAACATATTACAGTAGCGCATCAGATATTACCATGACTACATTAAACAGATGAGTTGGCAGGGAACTAAGATAGGGGAATTACCATGAGTGCTGCCTGCTTTATGCCCATGCACAGCTACTGGATTTATGGTATCAGGTCCCTATATTCAGTAACACACTGCCTGTGATGCTGAATGTCCTGTAGACCCTGCAATGGATGAAGGTGATTAAAAATGCCATACAGGACAGTGAGCAGCTATTACATGATCTAACTAGCAGCTATCTATACCTGGATCACAAATGTACACATCAGCTGAATGATGCTAGCAGCAGCACTCAAGCCTGAGAAAGTTCTGGAGTTATTGTGACAATCTCCACTGGCATAACTTTTCCAGTGACGTGTGTGTGTGTGTTGTGTGTGTGTTGTGTGTGTGTGTGTGTGTGTGTGTGTGTGTGTGTGTGTGTGTGTGTGTGTGTGTGTCTGTGTGTGTGCATGTGTGCATGTGTGTGCCACGCACATGTGTGTGTGTCACCTCAGAAGTGGAGAAGACCTCTGATGGTGATGCTGGCTGCGTATCAGGTTTAGGGATGACATGGATGGTATGACTTATTCTAAGCACATATGATATCAGAAGTTTATCCTGGATATCCATGATCCTCTCATCTTAGGAGAGGGGGATATGCTCTCCAGTGTTTCTGTTCCTGACAGTGCCACTATGTCTGCAGACACTGCCAGGTGCATAAAGCCATCATCATCAGCCTTTATGTAGCTGCTGACGGCGGGCACATTCCAGCTTGCTGTTCTGGCTCTTCTTTCAGTAGAACCTGTGAAAGCACACAGATAACTTACCAGGGTTAAAGCAGATACATATGTGTGAATCTTATCAATCTGTGCTGCATGCCACGAATATACGTATCTTACAGGGCCATTTGTTACATACCCTGTGGTGAAAGTTGTCCATTTAGACGGTGTCCCTGTATGACAGAAAAGCATATAGTGTATCTGAGTAAACTAGGCAGAAGTGCTAGGGAATGTCCTATAGGATTGTCATGTCCCTTTACTCAGCTGATGCAAACCTTACATACACACTGACAGTTGTATCTTGTTTTGCAGGTTACCTGTGTTGTAGACTTGATGTTCCTGATGTTCCTGAGTACAAGAAATGCACATGGGCAAGCACAGTAAACTAGGTAGAAGTGCTAGGTAATGTCCTATAAAAGTGGGGGGCATCTCCTACTGATACTTCAGTCATCACCAGCCCAGATCCCTCATCCAGTCCACCACCAGGTATGAGAGTTTTTCCACTGCCACCAC
The DNA here is from genome assembly GCF_019279795.1 of Protopterus annectens. Classification (NCBI taxonomy): domain Eukaryota; kingdom Metazoa; phylum Chordata; order Ceratodontiformes; family Protopteridae; genus Protopterus; species Protopterus annectens. Next base: position 800,874,117 of record NC_056732.1, on the reverse strand, counting down.
TGAGGAATAACATAAATGATGTAATGTCCCTAGACCAACCTTTCTCTGGCTGTTTCCTGAGCTTTTTTTCTAGGCATGCAGGATGATATCATTGCTCTTGTGATGTATCTGTGACATTGTCCTCTTATGACCAGGCACTGCTTTGATATCTTGAACCAGTCTCTGCCAGTCCTGGTTTCAGAAAGTCTTGCCTGTTTTAACATGTCAAGAATATGCATCCCATGTGTGTGAAGGGTCTGTACTAGCACTTCAGTCTCTTATATGGTGATCTTCAGTTAATAGAATTTATTTGGCTCCCATGGTATATAAGATACATGTTTGGCTACACAAGTGGACCAGTGCTAGTAAAAAGGACTATAGGACTATTTATGCCAGGCAACATCTGCATCTTCACAATCCCTAGCACCCTTATAATGATCACAAACCTGTGTCATCTTATAGGATAACTGCTCTGACAGAGGCCATAGTATGGCAGCTGGAGGCATGTGAGCTATGTATTCTGCTCGTTGCACATGTGCCAAACCTACAGTGTGAGACTGGCCATAATATTGTTAACAGTGTACTTGTGTCCCAGTATCACAATTAGTCTGTCCATTTGTCTTTGTGTTTAAACAACAGTATGTGGAAAACATTGCAATAGGACTGTGACTGAGCCTGCCTTTTATCCTTGTGGCCTGGTTGGGTGCACCCTAACACAGGCCTGCAACCTGTTCAGTTTATTCCCTGTGCCATTCCACAAGACTACAACCTATCCTGAATCTTACTTATTCCTTGGATGGATGCATAGACAATCCTTCAGGATTGCAACCTGTCTTGACTGTCTCCTGTACTCTGGGTGGATGAAAACTCCTCCTGTATATTGGGTTGATTAACATACCAACATTTTCCATAAGACTTCAATGTCTATGCCTGTACCCTGCATCCTGTCAGCCTGAGTCCCCAACCCCCAAGTCTGACAGACCCATATCATGATCAGTGTAAGTTCACCAAACACAAAGCACCACTGTGTGAAAGTGTCTCTGTTGGCCATATACAATTGAGCAGAGACTGCAATATGGGCCTTTATTACCATTTATCATATCTGCTGTCACTGTCATGATATTGCAATATATCTGCTATCCACTTACATCAGGTTATCTGTATTGCTCTTTATAACATGGTCTCCCACCAAATAATGACTCAGTTTTTATTGAACAAAAACAGGATCATATCACAGCTATTATGATACTGACATATTTTAGTGTGGTTGTCTTTGGACTGCAGCAACAACGTAGTGCATTAACATCCATAGTCTTATTCAGGAATGAGGTTTAGTGCAGGCATTGTGTGTACTTAGGAGGAACCTGGCCATGCAAATTATAATTTTCATCATGTTAATGACCATGGTCATCGTGATACCATCTGCCTGTCTTGACAATACAAAGACATGGAGGTGATCTAGGGTGTGCATGTCTGAGGACACTGGCTATAATATTGTCAACTTTCCCAATGTTATTAACCATGTGCATGTCACTGCAATCGATGGATATTGTGCTACTGTGATGTCTGTTGATGCATGTTACATAGTCACAGGTTCATAGGAGGTTACTAGGCTAAAAGCCTAGACCCTTTTTAAGCCTAGCCATTCATGCCCCTATTTTCCCAATTATCAATGCTCATGGACTAGAATGGCTTATGTGTATGCCGGTGCCTTAGGGCATCTACAAGCTGTTGCTGTCCATAAGAGCCATGGGCTACAAGCATTTCTCTTTCATTGGTCCATTTTGTTTGAATAGGCTAAGGGAAGAGCTCTGTTTCACAAGAATAGGGAGTCTGTTCCAGAGAAGGTGTAATGTCTGAGGCACATACCTGTCCCTCCAACATGTTTTGTTTATGTTACAGATGAGGTTTAGATCTGTAGATCATGTAATTCTTGTGCTGTTTTGTGAATGTGTAGCAGATCCATCAGGGCTGAGTAGGAGAAAATCTAGTAGATTAGGCATAGATCACCCCTCGGTAGTCTGTAAGAAACTGAGTACAGGGATAGGACTTTGAGGTGGTCCACATAGGACATATTATTTATACATTGTATTAATTTAGTGCCTGGACAGGTACATATTGGAGGGTGCATTGCCCTCAATTAGTAGTCTAAAGAGAGCAGAATATAGTGAGATTATCATCTCCTTAGATCTGGATTCCGTGCCCTTACTTACAAGTTTGGCCATATCAGAGGATTTTTTTCACCATCATGGACAAATGTTGGTCAAAGTTCAGTTCACTGTTAACCTGAGTTTCCAAGAGCCTTACCACTGGGTCTACCCTTAGGCAAGTGTTATCAATGTTATATTTTGCTAGGGTAATCCTCTTCCCAAAGGCTATTATTATTCATTTTTTTTGCATTGAGTTTTATGTCATGGTTATGGCACCAGTATTTGTCTGTCAGACCCTCCTGCAAGATATCTACGTGTTTGATGGATTCAACAGTTTCCCCGAGTTTGCAGCCATCAGCACATTTTGTAAACCAAACACCCTCTAAATTTGCCTTGATGTCAGAGAAATTTATTCCAAATAGGAGAGATCCCAGTATGAACCCATGTGGGACACCACTAGTAACAGGTCTGTTGCTGGAAGTGGATTCCCCTATCCTAACTTCATGTGTCCTATATATAAGCCATTTGGCTATCCATCACATGATATAGGGATTTATGTCTAAATTTGTGACTTTGTTTATGACACCAAACTGAGGTGTCATGTTTAATGTCTTTGCCAGGTTGAGGTAGGCAGTATACAACATTTTTCCCTTGTCTGTGTCTCTAGTGACATTCTGAAAGGATTCCATCCGGTTTAGTAGGTATGACCTGCCCTTGACAAAAAAAAAACTGGGATGGGTCCTGTGTATGAAGATTTCCTGTCTTTATTTACCAGGTCCACAATAATTCTTTCTATGGCATTGCACATATGGCTAGTCAAACTAATGGGTCTGTGGTTCCCTGGGTCTGCTGATGGTCTGCCTTTGTATAGATGGATGACTGTTGTAGTCCTCCATTCCCTAAGGATGAAGCCTGTCTGGAAATTCTGGCTGAAAAGAATTTCTACTGGACCTGACAAGTCATATTTCAAGCAATTTAGGAAGCAGAAATGAGAGCAATGTGGAAGAAGGATACCCAGAGAGTTCCAATAGTAGTAGGAGCAACAGGTCTTATAAAACAGAATCTACAATCATATTTAGATATGATACCAATACATGTAACTCTGTACGAATTGCAGAGGGAGTCATTACTGGGCACACTGTGGATGCTGCAGAGAGCAAAGACTGAAACAATACTAATTTCATGAACTTTAATTGTACTTTGACTTAGGAATGGGGTTCATTCCCATCATGGTATTAAAAACCCAAAAGGCTTGGAGAAATTAAAAAAGGAAGAATTATCTTGAGATGTTATCAGAAACCACTGATGCAGTGTTTTTAGATTTGGAGAAGACAGTGAGGACCTGTTCTTTAGTAATAGCTGGGGAACAGATGGTAGATGGTACTTCCTGTGGGGCGGGGTTTTAAGTGAAAATGATATTGGAGAAATTGCAACTAAATTTATTGGTCAGCAAATTTGCTATATCTTCCATTTCAGTATAGTAAGCTCTATTTACAATCAGTTCAAGACACTGATAGATGTTCCCTTTAAGGCTGTACACTTAACTGAAAAATGCTTTAAGGTTATCTTTAGCCTGGGAGACCCATTTTTGTCTCAACATTGACTTTGGCAATCTTGATTAGTCCCCTGAGTTGCTTGTTGAGACTGATGAGGGAGTTGTTTTTTTTTTTTCTTTTGGGCATAGCCCTTCCTATTTTTGGACATGATTTTCCTTCTCTTGTTGTATAATCTAATTATAATGAGGATCCACCAAGGACACTTGTTTTTAGAGTTTGTCCTAAGTTTATTTTGGTTTAGGAACTGCGTTGGTGGTGCTGCAGTAGCGTTGTCGCCTCACAGTAAGATGTTGTCATGCTCAATTCTCAGCTAGAGTGTCTTCTGTGTTGAGACATGCGTGAATGGGTGTACCTTCTTTGAAGGTTGTGCGTCAGGGCTGGCAACTCGGCATGTAAAAATCTACTGCCAATCATTAGCAGATCGGAGTTCCACTGTGGCGACCCCTGACTGGGAAAAGCCGAATGACACAACTGCTGTTTCTAGGCAGTTATTTATGTGCTTGTAAACATTTCCGGGAATAATTCTGCATAGTCTCTGCAACATTTAACCGTGCTCCCTGGTTATCACTTTTACTGCTGGACAGAGCCTGGTGAATGGATATAGCCTCAACAGGATCATAATCTGGTAGGGTTCCTGCAGTGTGACTGCAAAATCTTTTTACATTTAATTCACATGCAGTATAGGGAGCTTCTGTTAAGAAATGAAGATATTCTGCTATACAAACTTGATGCTTTAGAGGGTGCTAAGTGATGCTATTGTCATCAGTCATTCTACTGAACTGTGCTGGCATAAATATAATGACTTGTGCAGGTACCAACTGGTCCTTCTTCCCGATGGGAAAAAGAGGTTAGGAATAGGGAACTGATAAGCAGTCTGTTTTTGCTGCATCACTGTACAATACACCTGAGACCTCCCATTTATAGCTGTAAATGCCTTAGTCTTTTTTTGCATTGGTAACTCTAGGTTATTATCATAGTGTGTTTCACTGCCATTATTTTACATTCCATTGTAGTTGTTCTTTTTTTTTTTCTGTTTCAAAGTCCTACTAAAAACTCTACAAAAATATACAACATCGCAGTGACCTTTGTATTCATCTCCAGTTTTGTTCTCTTTTCATTCTTCTTAATTATGTTGCTTTAGGGTTTTATTTTCCCACATTAGGTTCATAGGTTCATAGGTTCATACTAGGCATTTAAAAGCCTAGCCAGAGTGTGTGTGGCTTTCACCACCCCTACTATACCCATTAGTTTGCTGTGCCTCTGTCCAGCAGTGATACAGAGATGATTCCCGGGGTAAACCTACGATCTCCCATCCACTCGTCAAGATGTCTCTTGAACAGAGTCAGTGAGGGGCTCTGCCTCACATGGACTGGGATTCTGTTCCATAGTGTAGGGAGTCTCTGGGTGATGAATCTGTCCCTCCAGCATGTCCTATTTATATCTGTGTTGAGGTTTAAGTCTCTTGCTCTCGTGGCTCTGGTGGATTTGGATTTTTTGAGGTGGAGCATGTCCATTAATTCCGGGTTGGACATGGCCTTGTATGTCAGGCACAGATCACCTCTGAGCAGACGGTATGCGACTGAATAGAGCTGGAGTTTCTTCAGTCGGGCATCGTATGACATATGTTTGAGCCCCTTTATCCTTTTGGTGAGGAACTTTTGGGGTCTTTCCAACTGCTGCAGGTGTCGGGTAAGGTACATTCCGAATGGGGCGTTGTACTCAATCATTGGTCTGATAAGTGAAGAGTACAGGGGTACAATGACCTCTCCTGATCTGGATGTGAATCCCTTCATGATCAGGTGGGCAATGTAGAAGGTCTCCCTAACCACTTTGGCAATGTGAGTGTCAAAAGTGAGGTTACTGTCAACTTGGGTTCCCAGGTCCCTGATAACTTCTTCCGTGTTTAATGGATTACCACCTATGTGGTAATTAGGGGTTACCTTGTTTTTCCCAAAGGGTATGACTATACATTTTTTGGCATTTAGCTTAAGGCCATGGCTCTGGCACCAGTTATCCATTTCTATGAGACCTTTCTGGAGGATGTCTGTGTCTGATGGAGTGTCAATTATGGTGACCAGTTTGCAGACATCTGCAAATTTTGTCAGCCACAATCCCCCTATGTTTGCCTGCACTTCAGAAAAATAAATGCCGAACAAGAGGGGGCCCAGGACTGAGCCCTGTGGGACACCGCTCGTGACCGGCTTAGAGTCTGACATGGCACCAGCAACTCTAACCCTGGGTGTTCTGTCCTTGAGCCAGTTTGCAACCCATCTTGTGACATATGGGTCTACATCTAAGCTGGTGAGCTTTTCTATGATGCCCGAGTGGGGTATTGTGTCAAACGCTTTTGCTAGGTCAAGGTAGGCTGTGTGAACTGCCTTACCCTCATCAATGGCCTTAGTGACTGTTTCGAAAAAGTCGACCAAGTTCAAGAGGCAGGTTCTGCCCTTGACAAAGCCAAATTGGGTAGGATCCAGTGTCTGTAGGTCCCCAATGTCTTTATTTATGAGTTCCATTATGATCCTCTCCATAGCTTTGCAGACAAGGCTCGTCAAGCTTATGGGGCGGTAATTTCCAGGGTCCATAGAAGCACCGCCTTTGTGGAGTGGGACCACAGTTGCCGTATGCCATTCTTTGGGTACGTATCCTGTAGTAAGGCTAATATTAAACAGCAGCCTTATGTGTGGGTTTAGTTCCTCATTGAGTTTGTGTAGCACACAGCCAGGGACACCGTCCGGTCCCATTGATGCTGTGTTTTTTGCTTTAGAGAGAGCAGCTCTCACCTGGGCATCTGAGATGTTTGGGAGGCTAGACTCTGGTGGGATAGATATTTCTCCTTTTGGGGGGGGTGGGAGAAATTTGCACTGAACCTGTCTGCCAGTATGTTGGCAATGTCTGTGGGTTCAGTGATTTTTTATCATTTTGGACTAATTCTGAGCATATCTGGGAGTTTCCACCCAGGTTTCTAACATAGCTAAAGAAGGCTTTATGATTGTCTTTTGTGTCATTAGCGATTTTTCTCTCAAAGTTGGCCTTGGATGATTTTATGAGTGATCGTAGTTTTTTGCTAGTATTGATCAGAGATGCCTTCCCATTTAGGGATTTTGCTCTGTCATGTAGTAGCGTTCTCCTCTTGTTGTAGAGTTTGTTTATGGCTGGAGTCCACCAGACTGGGCGCCTGCCTTTGGTGGAAAGGGTCTTGATTTCATTAGGGATTGCTTGATCCATACATTCCTGGAGGTGCTCGTAGAAGGCATTTGTAAGGGTTTCAGCAGCGTGGGTTGTGGTTTCCACTGGCTCGGGGGCCTTGAAGGATACCACTCCAGTCTTAAGAAGTGTGAAGTTTGCTTTTGAGAAGTTCTTCACTGTGGTCTTTTTGCTGGGGTGGGGCGGGATGTGGATCTCCAGTGAGATTAATTTATGGTCTGATCTCACCAATGAGGGATATACTTCCGGTGTGGAGCATTTTGTCCCCATGTTTGTGATGATCAGGTCTAGTATATTTTCTCCTCTTGTGGGAATGGTGACTAGTTGTTCCATAGCATTTGAGTTTATGAACTCAAGGAACCTTTGGGCTAGGGTGTTGGGGCTTGAGTAATGTTCCCAGTCTATGTTTGGGTACTTGAAGTCATCCAATATGATGGTGTTTGGAGAGACATTCATACTCTCCAGTGTCTTCAGGAAGGCTGTGTGGGTTTCCTGAGTTTGAGAAGGTGGTCTGTAGCATGTTACAAACTGTAGGGCAGTTTTACCTATGGTTAATTGCACCTGGATGGTCTCCGATGCTTCGTGCGTTGCCACTAACCTGGAGGTGTGGGTATCCTTTATGAATATGGATACTCCCCCTCCTTTTGTGGTTCGGTCCGGATTTTGGGGCCGAACGCATGATATGAGGTATAACCTGATAGTGCTGGGGTGCTCTCAGGAGCCTTGAACCAGGTTTCAGTCACAGCACAGACATCAATGTTCTCCATACTGAGGAGGGCTTCGAGGGCGTGCATCTTGAGGTTTAGACTTCTGGCATTGAGCAGTATTACCCTTAGTTTTTCTCCATTTTTGTTTTCTAGGGTGGTAGGTTTATCATTTGAGCCTTGCCTAAAAAGGCACTATGGGGTGGCAAGAGCCTTTGCCAATATCCGGAAGCGCAGGGGTGACAGATGGAAGCCGTCCTCATGAAGCAGCGTGGCTTGTCAAGCATGTCATCCCAGGCAGACAGACATTGGATCCCCTTAGAATGACACCAGTAATTAAGCCAATTATTAAAGCTGATCATTTTGTCTCTGTATTGTGGCATCATTCTTGGTGAGGGTAGGATACTGCTCAGGGTCAGGGTCATACCGGCCTGGGCTACATAATCTGAGAGCTCCTCTATGTCTCTTTTCATGTAGTCCAGGGAGGTACGTCTCAGGTCGTTCACACCGGCATGGACAATGACTGAGTCATACTTGTACTTGCTGTGGCGTGACCTGAGTGCTTGTGTTATGTGGCGGATTCTAGCGCCTGACAGGCAGCTTACTGTGATCTTTTCCTTGTTCAGTCTGGTGAGTGGGACGTCAGTGTGTCTGACTATGGAGTCACCTATAACAAGTGTGTATGGCATTGTGTTTGGCCTTAAGGGCTGTGACTGTTTAGCACACTGACTTTGAGAACTATGTGTTGCATGTCTTATGTCTTGAGGTGGCAGTTGCTTGGGTGTCTGCTTTGGAGGCCTCTGTAGTTTTGGTAGATTTTTGATCAGTGCCTCCGAGTATGTCTTTGTGTGTTTATGTGTTTGTTTTGCAGTTGTGATAGTTCTATGTGAAACTGGGTTTGTGGTGTGCGTGGTTTCCTTCTCCTCCTGTCTGGTCTTGCCAGTCCTGAGTTGAGAGAGCTCAGCCTCCAGTTTGGCTATATAGTTTCATCTCTCACATGTATTTGTGTTTTGTGGGAGAAGGAGTGGGTTGTCTGTGTACATTAGGCAATTGTAACATTGCCTCAAGATGCCCAGATTCACCAGCTGAACAGGAGAGGATGCTAGCAACTGACCCTTCGACATGCTAGAAAAAGTGAAAAAGTTTGCTGTGTAACTGAGTCAGAAGGGACCTATAGGGAAATGGGTACTCAAGGGGATTCTAGGCTAATGTAGTACTTTGTTTAGTATACAAGTACTTTACCTATATAAAAATGCTTTAGGAGCAAATGCTGAGCTTTTGAGATAGAGAATAGACTGTTTAGATTGCAAGTAGAGAAGTTCTAAGGGAAAAATTGAAGAGCAGACTTTACGGAGCCAGAAATAGTTTAACCATGTTTAACCGGCGCTGCCCGATGGTGCTCTATGGGCAACTCCGCGCTAAATCGCTAAAGCGGGCTTTATAGCAGGGGGTTGAAAAGAGCTAGGAATTGACCCAAAATGGCCAATAGACTACAAGTTTCTGGCTGGAACCACTGCTCTAGGGACAAATAGGCTGCTCAGTGCTCCCCACTCCCACTGGTGAACAAAGAAGTTTCCCTTTATCCAAATAAGGATATGGAATAGCACAGGAACCAAGCCAAAGCCCAGAGATCAGCAAACTCTGAAGACTGGACTATTCTAGTTCAGTAAGGCGGGAAAACAAGATTTTTTTATTTTTTTTTTATTTTATTTTTCTTTATTTCTTTATTCTTTTTGGCGTGTCATCCCCATGCACTGCACCAGTCATCACACCAAGTGATGGTTCTCAGCAGTCCCCACAACATGACAAAGGCCAACTGTGTAAGGTTCATAGGTTCATAGGTTCATAGGTTCATACTAGGCTATCTGCCCAAGGGCATTTATAAGCCTAGCCCATAGTTATGTGGCTTTCGCCACCCCTTTAGTTTGAATAAAAACTATGCCTATCATTTTGCTGTGACTCTGTCAAGCAGTGACACTGAAGTAATCCCTGGGGTATATCTGCAATCTCCCATCCATTGGTCAAGATTCCTCTTGAACAAGGCCAGAGAGGTGCTCTGCCTCACATGTACCGGGATTTTGTTCCACAGCATAGGGAGTCTCTGGGTGATGAATCTGTCCCTCCAGCACATTCTATTTATAACCGTGTCAAGGTTTAAGTCTCCCCCTTGTGGTTCTGAGGGATCTAGATTTTTGAGGTGAAGCATATTCATCAAATCTGGGTTTGACATGGCCTTATATGTCAGGCACAGGTCACCTCTGAGCAAGCGGTATGAGACTGAATAGAGCTGGAGTTCTTTCAGTCGGGCAGCATAAGACATATTTTTGAGACCCTTTATCCTTTTGGTGAGGAACTTTTGGGGCCTTTCAAGCTGCAGCAGGTGTCTGGTCAGATACATTCTGAATGGGGCATTGTACTCAATCATAGGTCTAATGAGTGATGAGTACAGGGGCGATGACCTCCCTTGATCTAGATGTGAATCCCTTCATGATCAGGTGGGCGATATAGAAGGTTTTCCTAACTACTTTAGCAACATGAGTGTCAAATGAAAGGCTACTGTCAACCTGGGTCCCCAGATCCCTGATGACTTTTTCTGTGCTCAGTGGATTGCCACCTATATGGTAGCTAGGGGTAACCTTGTTTTTCCCGAAGGGTATGACTATGCATTTTTTGGCGTTTAACTTCAGGCCATGGCTCTGGCACCAGTTATCCGTTTCTGTGAGGCCCTTCTGGAGGATATCTGTGTCAGATGTGTTTTCGACTATGGCCAGTTTGCAGTCATCTGCAAACTTTGTCAGCCATAACCCTCCTGTGTTTGCTTGTACTTCAGAAAAGTAGATGCCGAACAAGAGTGGACCAAGGACTGAGCCCTGTGGGACACCACTTGTGACAGGCTTTGAGTCTGACATGGCTCCAGCAACTCTGACCTTGTGGGTTCTGTCACTTAGCCAGTTTGCAACCCATCTTGTGATGTATGGGTTTACATTCAAGCTGATGAGTTTTTCGATGATACCTGAGTGGGGTATTGTGTCGAAGGCCTTTGCCAGGTCGAGGTAGGCTGTATGGACTGCCTTTCCCTCATCAATGGCCTTGGTGACTGTCTCGAAAAAGTCAACCAAGTTTAAGAGGCAGGATCTGCCTTTGACAAAGCCAAACTGGGTTGGATCCAAAGTCTGCAAGTTCCCTATGTCTTTATTTATGAGTTCCATTATGATCCTCTCCATGGCTTTGCAGATAAGGCTTGTCAAGCTAATGGGGCGGTAATTTCCAGGGTCTGCGGAGGCACCGCCCTTATGAAGTGGGACCACAGTCGCCGTGCGCCACTCCTTGGGTACGTATCCTGAGGTGAGGCTAAGATTAAACAGCTGTCCTAACTGTGGGTTTAATTTCTCGTTGAGTTCGTGAAGCACACAGCCGGGGACACCATCCGGTCCCATGGATGCTGTGTTTTTTGCCTTAGTGAGGGCAGTTCTCACCTGGGGGTTGGAGATGTTGGGGGGGCTACAATCCTCTGGAATAGATATCTGGCCTTTTGGGGGAGAGGAGAAGTTTGTACTGAACCTGTCAGCCAGTATATTGGCAATGTGTGTAGGTTCAGTAATTTTCACATCATTTTGAACTAATTCTGAGCATATCTGGGAGTTTCCTCCTAGGTTTCTAACATAGCTAAAGAAGGCCTTATGATTGTCTTTAGAGTCCTTGGCGATTTTTCTCTCAAAATTTGCCTTGGATGATTTTATGAGAGCTCTTAGTTTTTTACTTATAATGATTAAAGGTGTCTTACCTTTCAAGGATTTTGCTCTATCTTGTAGTAGCTTCCTCCTTTTGTTGTAGAGCTTGTTTATGGCTGGGGTCCACCAGACTGGACGCTTGCCTTTGGTACAGAGAGTCTTAGTTTTGTTTGGGATTGCCTGATCCATGCAGTCCTGTAGGTGCTGGTAGAAGGCATTTGTAAGTGATTCAGTGGTTTGAGTAATGTTTACCACTGGCTCAGGGGCCTTAAAGGAGACCACACTAGTTTTTAGAAGTGTGAAATCGGCTTTTGAGAAGTTTTTCACTGTGGTTTTTTTTGTTTCAGGTGGGGGTGGGATGAGGACCTCCAGCGAGATTAGTTTATGATCTGATCTCACCAGTGAGGGATATACTTCCGGTGTTGAACATTTTGATCCCATGTTCGTGATGATGAGATCAAGTATGTTTTCTCCTCTTGTGGGGATGGTGACTAGTTGTTCCATGGCATTTGAGTTTATGAACTCCAGGAATCTTTGGTTTAGAGTGTTCGGGCTTGAGTAGTGTTCCCAGTCTATATTAGGGTAGTTGAAGTCACCTAGTATGATGGTGTTTGGAGATACATTTATCCCTCCAATGTTTTCAGGAAGGCCATGTGAGGTTCCTGAGTTTGAGAGGGTGGCCTGTAACATGCTACAAATTGCAGAGCAGTCTTGCCTATGGTTAATTGCACCTGGATGGTCTCCGATGCATCGTGCGTTGCCACCAACCTTGAGGTGTGGGTGTCCTTTATGAATATGGACACCCCCCCTCCTTTCTTGGTGTTGTCCGGATTTTGGGGCCGGAACGCATGATATGAGGTGAAACCTGTTAGTGCTGGGGTGCTCTCAGGAGCCTTGAACCAGGTTTCTGTCATAGCACAGACATCGATGTTCTCCATATTGAGAAGGGCCTCGAGTGCGTGCATCTTGAGATTGAGACTTCTGGCATTGAGCAGCATTACCCTTAGTTTTTTCCCTTTTGGTGTTCTAGGGTGGTAGGTTTAGAATTTGAGCCTTGCCTAAAAAGGCAATATGGGGTGGCAAGAGCCTTTGCCAATATCCGAAGCCCAGGGTGACAGGTGCAAGCCGTCCCTTGAAGCAGCGTGGCTTGTCCAGCATGTCATCCCAGGCAGACAGACATTGGATCCCCTTTGAATGACACCAGAATTTAAGCCAATTATTAAAGCTGATCATCTTATCACTGTATTGTAGCATCATTCTAGGTGAAGGTAGGATACTGCTCAAGGTCAGGGTCATACCTGCCTGGGCTACATAATCAGAGAGCTCCTCGATGTCCCTTTTCATGTAGTCCAAGGAGGTACGTCTCAGGTCGTTGACACCAGCGTGGACAATGACTGAGTCGCACTTGTACCTGCTGTTGAGAGACCTGAGTGCTTGCGTTATGTGGCGGATTCTAGCGCCCGACAGGCAGCTTACTGTGACCTTCTCTTTACTCAGTCTGGTGAGCGGGGCGTCAGTGTGTCTGACTATGGAATCACCAATGACAAGTGTGTCTGGCATTTTGTTTGGCCTTAAGGGCTGTGACTGTTTGACACTCTGACTGTGTGGTCTATGTGTTGCATGTGTTGGGTCGTGAGGTGGTAGTTGTTTGGGTGTCTGCTTTGGTGGCCTCTGCTGTTTTGGTAAATTTTTGATCAGAGCCTCCGAGTATGTCTTTGTGTGAGTATGTGTATTATTTGAAGTTGTGATGGTACCATGTGTGACTGGGTATGTATTGTGTGTGGTTATCTTCTCCTCCTGTCTGGTCTTGCCAGTCCTATGTTGAGAGAGCTCAGCCTCCAGTTTGGCCGTATAGTTGCATCTCTCGCATGTATTTGTGTTTTGTGGGAAAAGGAGAGGATTGTCTGTGTACATGAGGCAATTGTAACATTGCCTCAATATTCCCAGGTTCACCAGTTGAGCTGGAGAGGACACTAGCAACTGATCCCTCGACATACTAGAAGTAGTAGATAAAGAGACTTTCAAAGGACTCCGGGAAGTGGGTTTTAGGCTGGTGGGGTACTATCTATAATAAGAGTGCTTTATCAAGGTGCAAGTACTGTAGGAGTAAGTGCTAGGCTTTACAGATAGAGAATAGTCTACTTGGGAATCAAGTAGAGATGAACTTTTCAGTTATAGGATATGCTGGTTAGATCAGCAGTACAGCTCGAGGAAGGTAGTTCTAAGGGAAAATTTGAAGAGTGGAATTTAGATGGCCTGAATAGTTTAACCTTGTTTAACCGCCGCTGCTCTTGTGTGCAACAGTGGCAACTCTGCGCTAAATCGCACTTACGCGCGTTTAGCGTGTTTTATAGCAGGGGGCTGAAGGGAGCTAGGAATTGGCCCAAAACGACCAATGGACTACTAGTTTCTGGCTGAAACTTCACCAAATCGGACAAAAAGGCCGCTCAGTGCTTCCCACTCTCACTGGTAAGCAAAGAAACTTCCCTCCTTCCTAATAAGGCAATGGATCAGTAACAGGAACTAAAAACAAAGCCCAGGGATCAGCAACTCTGAAACTGGACTACTCTAGTTCAGTAAAGCGGGAAAACAAGAGATTTTTTTGTTTTATTACAGAGGCAAGGAAAAAAACAGACAGTAAATGCTATAAATGCTGTAAATCGGCTAGCGCACTTTAGTGTGTAGCCTACAGAAACAATTTGCAACAATTAGTAACTTAAAGTGCAATAAACAGTGTAAAATGCAGAAATCACTTAAAGTAGCAGTAAAACAGGCGAAATGCAGTCGCTAACTTAATAACAGTGGGAAAGCCACAAAAAATACTATATCTGGTAGAAAGTCACTCTTTTAGCTCTCTGCTGCTTGGATCACTCTGCAGGCCACCACGAGGATCTGTGCTGAGTTGGTAAAAGCTGGAAAACGTGCATTTAGCGTGTTTTATAGCAGGGGTCTGAAAGGAGCTAGGAACTGGCCCAAAACGACCAATAGACTACTAGTTTCTGGCTGAAACTTCACCAAATCGGACAAAAAGGCCGCTCAGTGCTTCCCACTCCCACTGGTAAGCAAAGAAACTTCCCTCCTTCCTAATAAGGCAATGGATCAGTAACAGGAACTAAAAACAAAGCCCAGGGATCAGCAACTCTGAAACTGGACTACTCTAGTTCAGTAAGGCGGGAAAACAAGAGATTTTTTTTTTTTTTTACAGAGACAAGGAGAAAAACAGACAGTAAATGCTATAAATGCTTTAAATCGGCTAGCGCACTTTAGTGTGTAGCCTACAGAAACAATTTGCAACAATTAGTGACTTAAAGTGCAATAAACAGTGTAAAATGCAGAAATCACTTAAAGTAGCAGTAAAACAGGTGAAATGCAGTCGCTAGCTTAATAACAATGGGAAAGCCACAAAAAATACTTATATCTGGTAGAAAGTCACTCTTTTAGCTCTCTGCTGCTTGGATCACTCTGCAGGCCACCACGAGGATCTGTGCTGAGTTGGTACAAGCTGGAAAACGCGTTTAGCGTGTTTTATAGCAGGGGGCTGAGAGGAGCTAGGAATTGGCCCAAAACGACCAATGGACTACTAGTTTCTGGCTGAAACTTCACCAAATCGGACAAAAAGGCTGCTCAGTGCTTCCCACTCCCACTGGTAAGCAAAGAAACTTCTCTCCTTCCTAATAAGGCAATGGATCAGTAACAGGAACTAAAAACAAAGCCCAGGGATCAGCAACTCTGAAACTGGACTACTCTAGGTCAGTAAGGCGGGAAAACAAGAGATTTTTTTTTTTTTTTTTTTTTTTTACAGAGACAAGGAGAAAAACAGACAGTAAATGCTATAAATGCTTTAAATCGGCTAGCACACTTTAGTGTGTAGCCTACAGAAACAATTTGCAACAATTAGTAACTTAAAGCGCAATAAACAGTGTAAAATGCAGAAATCACTTAAAGTAGCAGTAAAACAGGCGAAATGCAGTCGCTAGCTTAATAACAGTGGGAAAGCCACAAAAAATACTTATATCTGGTAGAAAGTCACTCTTTCAAGGTGACCTTAAAGGTTTGCTGGTGACCTCTGTTGTTACTTCTCAACTGTGTAGCATAGGTTACTCATCGGAGATGAACACTGACAGTACCTCCTGAGTTCGATGACACGAGGTTCAATTCCTAATGAAGAACAAAAAGGATAACTGACTGGATGCTTGAAATGTGACCCTCCAGCAGCTGGTATAGTCATGTATCTGGCTGGCCCAAGACCATTGGGCTACCAGCAGCAGAGCCATCACATAACGTCAGCCATGGAGATGACTGACTTCTAATAAGATTCCATTCTGGATCAGCTTGGTAGGTCATTATCAACCCATTGTATCTCCAGTTATCACGTTCCCCTTCTTTGTTACTCCTATTCTCTTGTTTGTAGTCCAGGCCTCCCCATCACCACGTTTTCAACCATTATCAGGTTGTGTATTTTTATTGTAAGCCCTCTTTGGATCGCTACCTCCCTTCCTAGTTATTCTGTGTTATATATCTTCTTACCCACACCTTCCTCATCCTACCACCCCCCCCCCCCATTCTACTTATAAAATAAATGTGGCCTTTCACAAGACCACTCTTCTTCTTTCCTTCCCCATTGTTATTTTGGGAAGCATCTTGCAATACTAATCATATAGCTCAACCTTTCTGATTGTCCTGTTACACCATTTTCTTACTATTTATATATTTGACAATTTTACATACATATCTGGATGCATAAAAACATACATATGTGAATTTGTGTGTGGCCATGTGCTGTATACATCCTTTTAAATAGGAATTAAGCAAGTGTGAGGTGATGGGTGGGACCACTAAAGAGGCAGTATGTGAACAAAAATGAAAATGAGCAAATGTTCTCTGCAATTTATGTCATTTGACATTTGGAATATCAGCAAGAAATCAAGTATTGAAATGCAGAAAATAAGATAAATTATCATCTGGAATTCTTTCTTTGGCCTGTAGACAACTAGAACTGAGTATTATTAATTGAACATGTTGTTGTATATGTGCGTGCATGTGTGTGTGTGCAGGTTTGTGTGTGTGTGTGTGTGTGTGTGTGTGTGTGTGTGTGTGTGTGTGTGTGTGTGTGTGTGTGTGTGTGTGTGTGTGTGTGTGTGTGTGTGTCTATGTATCCATCTGTCTATCTTTCTGGTTTGAGGAAAGGCATACTATGTATACACAAGATAAGGAGTTATATTAGTTTAAGTTTTGCATGTCGGGTGGTTTACTTTTTTAAACATATACCTAAGAAGTCACTGGTAATTGGGTTCTTACAATATTTAGACAACATTAAAATAACTTGGCTTTAATAATGGCTTAAACCAACTACTACTCATAATGAGATATTACCACCAGGCTATAATATACAGCGACTAGACTGCGCCACAAAGAAAGGAGGTGGGATAGCAGTCCTTTACAAAAATACTCTGTTAATAGAGAAACCATACCACCGCCCCAGTTCAGTAATGCAGAACTCCTCATAACCAAACTACAGATGAACCATAACAAACGCCTGAATATTGTCTTTGCCTACATTCTACCAGGTAACAATATAACTACCCTAGAGGATATCCTCTATTCGCTATCCACTACTTATCTCCAAGAAACCATAGTTCTTGGTGACTTTAATACCGATTGAAACTCCTGCTCTTCTGAACCCCACATCACACCTATAAACTTATCTGGGTTTAAGCAGACTTTAACCTTTACCACTAGGATCAATAAACCAACCAATAGGGAAAGTATCCTAGACTGAATTTTAGTCGATAATTAACCCCACCTGTACACAGCTGGGACTCTCCCTGATGACATTAGTGATCATCTACTAACCCATATCATAAAACACAAGGCAGGCACACCCCACCAGAACAAATACAAAACATTTAGAAACAGGAAGAACTTCAACCCTGCTATATTCTTAAATGAATTAAAGGCAGCTGACTGGTCAAAACTAAAAAAAAACTATCATTAGAAGAGGCCATAGCATATTTTAACACTAAATTCCTAAGTATCCTTGATTCCCGTGCTCCAGCACATACTATAAAAACTAAATCAAACAAAGCACCATGGCTCACAAAGGATACCAAGTCAAAATCAAAACTATAAACAGTGCCTGGGCCAGCTGGCGATCAACTAAAGCTCCACTTGACCATTTAAAATACCGCCAACTCAGGAATGAAACAAAAAAATCTATCCTACTAGATAAAAAAGCTACTACAAAAATCTGCTAAATAAACATCAAAACAACCCTCAAAAGTTCTGGGCAGGCTTTAATCAGCTTCTTCATCCAGGCAGTCTACCACCCCAAACCCTGCAAACTTCACCCATAGCTGGTGCTTATAATAACCTTTTCACTGAAACAATCCAATCCCTAGCAAATCAACTAATCCCCACAAATTTCAACACCACCTCCAATCCACCCAGTAATCATCCCCAAATTAGCTTCCAACCCATTTCCACCACCTTTATCAAAACACTAATAAAAAAACTAAAACCTATTACCGTCTCTGCCGACCTCCTCCGTGCAGAGTACCTACAAGTAGCTGCAGAGGCCATTGTATACCTCATATCTATACTGATCACTAGAACCTTATCTGAAGATGCTATCCCCTCCCTATGGAAAATATCCCATGTCATCCCACTCCATAAAGATGGAAGTTCCACAGAATTATCCAACTATAGACCCATTGCCATTCTTTCCCCACTAGTCAAAATAATGGGGAAATGCACACACAAGCAACTAATGCAATATCTTATACAGAATAACCTACTGTCCAACTCCCAGCATGGCTTCAGGCCACATCAAAGCACCAACTCTTAGTAATGTTTTAGAATTGTAAATATGTTATTTATCTTTATTTCATGTAATGTTTAAGACATCTTATTTGAAATAATAAAAAAAATATTTAGTGAAAAATAAGCACCGACTCTGCCCTCCTTTCCTTTATTATTGCCATAAACCAAAACAGGAATGACAATAGGATATCCTCTGCCCTCTTTCTTGACTTATCAAAAGCCTTTGATGTGGTCAGCCATGAACTCCTCATTCTCTCTCTAAAGTCAATTTCTCTGAATAAGCATGCAATCCAGTGGTTCCCGTCCTACCTGACTGGCAGACAACAGGCTGTATTATGGCAGGGCAAATTGTCCAGACAGCTACCTCTCACTCTTGGTCTCCCTCAAGGCTCCATACTAGGACCACTACACTTCTCAATTTTCATCAACAACCTTCACACTGCTATCCCTAAAGCTACCTGTATTCAATATGCAGATGATTCCACTCTCATCTGCTCAGTCATCTCCCCATCCGACCTGCAAATCTTAACACAAAACACATTTAACACTATTGAAAATTGTCTCTCCAACCAATGTCTACTGCTGAACCCCAATAAAACTAAACTTCTGCTCTTCAACTCCACTAGTAGATCCACCTCATTTTCATTTACTGTTACATCCAGCAATGGTACCACTATCTCCCCAGATACCCATACTAAGCTTTAAGGGGATATTATAGATAATATTCTTAAATTTGACCTACAGGTCAACAAAACCATACAGACCATCAATAAGAAGCTTGGATCTCTGTATAGAAACAAGTCATTTTTGACCCCACTGGCTAGAACTGCAATTGCCCGGTCACACCTACTCTCTACTCTCATTTATGCCTCTCCTGTACTCTCAGGCCTTAATAAATCTGAACTGAGTAAGCTCTCCCATAGCTACAACCACATTGCCAGATTCACCACTGGATCCACCTATAGAACCCATCACTGCCAGAACCTGAAACAACTTGAGTGGCTACAACTTCCCAGTTTAATTCAATTAAATCAAGTCTTAATAGCCCACAAAATTCTTTAGCACCCTGAGGTTACCCCCTCACTCATAAATATTCTAAAGCCCTACAACAACTTGAGGTCACTACAGTCTGCCAGCAAAATACTGGTCCAAACCTACAAAGCTAATAACTCAACTGGTGAAACCCTGTTTGCCAACTTTTTTTGGCAAAACCTGAAATTCACTGCCTAACTATATAACCCTTCAATCCTCCATACATCTCTTCAAAAAAAGCCTCAAACAGTA